>NC_132849.1:31646552-31963552 GCF_048164855.1 Canis lupus baileyi
TAACTCTCTGAAGAAAGTCCATGGTATTTTGATAGGGATTGCATTAAACGTGTATATTGCCCTGGGTAACATTGACAATTTCACAATATTAATTCTGCCAATCCATGAGCATGGAATATTTTTCCATCTCTTTGTGTCTTCCTCAATTTCTTTCAGAAGTGTTCTATAGTTTTGAGGGTATAGATCCTTTACATCTTTGGTGAGGTTTATTCCTAGGTATCTTATGCTTTTGGGTGCAATTGTAAATGGGATTGACTCCTTAATTTCTCTTTCTTCAGTCTCATTGTTAGTGTATAGAAATGCCACTGACTTCTGGGCATTGATTTTGTATCCTGCCACGCTACCGAATTGCTGTATGAGTTCTAGCAATCTTGGGGTGGAGACTTTTGGGTTTTCTATGTAGAGTATCATGTCATCGGCGAAGAGAGAGAGTTTGACTTCTTCTTTGCCAATTTGAATGCCTTTAATGTCTTTTTGTTGTCTGATTGCTGAGGCTAGGACTTCCAGTACTATGTTGAATAGCAGTGGTGAGAGTGGACATCCCTGTCTTGTTCCTGATCTTAGGGGAAAGGCTCCCAGTGCTTCCCCATTGAGAATGATATTTGCTGTGGGCTTTTCATAGATGGCTTTTAAGATGTCGAGGAATGTTCCCTCTATCCCTACACTCTGAAGAGTTTTAATCAGGAATGGATGCTGTATTTTGTCAAATGCTTTCTCTGCATCCAATGAGAGGATCATATGGTTCTTGGTTTTTCTCTTGCTGATATGATGAATCACATTGATTGTTTTACGGGTGTTGAACCAGCCTTGTGTCCCAGGGATAAATCCTACTTGGTCATGGTGAATAATTTTCTTAATGTACTGTTGGATCCTATTGGCCAGTATCTTGTTGAGAATTTTTGCATCCATGTTCATCAGGGATATTGGTCTGTAATTCTCCTTTTTGGCGGGGTCTTTGTCTGGCTTTGGAATTAAGGTGATGCTGGCTTCATAGAACGAATTTGGAAGTACTCCATCTCTTTCTATCTTTCCAAACAGCTTTAGGAGAATAGGTATGATTTCTTCTTTAAACGTTTGATAAAATTCTCCTGGGAAGCCATCTGGCCCTGGACTCTTGTGTCTTGGGAGGTTTTTGATGACTGCTTCAATTTCCTCCCTGGTTATTGGCCTGTTCAGGTTTTCTATTTCTTCCTGTTCCAGTTTTGGTAGTTTGTGGCTTTCCAGGAATGCGTCCATTTCTTCTAGATTGCCTAATTTATTGGCGTATAGCTGTTCATAATATGTTTTTAAAATCGTTTGTATTTCCTTGGTGTTGGTAGTGATCTCTCCTTTCTCATTCATGATTTTATTAATTTGAGTCTTCTCTCTCTTCTTTTTAATAAGGCTGGCTAATGGTTTATCTATCTTATTAATTCTTTCAAAGAACCAACTCCTGGTTCTGTTGATCTGTTCCACAGTTCTTCTGGTCTCGATTTCGTTGAGTTCTGCTCGAATCTTTATTAACTCCCTTCTTCTCTTGGGTGTAGGATCTATTTGCTGTTTTTTCTCTAGCTCCTTTATGTGTAAGGTTAGCTTTTGTATTTGAGTTCTTTCCAGTTTTTGAATGGATGCTTGTATTGCGATGTATTTCCCCCTTAGGACTGCTTTTGCTGCATCCCAAAGATTTTGAACGGTTGTATCTTCATTCTCATTAGTTTCCATGAATCTTTTTAATTCTTCCTTAATTTCCTGGTTGACCCTTTTATCTTTTAGCAGGATGGTCCTTAACCTCCATGTGTTTGAGGTCCTTCCAAACTTCTTGTTGTGATTTAGTTCTAATTTCAAGGCATTATGGTCCGAGAATATGCAGGGGACAATCCCAATCTTTTGGTATCGGTTCAGACCCGATTTGTGACCCAATATGTGGTCTATTCTGGAGAAAGTTCCATGTGTGCTTGAGAAGAATGTGTATTCAGTTGAGTTTGGATGTAAAGTTCTGTAGATATCTGTGAAATCCATCTGGTCCAGTGTATCATTTAAAGCTCTCGTTTCTTTGGAGATGTTTTGCTTAGAAGACCTATCGAGTATAGAAAGAGCTAGATTGAAGTCACCAAGTATAAGTGTATTATTATCTAAGTATTTCTTCACTTTGGTTAATAATTGATTTATATATTTGGCAGCTCCCACATTCAGAGCATATATATTGAGGATTGTTAAGTCCTCTTGTTGAATAGATCCTTTAAGTATGATATAGTGTCCCTCTTCATCTCTCACTACAGTCTTTGCGGTAAATTTTAGTTTATCTGATATAAGGATGGCTACCCCTGCTTTCTTTTGAGGACC
The DNA here is from genome assembly GCF_048164855.1 of Canis lupus baileyi. Lineage (NCBI taxonomy): Eukaryota > Metazoa > Chordata > Mammalia > Carnivora > Canidae > Canis > Canis lupus. Next base: position 31,648,875 of record NC_132849.1, read on the forward strand.
ATTCGAATGGTAAATGGTTCTCCAACCTTTTATTTTCAGGCTGTAGGTGTCCTTCTGTCTAAAATGAGTCTCTTGTAGACAGCAAATAGATGGGTCCTGCTTTTTTATCCAGTCTGAAACCCTGCGCCTTTTGATGGGGTCATTAAGCCCGTTCACATTCAGAGTTACTATTGAGAGATATGAGTTTAGTGTCATCATGATATCTATTCAGTCTTTGTTTTTGTGGACTGTTCCACTGAACTTCTTCTTAAAGGGGAATTTTAAGAGGCCCCCTTAAAATTTCTTGCAGAGCTGGTTTGGAGGTCACATATTCTTTTAGTTGCTGCCTGTCTTGGAAGCTCTTTATCTCTCCTTCCATTTTGAATGAGAGCCTTGCTGGATAAAGTATTCTTGGTTGCATGTTCTTCTCATTTAGGACCCTGAATATATCCTGCCAGCCCTTTCTGGCCTGCCAGGTCTCTGTGGAGAGGTCTGCTGTTACCCTAATACTCCTCCCCATAAAAGTCAGGGATTTCTTGTCTCTTGCTGCTTTAAGGATCTTCTCCTTATCTTTGGAATTTGCAAGCTTCACAATTAAATGTCGAGGTGTTGAACGGTTTTTATTGATTTTAGGGGGGGATCTCTCTATTTCCTGGATCTGAATGCCTGTTTCCCTTCCCAGATTAGGAAAGTTTTCAGCTAGAATTTGTTCAAATACATATTCTGGCCCTCTGTCCCTTTCGGCGCCCTCGGGAACCCCAATTAAACGTAGGTTTTTCTTCCTCAGGCTGTCGTTTATTTCCCTTAATCTATCTTCATGGTCTTTTAATTGTTTGTCTCTTTTTTCCTCAGTTTCCCTCTTTGCTATCAACTTGTCTTCTAGGTCACTCACTCGTTCTTCCACCTCGTTAACCCTCGTCGTTAGGACTTCTAGTTTGGATTGCATCTCATTCAATTGATTTTTAATTTCTGCCTGATTAGCTCTAAATTCTGCAGTCATGAAGTCTCTTGAGTCCTTTATACTTTTTTCTAGAGCCACCAGTAGCTGTATAATAGTGCTTCTGAATTGGCTTTCTGACATTGAATTGTAATCCAGATTTTGTAACTCTGTGGGAGAGAGGACTGTTTCTGATTCTTTCTTTTGAGGTGAGGTTTTCCTTCTAGTCATTTTGCTCAGTGCAGAGTGGCCAAAAGCAAGTTGTATTGGGAAAAAGAGAAAAAGAGAGGAGAGAAAGAAGGAAAGAAAAGAGAAAGAGGAAAAAAAAAGGGAAGAGAAAGAAAAAAAAAACGAAAAAAAAAAAAAAAGAAGAAAAAGAGAAAGAAAAAGAAAGGAGAAAAAAAAAGGGGGTGGGGGAAGGAAACAAATCAAAAAGCAAAACAAAACAAAAAAACAAAAACAAAAACAAACAAACAAAAAAAGAACCACCAGGGAGTATCTTCTGATTCTGTGTACTTTGTCCCTTGGCTTCTCCTGGAAGTTGTCCGTCTAGCTGGTGTTCTGGGGGAGGGGCCTGTTGTGCTGATTTTCAGGTGTTAGCAGTTGGGGGAGCTGCTGTGCCCCTGCCTGGTGCAGGGCTCAGTGGGGGTTGTTTACCCCGTGAGGCCGCAGGAGGAACAGCCCCAGTGGCGGGGCAGCTCTGGAAACCTGGATTCAGCTCCGGCAGGAACTCCGTCTGCAGGGCCTGGAGGCTCCGGGGCGGGGCCGCTGATGTGCTCAGCTGGGGCAGGAGCGTCCTCGCTGTCCTGGGCCCTCCCGGCCTCTGCCTGTCCCGGGGGAGGCCGGATTCTGGGCTGTGTCCCGGCGCTCTGTGCTCCGGAGCCTGCGCTGTTGGATTCGCGCTCCCGGGCCGCGCAGCCCCCTCCGCGGAGCCGCCGCCCGAGCCCCTCCGAGCTGCTCCTGGAACCGCGCAGCCCCCTCCGCACGGAGCCTCTTCCTCTGCCCGAGCCCCTCCGAGCTGCTCCCGGGGCCGCGCAGCCCCCTCCGCGGAGCCGCCGCCCGAGCCCCCCGAGCTGCTCCGGGTCCCGCCGTGCGCGCTGCAGCCCTTAGGGAGCTCGGCGCACTCTCCTGGGTGCGCAGTTGCTGTTACTGTCCCGGGGAGCCCGAGCGCATCCCCGCCCTCCTGGGTCCTGCTCCACCTCCCTGCGAGCCCCTTTCCGCCCGGGAAGGTTGGTGCAGCTCCTGCTCCTCCGGGACGGGGCTCTCCTGTCCTGGGGACACTCGCCCCGGCCTCAGCCCGGCTCCTCGCGGGCCCCTCCCCCTTGGAGGCCTTTGTTCCTTTATTTCTTTTTCCCCCGTCTCCTACCTTGATAGAAGCGCGAACTCTTCTCACTGTAGCATTCCAGCTGGTCTCTCTTTAAATCTCAGGCCGAATTCATAGATTTTCAGGATAATTTGAAGGTTTTCTAGGTAGTTTGGTGGAGACAGGTGATTTGGAGACCCTACTCTTCCGCCATCTTGCTCCTCCAGCTGTATTTTAATGTCCATTTTTAGTTCCTCATGCACAAAATCAAATATTTAGACATTTACTTTGAAACTTAAGTTTAATCTATAAAACATGCCTGTAGTATTGTTAGATTTATTTATATATGTGGTTTAACTATTGTTTTTGGCTGGAATGTACAGTGACCTAATAATTATGCAGTGTTGACTTGAGTACATTATTTTACAGATTTTATGGGTAGCACTATTATTTAAAGAATTTTTTCCTTATTAAGAAGTTGAGTTAAAAGTGAAAGCTAATATTTATTTTTTAATAGCCAGGGCAGTAACACTTTATTTTAGTGAGTTTTTAAATGAAACTGTAAATTTTCTATTACTGGTTTACATTATTTCACCCAGAACAAAATGTATTAGTAGTAGAATTTATATAACCAGTAGAATGGAAGTTGATTAGAGTTTTACTTTTCACAGATGGTTGTGTGAGGAAAACATCTACTGTTTAAATGTTGCTTAATTTCCACTATCTGCCCTGCCCTGCCATAAACCCATTAAATGTATTCCCTTGTGGAAGAGTGGTTCTTCAGCAATCATTTTCCTGTATTTTTAAGAAATAACACTGCTCTGGCCCAAGTTGCAGATGAGTATACAGACACACAACCTGACCACCTTCCCCAGCCTCCATAACAACCAGATGTGGGCTCAATTATCTTTTAGCCACAAAATGTGAATGGAAGTAATGTGTGCAACTTTCTGTCATATTCTCTGTAAATGCAATTTCTTGTCCTTCATTTTCTCTTCTTCCTCTTCTGATACTCTGGAACATGTAGATAAGACATTGTAGAGACAGTTCCAATCCTGCAGAATGAGGTAGCACCCTAAGGACCAACAACACAGGAAAGAAAGACCTGGCTTCTTGGAAACCACATGGACTAACGTTGCCTTTCTACCTACCAATCCTGTGCTGGGACCACCCACCAATTCTAGACTGTTAGATAAGAAAGAAAGGAACTTCTTTCTTGACTGGGCTAAGTGAACCACTGTATTTTTGAGCGTCTTATAAGTATAGTTGGTTAGTCTATGTCCTAACACATCTGAAAGTAAGCTAATACAACTTCCATGTCTGTGCTGTCAGATATACTAGTCATCGTCCCTCTAGCTACTGAACATTTTAAATGTGGCAAGTGTGATCGAACTGAATTTTTAATTGTATTTCATTTTAATTTGTTTACATTTAAATAGCACAGATAGCTAGCGGGTATCATATTGGACAACATAACTGTAAACTTTTAGACATTATATAAATGTTAAAATTTATACCTTTGTAAGTTAAAATTTTACAGAGATAAAAATATGGATTACAAAACTTTTTAATCAAATTCTCCTAAAGAACTAAAATTAACAGCTTATATGTCATATTTTAAAAATAATTTGAATACCTTAAAGATCAGGAAAAATACACAAACATTGCCAATATTCTTATAAGACTTATTAAATGAATTACAGAGATATTGATTCTATGAAGTTCAGATTATTGCTTTATTAGCTTAGAACATATTATTGTTATATCTCTTTCCTAGAGTTAGGAATCCTACCTTGAACTTTCCAAGGTTACAGATTTAAAAAATATATATTTTATTTATTTATTTATGACAGACACTCAGAGAGAGAGGCAGAGACACAGGCAGAGGGAGACGCAGGCTCCATGCAGGGAGCCCGACCCGTTCCTGGGTCTCAAAGATCACAACCCGGGCTGAAGGCGGCGCTAAACCGCTGGGCCATTGGGGCTGCCCAGGTTATAAATTTTTTTGAATTACCAAGCAACTGCTTTTTAATTGGGATATTGAATTATTACCTAGTAGAGTCCAATTGCAATTTTCCAGTCTGAGATGAAAAGATAGAGATAAAAAGAGGCTGGGCCTCTTTTTAATAGGAATAAAGCAGCTATATCAATGGGGCTTTAAAAACTCAACATATGCCTTTTTTGTAGGTTTTAGTTGTTTGAAACTTGGTGTTTTTCTCCAAATGATATGACCTTTAAGTTCAATTTAGACAATATTATATTCATTGTCCTGAAATTGTTATATTTTGACCTCCTTTGCAAGTATTACTGGAAAATTATACTTAATAAATATTAACGCCTTAATTGTAAGGCCATCAAGACTTCATCTCTCAGGAGACAAAGGATGAAGCCTGCATAAAAACATCTCTTTTTTAGGATATTTGGCTAATCCATCATCTTGGAACACAGTCGCTATGCCAGACGTGACCAACAAGGTCAAGTAACTTTGGATCAACTTTCTGCCTGGTTATTGGAAATGCCCCTTGTGGTGAATATTGCTTGCTCTCAGAGTAGTTTCTGCCATTAATAGGACAGAATTGACTTACCAGTTCTTTGTATCTACCCTGTTTATACAGGATGAGGACAGTACATCTCATATGTTATATAGTTAATAAAGAGAATTCTCATATGTATTCACATATTATTCAGTATTATAATTAATACTAAGTGATTCTGTTCTGCTAGGATCACTTTTCTTGTGTGGTTTTATGTTAATTTTCTTTAAAAAAATAAAATAATGGATATTTAATCATTCAGTTTGTATCAATTGACTATTTTTTCCTCTTGGATACTTGAAAGGTTGCAAGTTAGCCAATGAGAGTTCCTATGAGATGTTTCTTTAATTCCCCAATATTGTGTACATTTTGAAAATGTTCCTTCTTTTTAACTACAACAAGGTGTTACATCTTCATGAGAGTTTATTTGGAATTGGTTACCTTTCAAGTTTCCTTGTCTTTTTGCTGCAAGGAGGTGTACACAAATGTTGATGAGCAAACATTTTGAGGTCTATTGATAGAAATGCAAAAAAAAAGATTGTCCTTAAGGTTTGGTTTCACATTGATTTTTTTTCCATTTAATAACTAATGTTATTAAATCCTTTAAACTCTACACCTAATATAAACTTTATTTTCATTATAAAACTCCTTTTAGATGTTTAATTTCTTACACAAACTTTCAGTACTCTCTTCCCACTGAAAAATTTTATGTCTCATCCATCACCATTTTGAAGGGAGGTGGGGAGAAAGAGATCTCATTTGAGGAATTACAGAATTTTTGAACAGGCAAAGGCTTTGGAGATCATTAGTGTGTTCCTTTCGTTATATAGATAAAAAGTTGAAGACGCAGAGTGGACAACTTATCATAAGTTGTATGTCTGTATGTATATGTATACACACACTTATACCCCTTTTTAAATTGTTAAAAATAGTTATACCCCGCTGGAATTGGGCTTTGGAGACTTCCCTGTAAGTGTCTTGGGATTCCTAGACAGATTTGGAGATGGATCAGAATGTACTAGGGCCTGAATTAGGACTGATGCTTTCTCCCTAAGACACTGCTCTGAGGCTATACCTGAGGGTAGGAATTATGTCAGGCCTCTCTCAGACCATCCTCCATCAATTTAGAAACCAAGGGGATTATCAAGCCACTCCATATTTAGAATGAGAAAATGCCAGAGGGACAGTTCAAATCTCAGGTTACTCTGAGCTCATACAATCTGTGTGTCTGCCACAACTGCTCTATATTTTAAGAAATTTTTGAGATAAATGGTATGCCTTATGACTGAATTCTAGCATGAAAATTTAGGTAAAACAGTAGATAATCTTAGGAATCATGAAAGTCATCTAATTCATTTTCCTTATATACAGAACAGAAAACAAATCTGGTTTAAATTTAGGACGTTAAATTATTGGGGTATCAATTCATAACAAGCAATTTGTTCTAACTTTTTAAAGAGTTGCAATAAAAATAAGCAAGAATTTAATTAGATATAAAATATTTTTTTGGATTAAAGTGTTTTTTGGATTATAATAGTTAAATCTGCATAATATTTTAAGCCTTTTTAATTTCAAGTAGATGTCAGATAAACATAGCTAGTGTGCTATAGTCATTAAAAACATCTTTTGTAATTTTGCTGCACAGAGAAAGCTGATGGGTGAACATCCATTAGCATTACCATCTTATATCTAATAAGATATATTTAACATAATAATCTAAAATTGTGAGACTGCTAACCCCCATTCTCAGTAGAAGCCTTTTCTTTGATCATGCATTCTTATATTTGTTTCTTTGGATCTCTTTTTGAAAAAGCTGCATAACTAAGAACACAAAGCTTAAAAACAAATTATTTATCATTGGATTAAAATACTTCTGTTTGCTTATATTAGCGCTTAATACTTTAGATGGCTATGAAATATAATAACATAATATTAGTGAAATTAGTAAGACCATGCATGTTTCTATGATGAATAGCAAAATGAATTATATTTTGTACATCCAGCTTTACATGTACATAATTGTTTTTAATATTATTAAAAACCTTCAAAAATATAACAGTAGTCTATCCTATTACTTTAAAAAGTACATTGTTAAAGAACAAAGATGAGAAATTGAAGTTTTCCGTTAGAAGATGTCTTAAAAAGCTGTCACTGAATCAAGGAAGTAATTTGATAAAGACAGCAGTCGACTAGAAATAGAAACTGCTGTTTAGCCCCTGCAGTAAAGCCCTGGAAACAGCTACACAACTACATTTTATAGACTTTACTGGGCTATTAGCTTTATTGTTCAGAGCATATTGATTTATGCAAAAGAATCAGCAACTTTAACTATTTCATGGAAGACATGAACAATTATATTAAAACTTATGAAAAAATTATACAGCTCATTTAAATTCATGGTACTGCCTAGGTTATTTTCATTATACCAATTTGCAAATATAATAACTCATCCTTGAAATCCCCTTGCCTGGCACTTTTCTCTTCTTAGCAAAATCTAATAGGGCAGAATTTCAGTTAACTCTCATGTCATAATGATTTCTTTTCTTACTTGGGGAAGATTTTTTTCTTAACCTACTTTAAAGCAGTCAGGAAAATAAGTGATTAAAGCACATCTAGTGGTGTGGTGTCCTTAGTTTTGTAGAATAAGTTGCTTTCTTAAGTTAATACAAAATATTCATTGTAAATTTATTGCGAGGGGAGATATATGTCAAGATTGGCACACCATAACTCAAATGTGTGAAGAAAACCATCTCTCTTTCTTTATATTATAACTGTTGTCTTTGTCCTCAAGCCCTTCATCATACAAAGGGAAAGGAAAACTTAATTTGTCAATTAAAGTAATTCCATTATTCCTCTGTCAAAACTAATTTTTTTTGAGGAGATTGACAAATAATTCAGGTCTTTTCTGTCATTATCTTGGGAAATGGAAAACTCTTTCCCACATGGTATTGAATGAGATCCCCATGCACATTTGTTGTTCTTCCATTTGAGGTGTTTCTCTTAATGGTCTCTAGGCAGCAAAATTTGTGTGATTACTCCCTTTCATCTGTTCATGATTGATGGTCCATGTCTAGTGTGATTCTTGTTTTTTTCTTTGACATGGTCAAGATGCAGATGTGGCCTCTGTTGTCTTCAGGTCTTGCTAGCAGTAGTTTCCTTGATTCTGGCTGAGATTCCAATTTGCTCATTTTCTTAGATGGTGTCTTCTATAAACATTCTACTACAGAATCCCTTGTCTTCTTCCTGCAATAATCTTATTAGTGAGCTCACCAGCTAGAACTCTCAGCTACTCTTCACATCTTCTGTGGGACCTGTTGGGTGTTCTGCATCCTCTACATACCTGACATAGGCCAAAACACAGCATCCTGACTGTACTATATTTTCTTTATGTTAATGCACAACCTTCTTCAAAGTGGTCTCTTTCTAGAGTCCCAAATGAGAATGATGGTACAGACCTGCTTCTGGTTTCTCTAGCATTTTGGGGCTCTTCCTATTGCTTTTCCTTATATTTGGCCCTGGTGATGAGGGTACTGGGGAAAAAAGCAAGAGATAGGAGGATACTTACAAATAACCTCTTTCCCCTTTCTATTGGGTTCCTTTTCCTTTGGTTAAAAGGGCTTTATTCTTTCTCTTCTTATCTAATTGGGGCTTCTTTCAGCCAAATCTTATACTTTCTTAGGTGGATTTGCTACCTAACTAGAGGGCCAAAAATGGTTAAGGATTGCTAGGAGAGAAACCAAAAAGGAAAATTTATCAGTAGATATTTAAAAAATATCCTCATCATATTCTTCATAAAACTCCTGGAATTTCATATAATGCTATCTTTATTTTAGAAATAAAAAGCCAATGAGAGAAATTAAGGAGAGTCAGGAATATACAAGTCTGAAACTTCAGGTTTCCCTGCTTTGGAAACACATCATTCAGTGGATATTTATCAGAGCCCCTCCATTGTGTGTGAAGTTTTGGGAATATTAACAAAGCAAAAGACATTGGCTCCTCTTCTTCTAGTTAGGTAGATAAGATAGATGTGTTGTTGATTAAAAATGGCATATGAGTGTCCAGTGAATCAACACTGTCATAGTTTATAGAGAGAGTGATTGATTTAGACTGGGCTAGTGAAAGAACATTTCATGAGGGGGTAAAATATAAGCTACTTTTAGAAGTATGGATAGGATCCATACTAGTGGAGGGAGGATGATAGTCTAAGGGAAAGACATAACTGTAAGAAATGGGTGGAGGAGAAAGATACAAAATTTATTCGAGAAACAAATAATTCATTTCTGTAGTCAATCTCCTATGTAAGAAATGCTAGGGAAATAAGGCTGACCAAGAAATTTGGGGGTGTTATATTTTGAGACATGGCTAATTTTGCCCTGATGAACAGGACATTTGGGAAGAATTATGATCTGGAGCTAAATGTTGTTAAGGCATAGGGACTCACATGCAAGTCGTATGAGAATCTGGTGGTCAAGTCACAAAGTTCCAAAGAGTGTGGAAACAGGTTTTGTTTTAACAACGCTGCAGTGGTATGAGTAAATATGGAAGGAAGCCAGGGATCTTTATGTGTGAGAAGAGCTTAGAATTCAGTGGCTATAATACTTGAAGACCAGAAAGCTGCAGAGGAAATTTCTTAGTGGATGGGAAGACTCTAGTCCAAAGAGATCCTGTCCTGAGAGTAACAAGAAGGAAGGGCCTCCATCACTGAGAGGATCCCCAGGATAACAACAAAGGCTTGATGGGTCATTTATGCTCTCTGGGAATCTCATCCAATCTCAGGGTTTCTTGATGACATGCAAATGTATGTGACTTGCTCGTGGCAGCACAGTTTATTGGCAAGAATGGATTTGGGAGTCAGACAGACCTGGGATTCAGACAAGCTCAGTTGTATTATTTGCTACTTGTATGATCTTGAGGCAATGACCTTAATATCCATTAAAAAATATCTTAAATGGAGGGCAGCCCCGGTGGCTCAGCGGTTTGGTGCCACCTGCAGCCTGTGGTGTGATCCTGGGGACCCAGGATCAAGTCCCACATCGGGCTCCCTGCATGGAGCCTGCTTCTCCCTCTGCCTGTGTCTCTGCCTCTTTCTCTCTGTGTCTATGAATAAATAAATAAAATCTTTAAAAAAATATCTTAAATGGAGATTAAACCTCATAATTAAAGAGTTATGTTGATAAGTGTTGCTAGATGAGGTATAATATGTCTGTCCAGCCTATAACAGACACCAAGCATATAACAGGTATTATATGTCTGTCCAGAATATAACATACACCAAGTAAGTATTAATTTTTGTTTCCACTTACTGATATCACTTTCACAAATGCTTAGAGTCTCCTTCATCTAGATGCCCACACAGCACCTCAGAATAAATGACTGCTGTTGAATTCAGTATCTCCACTCCCAATCCTGCTTTCTATTTGCATTTATGGCACTAGCATGCCCCCTGTTATAAGCCTTTAGCCCAGAAGCTGTAAAGGATATATGGAGCCAGAATTGGGGTGAGGCCAGGGATGTGAGTTGTGCAAGTACAGGATCAGAGCCTGTCTTTATTAAAGTTTTTGATATTTTTGGTCACAGTCACTGTGGAAAACAGTATGGACATTCCTTAAAATATTAAAAATAGAATTACCATGTGATCCAGGGATTCCACTATTGGGTATTTACCCAAAGAATACAAAAGTACCAATTCGAAAAGATATAGGCACCCCTATGTTTATTGCGGTATTATTTTCTATAGTCAATTCTGGAAGCAGCCCAAGTATCCATCCACAGAGGAATGGGATAAAGAAGAGGTGGTAGATATACACAATGGAATATTACTCAGCTATGAAAAAGAATGAAATTTTGCCATTTGTAAGAACATGGATGGACCTAGAGGGTATTATCCTCAGCGAAGTAAGTCAGAGAAAGAAAAATGCCATGATTTCACTCGTATATGGAATTTAAAAAACAAAAAGAGACAAACCAAAAAACAGTCTCTTAACTATAGAGAACAAACTGGTGATTACCAGAGGGGTTGGGTGGGGGATGGGTGAAATAGATGAAGGAGTACACTTATTGAGATGAGCACTGAGTAATGTAGAATTGTGGAATCACTATATTGTACACTTGGAATCAATATAACTAATATGTTGACTATATTGGAATTAATGTTTAAAAAATTTAAAATAAATAGTCTCCTTTAAGTTTAAGATAAGTTTTATTGTATGTAAATTACACCTCAATAAACCTTTTTTAAAATTCATATTTTTTGATATTTTGTTATTGTATTTTTTGCAATAATTTTTATTTAAAAATTATTGCATTAAAATATTATGTATCTTGATTATTGAAGTTTTGGTGTCTCCTTAAATGTGCATGAGGTGAGTACCTCTCTTGCTTCATCCTAGTCTTGGCTCTGAAAGATTCAGATTTATATATATATTTTAATATATATATAAATCTATCTGTAGATATATTGTGTCTGTTTTGCATATTGTTCTTTAAAATTTGAATAATTATGTCCACATTTAAAAATCAGCAGTTGTCAGATAAGCATCCAAATTTATGGCTTTTTTGGAAAAATTCTAAAACCCAGCACCACTAGATCTGTATTTCCTACACAAAGCAGTTGGAATAGAGATTAATAGGAGCTACTTTGTATAGAGGGGCCTTGAACTCTCCAGTTTGCCACAGTTCCCACCTTTCTCTCCTTGTATGTACCTGCATGTTCTTATACTTTACCTTTGTGCCCCATCTTTTTCTTCTCTCATTCCTTATTCTTTTCCTCCTTCTTCCTTCCTTCCAAACTGACCATTTCATTCTACTTTATGCCTCAAGTTACTCTTCTATACTTTTCCTGGTCAGCTCTTCTCCATGTTATGCTGCTTTATGTCCATAGGGCCAAAGAATATAGACCTGTAAGAGAATTTCATCTCTTCTCCTTATTTATAGGCAAGAAAGCTGAAAGATGATAAGGTTGAAACTTTTCAAAGTTCATATAATTAATAAAGGAAACAAATTAGACCCAAGCCTGTGTCTTTGAAAATAACCTTCCCAACTTTAACCCCCCTTTTAAAATATTTTCTAGAAGCCTCCCCTCTCTTCCTCAAACCTAAAATTCTAACTCACCCACTGAACCTTTGTCATGGCAAATTTTTATTTAGAGTACTATCATCATTGTTTAGGGTCCTGTCTTTTGTATCAGAATGCAACAATTTTGGCTAAAAATGCTGGGATACTATGGAGAAAGTTGACTTGTACAGCTGGTACAAGATAAAAATGGGTATATTTTTTATGTGGTAAATGACAAAAGAAGAGGGGAAAGGAGGAGGTAAGAGAATCTGCAGGATTCTGGGTGGTCTTTGCTTGGAGGAAAGTCAAACCAGTTTGCTGGATTGAAACCAGGTCACATCTTTGCTTTCCTTGCCTGTTTCCTCCTTGAGATAACAGTTGAGGAAATAATTCCATAGGACCTGGAGAGTTTTCTTTCCTGTGTCATAGGTCTCAGTTGGGATGGTATTAAACTGGGTACTTAATACACAATCATCTTAGTCATGGAGACTGAGGCATATGAGAAGATAAAAAAGTGAAGAGTGACGTGCAATGACAGCTTCTTGAAAGCCTTTTACAAAATTCTCTGTGAGAAGGTGAAGATTAGGACTTCAAATAGCTGTACTCTGTCTGTATTGTATTTGTTAATAGGGATCAAAATCCAAGGCAGAGGGCAACCTTACTGCCTTACTGCCTAAGAGTTTGTGGAAGAGGGTTTGATGGTCTTTACGAGTTATTCAAACACTAATCTAGGTACTGCTGTGAAGGTATTTAGTAGATATGATTAAAGTCTATAATCACTTGGCTTTAAGTGAGGGAGATTATTCAAGATAATTTGTGTGACTCTGACTCAATCAGCTGAAAGGCCTTAGGAACAGAGCTGAATCTTCCCTAATAGGAAAAAATTTGCCTGTGGACAGCAACTTCAGTCTTTCCTGAGAGTTCCAGTCTGCCTTTCCTGATGGCCTGCCCTGTGGGTTTCACATGTGCCCAGACAGCTCCCACAATTGTGTGAGCCAATTTCTTGCAATAACTGTCTTATTATATATCTCCTACTGTCTGTTTCACTGGTTGAATCCTGGGAAAGTGGGGAGAGTATAGAGGTATCTGAAGGGTTTTGTTCTGTGTATAGCATTGGCATCTTGAAGATGCTAGAGCTGAGTACTGGGGTGGGAAATATGAATATGTTTAGATGCCAAATCTGAGTCCACATGCTTTTATAAAATCAGTGAAATGTTTCTAATTTGGAGGAAGTAGTTCATACTGACTACTAACACTAAAATAAAATTTGATATGGTGATAAGCATGTCTTATGTTCCAACTATACAGGATGATGTAGATTTTATAGTTTTTAAGCTTCAAAAACTCAAGTTCCTCAAGTTAAATCAAGCTCATTTTCCATTTCTGGATGTCAAGGACAAAATGTCAAGGAATTGCATATGTGAGAGATCAGAAGTAGAGGTTGATGAGTTTTACGGTACTTATCCTGGAGACCTCATTTTAGAATACAAAACGTGCTTCCGTTAAACATTAATAATATTCAATCCTAATTGTCTAAGCATTTCTCAACAAAACATTTCCTTTCTGTAGTCTCCTGCTTTTTGTCCAGGTCCCAGTCTTTGACCACATTTATTTTACAGAGGGACATCTCAATGTGCATCTTCCAGAGAGAAGAATGTTACTGAGCAGGGCTTAGGGCCTTAACTCAGGAAAACTAATTGGTATGTAAGCAGTGTGTTCCTGCTTTTTGGCATAGTTGAGTTAAGAGTGTTAGGTCTGTGTGACTCATATATCATTTTAGAATTTTAGCAGAAATGGCATCTAAAAAGAAAATGTAAATAAAGAATAGAGAGATCAAAATTTAAAAAGGAACCATTAAAATGGATAGAAAATGTACTAAAATAATAAGATGCTGACAATATATTAATAAATGAATTAACCTCATATTTTATCAGAGGTCTGCTTTGGGCCTCATTTAAGCAGTGTTATATGTAGAGCTAGCTGAATATCTTTTGTAATACCTCTTAGAAATGTTTATAAAGAGATACCAATCATATGTCTAAAGTCAGTGCTTGAGTCTGTTATGATTTTGTAGGAGTACTACTCAATCTTTTATCGAATAATTCATTCTATAGTGAATATAAGTCTTCTAGACAACAGTTATGTCAATAAGTCAGCACTTAGGGGCTTAATATAATTTCAAGTCAGAAAAAAACATAACCTTGTTTCAGACAAGATTAAGTTCAGTTACATATAACAGCAAATGCAAAGCAACAGAAGCTTAAACAAAATAGAAGTTTGTTTCTTTCTCTAGTAAAAGATGTCTGGAGGTATAATCTCCAATGGCTGGGATGGTCATTCTTCTATCATTGGGGAGCCAGGAACTTCTATGTTCTGGCTCCACTGTCTTGGAATATGACTTCCACTCTCTCTTCATGGTTTAAGATGGCTGCAGCTATGTCAGTAATCATGTTTGTGTCCTAAGCAACACAAAAGAAAGGAAAAGGACAAGAGACGAGCAATTACCAGCTCAATCAGAGCCCTTTAAGAAACTTCCATAGAATTCCATACATATAGCAATCCTCTTATCTTTCAGGGTTCAGTGCTAAATCCCTTTATCATATTGAATGCTAAGGAATCTGGGAACACTGTCATTAAGCTGGTGCCTTACTGCCCTGAGTGAAGTAGGGCAACAATGAAGGATATAGAGAACTAGCTGTCTCTACCACACATCTGTATTTGAATAAACATTTTATAAGAAAGGAAACAAATGTTAAGTGCCTTGCCTAAAGTAGAAGGTGGACCAAGATCAGGCTTCTTTTAAGTCTGACTTCTAACAGAATAATCATGTTCTCTATCAAGTTTGTTACCATTAGCTAGAGCATTTTGGTTTCTTGGTGATCTTCTATGGCTTTGAAAGTTGTTGGTATGTATAACCGGGCAGAAAGAAGAGAATGAGTTACTGGAGTAGATGTAGGAGTACATAGGAGTGGTTATGTGTATGTGTGAATGAAAGGCCTTTTGAGTGTGGCAGTACAGATGGACTGGTGAGTGGCTGGTTGAAGAATGGAACCTTTCTTGCTATGCTAATGGACTAAAATGTTGGAGTCTATTGTGTGGGAAATGAAATATGATTACACTAGACAGAGCTTTGAAGGGACAACTTTCCTTCTCTTTTCCCTTTTGGGAGACTGTGCCTTTGTGATGCATTGTGATGCTTTATGTAATTGTCCATTCTTCTTTATTCCAGAGCAATGCATGGTCTCCTTTTCTGATCGAATTAGATTTATATGGATCAAGCTGAGTGTTTTGGAATTCACAGTCTTGGAGTTGGCTGAATGTTGGGGAGAAATATTTGAATCTAAGCTATCATCTTTGTGCCAAGATTTTGGAGATTTCAAAAGCCACTGGGGAACTTTTTCAGTGCTAACTGGAGCATGTAGCCTATCACAAGATTTCTGAGTCTCACAAGAAGACATTTAGATCATTAGATGAGGTCCCAGAGGAGATACATTTCTGAAGTGGGGCAGAGATTATAATTGTAATCTTTAGCACAGTTCTCTCACCACCTTCATCTTGTAGTTTTAGTGGGCTGGGGATTTTGAAATGTGATAAGTGCTTGGCTTGCACACAGCTAGCACCTCTTAGACTTCATCATACCACCAGACCTACCATTGCTGTTTACTGTAGCCCAGGATTCCGGGGATTGCATGCCTACTGGGGAATATGCTCCTAATAATACTTAACTAATTGGCATATCATGTGGTTTCCTTTAATAGTTTTTTCTTTAGGAGATGGCCAAAATAAAGAGTGAATAACAAAATTTCTCTTCTTTTCTTTTTTAAAAAAGATTTTATTTATTTATTCGTGAGAACCACAGAGAAAGAGGCAGGGACATAGGTAGAGGGAGAATCAGGTTCCCTGTGAGGAGCCAGATGGGGGACCCAGTCCCAGAACTCTGGGATCATGCCCTGAGCTGAAGCCAGATGCTCAACCATTGAGCCATCAAGGCATCCCTGAATAACAAAATTTCAAAGGTGGCACATGATGTGTGTGATTTTCTAGGTTTGTCCTTATTATATTCAACTATATGACAAATGAGCTGTTTAACAGTTAGTCTATTGCTCAGTGCCCTGCTTTCAGAACACGAGGAATTTCAAAGCATTTTACCCACAGAAACCTATCAAAGTTTTGAGGTGGCTAGTCTTATCAGAAGAAAGCTTTAATATCATTCTTAACAAACTTCATAAATTCTTATCCTGAAAATTCTCATCTATATCATGTGTAATGATACCACGAAGTTCCTTAAATAAATTATGTGGGTAAATGAAAGATTTAAAAATTGATCAGCAGCATCTTTATGGTTTATGTTTAGATTATTTTATGACCTCAAGACAAATATTTGTTTGTGTTCTCATTTTGTAAATGGTCTACTTTTTCTCCAAGGTGTTCTTGGGATTTTGGACAAAATTAGGCAGAATATATTCAAAAGAAAATGAAATGAATATTTAAATTTGTTATCTGAAAGACTAAATTAAGACTACAAACATTAAAAAAAGTAAATTCCTAAACCAGGAGAAAATATGGTTTTATAGCAGAATTACATATAGAAATAGATTATAAAAACATAAAGATTGGGAGCTTAGATGCATAAACATAAAATTCAATGTCAGCCAAAATTTATGGCTAAAAACAATGTCATTTTAATTGTGTAATAAACAAAAGTTATTCACACTATTTGTTGTTATACTTTTGCAAATGTTTAAAAAATGCATCTATTAGAAGGGAGTTTGGGAAGATGGTGCAGTAGGAACACCCTGAGCTCACCCCATCTCATGTTTACAACTAGATACCATCCACATCCAAATCCAAATCAATAAACTGAAGAGAGTGATCTGATCCAAAGACTGACACAACAAACTCCACAACTAAATACAGAGAAGAAGCTGCATCTGAAAGTTGGAAAATCAGGAAGATGTAGGGAGGCTGCTCACAGGAGGGACAGAGCAGAGTGTGGGGAGAAGGCAGAGAAACTGGCACTTGCACTTGGGAGCTCACATGAGGAAGACTAATTCCCATAATATTTGGCTCTAAAACCCACAGGAGCTGAATTCCATGAGTTCATAAAACTAGTAGGACTTGGAGCCTGGAGCCTTAAAAGTCAGCTGACTCAGCACTGGGAGAGCTGGGAGGATGAGTGATAGTCTGGTCACTGCCCTTAAAGAGATAGCAGTCTGAACAGAAAGGCAACATAAAAACAGCAGTTTACACAACATTGGGGGTGGGGTGGCAAACAGGAAACAGATCTAGTGACATTGATTTTGGAGCATGTTGGGGGACTTCTCTGAAAATGAGGGAGCTGGCAGGCACCATTTTCCTCTCCTGCACCCCAGCATAAACACAGAGCAACCTGTGGGAGGTGGGGCTACGAACACTTGCTACCTAATCTGCTAACAGTGTGCCAGGCCTGCTAGCTTGGGTCCTGGGCTCAGGGCAAATTTTGTTAAGGCCATGGGTGTGCCCTGCCCAGTTGTGTGCTCTCAGCTGCTGTCATGCATGGCTGCCACTGTGCATTGCACCTAATGGCTGCATGGTGCCCAGTTGCGACATTATATT
Source organism: Canis lupus baileyi (assembly GCF_048164855.1). NCBI lineage: Eukaryota > Metazoa > Chordata > Mammalia > Carnivora > Canidae > Canis > Canis lupus. The sequence continues at coordinate 31,666,276 of NC_132849.1, forward strand.
CAGCCTCATGCCCCCAGTCACCATCTCACTCTGGGCCCAGCTGTGCCCAGTGATCATTGCATGCCACACCTAGCCTCATGCCCTTGGCCACCCCAGTGTGCAGCCCCCAGCTATCGCAGTGGTTTGGTGGACCTGGCATAGGAATACTGGCCCAGTGCAAATTTTGCTAACACCACTGCCCTGCTCCCAAGTTCCTGTCCCTTCAGAGCTGGTCTGCCTGAGTCCCACTAACACCACAGAGAGCAAGCACATCCTACAACAGGCAGAGAGTCAGTGAAGATGACTGCACCAAAAGGAAAAGTGACTCAGACACAACAATAAGGTGTAAACAACACACATAGGATATTCTTTCTGATGTGCCAGGTTCTGGTGAATAGGTTATACTGCACTTCAGGGTACTCCAGGACCACTTCTTCATAAAGTTACTACTTTTGAGAACAGAAGACACAGCTGACTCTCTTAACACAGAGAAACACAGAGAGGCAGGCAAAATGAGACAGCAATTTATACCAAATGAAAATACAAGGTCACAGCCAGAGATTTAAGAAAAACAGATAATAAGTAACCTGCTTGATAGATAATTTAAAGCTATGATCATAAGGATACTCACTGGACTTGAGAAAAAAGTGGAGGACATGAGTGAGACCCTTAACATAGAGATAAGGAATAACATAGAAGAAAAAAGTCTTACTAAATGAAACAAGAAACATGCTTGATGGAAAGAACAGCAGGATGGAAGAAGCAGAGGAATGAATTAGTGACCTAGAAGACAGAGTAATTGAAAGTAATCAAGCTGGACAAAAGAGAGAGAATAGAATTATACAAAATGAGAATAGTTAGGGAACTTAGTGACTTGCTCAAACATAGTAACATTTGTATTATAGAAATCCCAAAAGAAGAAGAAAAAAAGGGGCAAAACATATATTTGAAGAAATAAGAGCTGAAAACTTGGGGATCCTGGGTGGCTCAGTCAGTAAAGTGTCTGCCTTTGGCTCAGGTCATGATCTCAGGATCCTGGGATGGAGCCCTGTGTTGGGATCCTCACTCAGTAGGGAGTCTACTTTCCCCTTTCCCTTTGCCCTCCTCTCTACTCATGTTCTCTCTCTTTCTCTCTATCCAGTTTCTCAAATTACCAGCAAGGCTATCATTCAGAATAGAAGGAGAGATAAAGAGTTTCCTAGACAAACAAAAACTAAAGAAGGTCATGGTCACTAACTTTGCAGGAAATATTAAAGGGGACTCTTTTTTTTTTTTAAAGGGGACTCTTTGAGTGGAAAAGACAGACCCAATGTGACAGTACAGAAGTGGGAAACATAAAAGCAGTAAAATGAATATTTTTGTAAAAAATCAGTCAAGAAACTCACAAAAAACCCATAAAATATAATGATATATACCTAAAACATGGGGTAGAGAGGAGAAAAGAATGTATTCAAACTTAAATGACCATCAACTTAATATAGATTGCTATATACAGAAGAGGTTTTATATAAACCTAATGGTAACCATATATTAAAACCCATTAATAAATATGCAAAGAATAAGGAGAAAGAAATCCAAATATATTACTAAAGAAAATTAGCAAAATATGAAAAATCAACAAGAAAGGATCAGAGAAAGTCTTCAGAAACAACCACAAAACAATAATAAAATGGCAATAAATATATATCTATTAATGATTACTTTGAATGTAAATGGACTAAGCATTCCAATCAAAAGACACAGGGTGACAGAATGGATAAAAAAACAAGACCTATGTGTTTGCTGCCTATAAGAGACTCATTTTAGTCCTAAAGATACCTACAGATTGAAAGTGAGAGGACGGAGAAACATCTATCATGCAAATTGATGTCAAAAGAAAGCTGAAGTAACAATAACAATAGTTACATTGGACAAAACAGACTTCAAAAACAAAAACTGTAACGAAAGACAAAGAAGAACACCATATAATAATAAAGGGGACAATCCAACAGGAAGATATAATAATTGTAAATATTTATGTACCCAATATAGGAGCACCCTAATACATAAAAGTTAATAACAAATATAAAGGAACTAATTGATAATAATACAGTAATAGTAATACCCCACTTACATCAATAGGTAGATCATCTAAACAAGATAAACAAGGAAACAATGGCTTTGAATAATACACTGAAACAGATGGATTTAACAGATGTATTTAGAACATGACATCCTAAACATCAGAATACACATTCTTTTCAAGTGCACATGGAACATTCTCAATTTAGATTACATATTGGCCAACAAAACAAACTTCCACAAATCAAGGAGATTGAAATCATACCATGCATATTTTTTTTTTACCACAAAACCTATGAACTAGAAGTCAACTACAAGAAAAGATCGGGAAAGAATGCAAATACATGGAGGTTAAATAACATGCTACTATACAATGAATGGGTCAACCAGGAAATACAAGAAGAAATAAAAAGTACTTGGAAACAAATGAAATTAAAAATACAATTGTCCAAAACCTCTGGGATACAGCAAAAGTGGTTTTACAAGGAAAGTTTATAGCAAGTCAGGCCTACCTCAAGAAGCAAGAAAAATCTCAAATAAACAATCTGACCTTACACCGAAAGGAGGTAGCAAAAGAACAACAAACAAAATCTAAAACCAGCAGAAGGACAGAAATAACAAAGATTAGAGCAGAAATAAATGATATAGGGAAAAACACTAATAGAATAGATCAATGAAACCAGGAACCGATTCTTGAAAAAATTAATAAAATTGACAAAACTCTAGCCAGATTTATCAAGGAAAAAAGAGAAAAGACTCAAATAAAATCACAAATGAGAGAGGAGAAATAACAACCACCACCACAGAAATACAAACAACTATTAGAGAATATTGTTAAAAACTATATGCCAGCAATTTGGGTAACTCAGAAGAAATGAATAAATTCCTAGAAACATATAAACTATCAAAACTGGAAGGAAGAAATAGAAAATTTGAGGAGACCAATAAGCAGCAAAGAAACTGAATTGAAAATAAAACTCCCAACAAACAAAAGTGTGGGACCAGATGGCCTAACAGGTGAATTCTAAACATTTAAGAAGGGTTTATACCCGTTCTTCTCAAACTGTTCCAAAAAAATAGAAGAGGAAGAAAAACTTCCAAGTCATTCCACGAGGCCAGTATTATCCAGGTATCAAAACCAGACAAAGACACTATTGAAAAAAGAACTACAGGCCAAATCCCTGATAAACATAGGTGAAAAAACTCTCAATCAAATACTAGCAAATGAAATTCAACAATACATTAAAAAGTCATTCACCACAATCGAGTGGAATTTATTTCTGGATTGCTAGGGTGGTTCAATATTTGCAAATCTGTCAATGTTATACATCACATCAATAAGAAAAGGGATAAGAACCATATGATCATTTCAATAGTTGCAGAAAAAGCATTTGACAAAGTACAACATCCATTCATGATTAAAAACCCTCAACATGTAGGTCTAGAGGGAACATACATCAACATAATAAAGGCTGTATATGAAAACCCCACAGCTAACATCATCCTTAATGGGGAAAAACTGAGAGTCAGGAACAAGACGAAGATGTTCATTCTCACCACTTGTATTCAACATAGTACTGGAAGTTCTAGCCACAACAGTCAAACAAGAAAAAGAAATAAAAGGTATTCAGATTGGTAAGGAAGAAGTAAAATTTTCACTATTTGCAGATGACATGATACTATATTTAGAAAACCAAAAAACTGCTGGAACTGATAGATGAATTTAAGAAAATCTGAGGATACAAATTCTATGTACAGAAATCTGTTGCATTTGTATATACTAATAATGAAGCACCAGAAAGAGAAATTAAGAAGACAATCCCATTTACAATTGCACCAAAAATAAGATACCTAGGAATAAACCTCCCAAGGAGGTGAAAAACCTGCATTCTGAAAACTATAAAATGCTAGTGAAAGAAATAGAAGACAACACAAAAAAATGGAAAGACATTCTATGCTCATGGATTGGAAGAACAAATATTGTTAAAATGCCTATACTAGCCAAGGCAATCTACACATTTAGTGCAATCTCTATCAAAATGCAACAGCATTTTTTCACAGAATTAGAATAAATCTAAACTTTGTATGGAACCACAAGACCCAAATAGCCAAAGCAATCTTGAAAAAGCAAAGCAAAGCTGAAGGCATTGCAATTCTGGGCTTTGAGTTATATTACAAAGCTGTAGTAATCAAAACAGTGTGGTACTGGCACAAAAATAGATACAGATCAATAGAATGGAATAGAAAATCCAGAAATAAACCCACAATCATATGGTCAATTATCTTGGACAATGCAACAAAGAATATCCAATGGGAAAAAGACACTCTTCAACAAATAGAGATGGGAAAACTGGACAGCAACATGCAAAAGGAAGAAACTGGACTACTTTCTTACACCATACACAAAAATAAATTCAAAATAGAACGAAGACCTAAATATTAGACCTGAAACCATAAGAATCTAGAGGAAAACACAGGCAGTAGCTTCTTTGACATCACTCATAGCAACGTCTTTCTACATATTTCTCCTGAGGCAAGGGAAACAAACACAAAAATAAACTATTGGGATTACATAAAAATAAAAAGCTTTTGTACAGCAACGGAAACAATCAACAAAACAAAAAGGTAACTGATGGAATGGGAGAAGATATTTGCAAATAATATATCTGATAAAGGGTTCGTATCCAAAATATATAAAGAATGTGTATAGCTCAATACCCAAAAAGCAAACAATCCAATTAAGAAATGGGTAGAAGACACGAACAGACATTTCTCCAAAGAAGACATACAGATAGCCAACAGACACATGAAAAGTGCTCAACATCATTCATCGTCAGGGAAATGTAAATCAAAACTATAATGAGATACCACCTCACACCTGTCAGAGTGGCTAAAATCAACAACACAAGAAACAGGTGTTGGCAAGGATGTGGAGAAGAGATAATACTTGCGCACTGTTGGTAGGAATGCAAACTGGTGCAGCCACTGCGGAAAACAGTATGGAGGTTCTTCAAAAAGTCAAAAAGAGGGATGCCTGGGTGGCTCAGCGGTTGAGCATCTGCCTTTGGCTCAGGGTGTGATCCTGTTGTTCCAGGATCGAGTCCCACATCCGGCTTCCTGCATGGAGCCTGCTTCTCCCTCTGGTTATGTCTCTGCCTCTCTGCATCTCTCATGAATAAATACATACAATCTTTAAAGAAGGTTAAAAATAGAACTACCCTATGATCTAGCAATTGCACTACTAGGTATTTACCCAAAGAATACAAAAACATGAATTCAAAGGGGTACATGCACCTCAATGTTTACAGCAACATTATTTACAAAAGCCAAAGTGTGGAAGCAGCCCAAGTATCCACTGATTGATGAATGGATAAAGAAAATGTACACGCACACACATATGCTTGTTGTGATGAGCACAGGGTGACGTATGGAAGCAGTACATTACTATATTGTACACCTGAAAGTAATATAGCACGGTAAGCTAACTGAAAGTAAACTAAAAACTTGAAAAAGTGCCCCGATTAGTAGGATAGAGCATGGTGAAGGGGATATTTACGTCATTTATAATGTCCTTTATATTGTGATATTTATTTCATTTAGCTTTGATATGACCTGTGGTATGTACATTCATATATATGCATGCATATACGTATGTATGTACGTGTTTATATACATATGTGTCTATGTTGTGTATATGTATATATCTTTCCGTATATATTTATGTGCATATACGTGGGTTATGTGTAGAAATATAGTTCTGAATACTGTCAGGTTTGATCCGGTTGATAGTGAAATGAAATGGAGAGGCCAGGCAAGGTGGGTCAGGGCAAGCTATTAATGGAAGCGCTCTCGGGTGAGGTTCTGTGGCCTGCAAGGGAGTGAGACCAGGGAAGTCACGCGTGGGGATAATACAGGCAGGCTTTTATGGGAGGGTGGGTAGGGTGGTGCGGGTATAGGGTGATAGTGGCTTATGTCTGTATGTGGTACGGGATTCGGTTTCTGTTTCCTGCATAGGTCCTGTTTTCCCATGATGATGTGTCTGCTAATGGCAGTCTGCTAATGGCGGGAAAGTCCTGAGGTGAGGGTGACAAGATGGAGGGTCCTCCGCCCTTTTGTTGGTGCCTCCCTATCCCCCTTGATCCCACTGGCCCAACAAATGCCTGTTCCTTTTATAAGTTCTCTTAGAAATGGTTAGAAAGAGCTACCAAACATATGTCTAAAGCCAGGGCCTGAGTTGTTGTGATTTATAAAAAGTGCTACCCAATTTTCATTTCTAAGAAACATAAAAGAAACAGGCATTCAGAACGCTAGCTGTATGCATAACACATGTAGATGTATACACACATATGCATAGATATCTCTTTTTATAATAGGTTTATTGTAAATGAGTTTTATTACAGTCCTTTGTGTGGGTGTGTGTGGTAAGAACACTTGACACGAGATCTGCCCTCTTAAAGTTTTAAAGTGTATGGTACAGTATTGTTAACTAGAGGCACAGTGTTGTACACATCTCTAGAATTTATTCATCTTGCATAACTGAAACTTTATACTTGCTGAACAGCAACTCCCACTGCCCCCTCCTGCAGAACATAGAAACCACCATTTTACTCTCTGCTACTATGAGTTTGACTAATTTATATATATAAATGGAATCATGCAGCATTTGTCCTTTTGTGACTGGCTTATTTTACTTAACATAATAGCCTCAAGGTTGATTTATGTAATTACCTATGATAACATTTCCTTATTTATTTATTTATTTATTTGTTTATTTATTTATTTTTAAAGATTTTACTTACTTATTCATGAGAGACACACACACACATAGAGAGAGAGAGAGAGAGAGAGGCAGAGACACAGGCAGAAGGAGAAGCAGGCTCCATGCAGGGAGCCCGACGTGGGACTTGATCCCGTGTCTCCAGGATCAGGCCCTGGGCTGAAGGCGGTGCTAAACCACTGAGCCATCTGGGCTGCCCCTCCTTTTTTTTTAAAGGCCAATCATTATTCCATTCTGTGTATATACCACATATTCTTTATCCAGTCATTTGTCAATGGACATTTTGTTTGTTTCTACATCTTGGCTATTGTAAATGATGTTGCATTGAATGGGAGTGCCAATGTCTTTCAGGATATTGCTTGCAATTCTTCTAAATGGTGATTGCTAAATCATATGGTAGCTTTATTTAAAAATTTTTGAGGAAACTCCATTGTGGCTAAACTTTTTATTTTTATTTTATTTATTTATTTAGTTTTTAAGATTTTGTTTATTTATTCATGAAAAACACAGAGGAGAGAGAGAGGCAGAGACACAGGCAGAGGGAGAAGCGGGCTCCATGCAGGGAGCCCGATGTGGGACTTGATCCCAGGACTCCAGGATCACACCCTGGGCTGAAGGCAGGCACTAAACCACCAAGCCACCCAAGGATTCCCTGTGGCTAAACTTTTAAAAATTTCCACCAATAAGGTACTAGTTTTCCAATTTTTTCACAAAATATTTGTATTGACAAATACATTTTTTTAAATAATAGCCATTCTAACGTATGTGAGGTGATTATCTGATTATGATTTTGATTTCCCTGATAATTAGTGATGTTGAGCATTTTTCCATATACCTGTTAGTCATATGTATCTTTTCTTTGGAGAAATATTTATTCAAGTCCTTTGCCCATTTTTTCATCTAGTTATTTCTTTGATTGCTATTGAATTGCATGAGTTCCTTATATACTTGGATATTCATCCCTTATTAGATACATGGTTTGTAAATACTTTCTCCCATTCTGTAGCTTGCCTTTTTTACTCTGTTGATTGTTTTGTTTGCTGTACAGAAACTCTGTAGTTTGATGTAGCTCCATTTGTCTATTTTTCCTTTTTTTTTTTTTTTTGCCTGTGTTTTTAGTGTGATAATTCAGTATATCATTGTAAAATCCAATGTCCTAAAGCTTTTCCCCTGTGTTTTATTCTAGGTATTCTACAGTTTCAGGTCTTATGTTTAAACCTTTAATCCATTTTGAATTGATTTTTGCATATGATGTGATGGGGTTCAGGGCAAGCTACCTCAAAATATGCCACTTTAGTGCACTGGTTTTCTTTTTTTAAGATTTATTTATTTGAGAGGTAGAGAGAGAGAGAGAGCATAAGCAGGAAGGGCAGAGGGAGAGAGAGAGAGAATCTCAAACAGACTCTGCACTGAGCATGGAGCCTTATGTGGGGATTGATCCCAGGACCCTGAGATCATGACCTGAGCTGAAACCAAGAGTTGGATGCTAAACTGACTGCACCACCCACACACCCTGGCATATTGATTATTTTGAATTAAAGTTACTTAAGAAATAGGTGGTGTAAGAAAGACACACTGACCCTTCTTTGTCCTCCTGAAAGCAGGAAAGAAATTTCCCATCTGGAAGGTACCCTTCTTGTACCAGGGGAAAGAAAGACATCTTTATTATCAAAGATAAGGAATTTAGGGCAGAGAAGGTATATAAACAAACCTTGTTTCTTCTTCACTGTTCACTACACCAAGGCCAAACTTTTTTGTCCTGTCAGTTTTCCAAAAATTCATCATTTCTTTGTCTAAAAGGTATGAAAACTGTTTGCTTTGGTCACTTCTTTGGGTCACATATTTTTATGAGCTCCTGTAAATATGAAATTAAATTTGTTTTTTTAAAAATATTTTTATTTATTAGACAGAAATAGAGAGAAAGAGAGAGAGCAAGCACAAGCAGGGGGAGTGGAAGAGGGAGAAGAAGGCTCCCTGCTGAACAGGGAGCTAGATGCAGAACTCAATCCCAGGACCGAAGGCAGACACTTAACTGACTGAGCCATCTAGGTGCCCCTTAAATTTGTTTTTTTCATGTTAATCTGTCTTATATCAATTTAATTATGAGGCCAGCCAAAGAACCCAGAAGGGAAGGAGAAAGTTTTTCTCCCCTATAGGTAGGATAGGGATCCAATTCTCACAGCATTTGTTTGAGACACTATCTTTTCCTTATGATTTACTCTTGGTACCCTATTGGAGATCAGTTGACTATATATGTTTGGTTTATTTTTCTATTCTGTGTCAGTGGTATACATGTTTATCTTTATGTCAGCACTGGACTGTTTTAATTACTGTAGCTTTTTAATATATTTTAAAATCAGGAAGTGTAGTGCTTCCAGCTTTGTTTTTGTTTCTTAAGATTGTTTTGACTACTTGGGGTTCTTTTTGATTACCATATGAATTTTAGATTGTATTTGTATATACTGAAAACCCTAAAACTGCACAAAAAATTGTTAGAATAAATGAATTTATTAAAGTTGCAGGATACAAAACCAACACAAAAATCAGTTGTGTCTCTATACACTGACAATGAACCATTTGAAAAGGAAATGAAGAGACAATCCCATTTACAATAGTACCAAAAAGAATAAAATACATGGGAATAAACTTGCCAAAGAAGGTAAAAGACTTATATATTGAAATTTATAAAACATAGATGAAAGAAATCTAAAAAGACACAAAGAAATGGTAAGACATAGTGTTGCTCATGGATTGGCAAACACAACCTACAGATTCAATGCAATTCATATCAAAATCCCAATGACATTTTTTATAGAAATAGAAAACAGAATCCTAAAATTTATTACAGTTCTGAAGAGTCATTTCTTAGTTATAAGTGATGTTGCAGTTTCTGTATTCTAATAATGAGATTTCTCTTCACTAGAGCTATTACTGTAGTACATACTCATTGTTATGGTGGTGGCAGGGTCTTTCAGTTGCTCATTCTCACTGGAGAAAATTTTTGGAAAAATTAACCACAAATTACTTACAATTAAAAATTTACAGGGGTGCCTGGCTGTCTCAGTTGGTAGAGCATGCAACTCTATATCTTGGAATTATGAGTTTGAGCCCCGCCTTGAGTGTAGACAATATTTTAAAAAATACCAATTTTCTTAAAATGGCTAAATTTAAGTATTAAATAAATTTTGAAACTTAGAAGTATTGTAGAGCAACTTGTTGAGTCAAAACAAAGTTTCTGATATATACAGGTGTTCTTTGTCATGTAATATTTGGCGTTCTTTCTCTCCTCCTTCCTTTTTGCTATACACATTAAAAGCTTTATTTTTTCTCTATTTTCTATAAATCCTAAATTGACCTCAAATCCCAGGTAGCTTTTCCTTCAGGGCTCAGTTCTCAATGTTTGTTTCTTTGTTTAATATTAGGTATTAATCTACTTTACTGATTTCAAAGAAGTTGTAATATATTCTTCAATTCCTTGGATTAAAAAAAAAACCCAGACTCCAACCCCCAAAACCCATCATTATCAAACTTTTTACAGTTTTAGATGTAATCTTTTTTTTTTTACTCTCTGAGAATAATTCTGGGGGAGAAACTGAGAGTGATACACTCTAAATCCTCCCGACTCTTGTTTTACTTATTTGAGAAATAATAGAGTAATGTTTTGTAGGTCTTTTCCAGTTTACTCAACAACTACACTCAAGGCACTCAAAAAGGATTTTTCAAGTGAAGAATCCATGAAAAAAAAAAACTCCAAACAACCCAGGATGTAAGCATTGTATACAAATATGCATATCTTCATACCCATAGTCTTACCCAGGGTTATGGAGATGAAATGGCATGCCTTATCCTTAGATGACTTAGAAGCTAAGGCAAAAAAAAAAAAAAAAAAAAAAAAAAGCTACTTTCCTGACTCATATCACAGTCTTATTTGGTGCATATTGAAGAAGATAAATACGTTTTTAAAGAGTTTTACCAGTTGGGCTCCTCTTGACACTAGAGAAAAAATAGGTTTAACATTTCAGAAGGGATTTAGATTAGCCAAGGGTAGATTACTTTAAGAATTCTCTGAAATTTGCCACTAGATCTAATTATTGTTTAAGAAAGTAGAATCTCCACTATATATGTTTAAGAACATCATCAACCAAAACTCATTTTGCATCATTTACATAGAAACCTGGGGAATGAATTAAATGATGGTTTATACTAACATGAATATGTAATTTCTACATTGATATACTGAGTGTTTATTTTCATTACTAAATCAGAGCTCTGCTCATAAAGAACACTTACCTTTGTGTTCCAATAATCATTAATTGGAATAAAAAATTAGGAATTGTCCCAATGGGACTATGATTATTATTCAAAAATAGTTGCTTTCTATTTAGAGAGAATAAGCATTTGAGAATTATTTTTGCTACAATTTCTACTAACAAATTCATTTTAAATGATTACTTTGTAATATAAATAGTGGCATCAAATAAATAGATGATGGAAATTTTAAAAAAATCTGTTCTATAATCAACTTTTGCTTATTCACATTCACAAATAAGAATGGTAGCAGCCTTCTTTCATTTAAATGAGAATTTGGGATACATCAAATTATTTTATTTGCAGGATCATGCTTATCTTCCTCTCTGATTTGCTTAGATGAGAATGAAAGTGAACTTGCATTTCCTGGACATATGAAAACTCTTATTAGCGAGAAACAAATCAGAAGCATTCTCAAAGGCAGGGAAGAATTAAAAGTTGAGTTACAAATCATCTGGGCATAATAAAGCATCTTGTTTAGGAGACTCAGTGACAGAATTTTTATGCTTTGTTACACGTGCCTTGTTAGGATGTTTATTTCAGGCCATTTACAATTCCAGAAATAAATGGGCAGCATTTTGTGTCAGACAAGTAACAATTGGTGATTTGGATTACAATGTCCTAGAGTTTCCAAGTACTTCTTTGACCTGTGTTTTACACTTGATTCTCTCTGTTTTTCACCATATTTCCATTCCTTCTTATTATTCTCTCAGCTGTTTTTATCTGCAATGGTAAACCTGATAATCATTTGAACTTAAAGTTTTCAAAAACAGAGTAGTTTAGACTAGGTTATAAGAAAGGAGAAATCTGAGTTATTTAAACTTTAATTCTTCTCATAATTACTTAAATGAAAACATATCCATTACATAAATTTCCATATGTACATTACAAAATTCGCTTTCTTTCAAGGTACTACTGGTATCTATGCCTGGTGAAAAGTATAGCCCTTTCCCTTGTTACATGAGATGCTGAACAAAAGGCTATAGGAAGATGTAGCCTTGATGTAATACTGCCCATAGACGTCTCCCAAACAGTATCAGGAGTACACATCCCATCATATGTTCATTGGATGGGCTGGAAAACAGAACAAAGACAGGTCATAATAACATGACAAGTCACCACCATTATGCTCTATCTACTTGGTTCCAAGACACTAAGTTTTTATGTTTTCACATTTGTACGATTGGTATACATCATAAAATCAATGTATACATTTGCTTGGGTAGTTCCTCTTTTCCCTTTTTTCATCTGAAAAGCTATTATTAAACTGATGTTTCCTTTATAACCCATATAACCTTAGAATTAAAGAAATATGTCATCTTAAACACAAGTGGCAAACAAGCCAGAAGAAAGCAAAAAATCAGAACTAAATAGCTCTCTTAGAAGTTTTAAGTCTTACATGGGCAGGCCTAGAGAATAGTGTCATGATCATAGCACAACTTTAGCTTAGATATATGCAGGAATTGATTGTGCAAAAATAATTTTTTCTTAATCCAATCAGCATTTATTAGATGCTAGCAATATGCCAGGCTCTATGTTAAGCACCAGTCTTAAAAAGATGATTAAGAAGGGATCCCTGAGTGGCTCAGTGGTTTGGCGCCTGCCTTCGGCCCAAGGCATGATCCTGGAGTCCTGGGATTGGGTCCCACATCGGGCTCCTTGCATGGAGCCTGCTTCTCTCTCTCTGTGTTTCTCATGAATAAATAAATAAAATATTTTTTTTTTAAAAAGATAATTAAGATGAAGCCTGTGCATTCTGCAATAAAACTTAAGGTTTTCATTTAAAAAATTACCTCTGTTTTCTAACTATATAAGGTTACTGTGTATTAAATGAAAGACATACTTAAAAAATTTAAAAGAACATAGCAAAAGCAACTTAACAGGGCACAATAAAATGTAAGCCAACTATGGGGTGCTCTTTAGCCTAGAATCAGTAATGAGTTTAACAGTAATGGATTTATGACTCATTAGGACTAAGAGAGGTTATAATTTTAAAAGGAACATGATATTTAGGTGACAGTTTAAAAGGCATTAAATTACTGTGTTCAACCTTATATTTCACAAATCTTTAAAGGGTAACAAAAATATTTGTAACAATGTGACTTGCTCATTTTTCTTATTTGTAACAACTTTTAATTGTCATTATGCTAGTGAATTAAATTGTATTAATGATTATTTTAACAGAAGGCTTCAAAAGGATTTTAAAAGAAGCTATTCTTACAGGCTTTCATCTATATATTTAAAATCTGTTTATTGCTCTTTCCTTTTCCTGTTTTGGGTGTTTGCTTTAATATTAAGTCTTATAAGTAACCATGAGTTATATGAAATGAAGGCTCCAACAGTGATAACTTGATAAAATAAGGTTTGACAGCCAGTTAAATTTATTCAAAGTATAGGTTGAATTTTTTTCAAAGTATTTAAAAAAGGCCCACATTCTTTACATTTCAAATCTGGGCTAGTGAGAGAACCCAAGTATAAAATGGAGGGTGGGACCATTTGATCAGTGGTAGTGTATGGGGCTCCAACCATAAGAGACAGAAGGCCAAGAGAAGAATTGGGAATGTGTAAGGTGGGTTTCTTGTATGGCTGACCTCGAAGGATCCTCTGTCTACTTAGTGCACTTATATGAGACCATGTTGGGCTGGACCAAGGTCAAGCCTATAAAACTCCACAGTGTTCTTGAATTTACTGTGATGTGGATTGGGAGATCAGTGGCTACTACTTCTAGTTCTGTGGTTTTTCAAAATATTCCATCAGGCTAGGGCTTGTTGCAAGTACAGAAAAGGGCTGGTTCTCCTTTTGCCTTTAGGGTAGGTTGTGATTTGATTAGAGTGGTACTTTCTGTCAGCATACACATGTGAAAATGTAGGCCCGCCTAGGGGCACCTGGGTGGCTCAATCCATTACGTGAACAACTCTTGATTTTGGTTCAGGTCATGATCTAAGAATCCTGGGATCAAGTCTTGTCTCAGGCTCCCACTCAGTGGGGAGTCTGCTTAAGAATTTCTCTCCCTCTCCCTCTGTCCTTAGCCCTGCTTATGCACTCTCTCTCTCTCAAATAAATAAATAAATCTTACAAAAAATAAGCTTATATCAGAGAAGGCATAGTGGGTGGACCTGGAAGGTCATTCAGCCTTTTCAGGGTCAGCAGGAAACAGGTGATGAGGCTGCATTTTGCTAGTTTTTCTGTTCTAAGAAAGGTCAAAATGCTGTATCTGAAGAGGTCAAATGTGGGGCCTGATGTGACATCACAGAACCAACAGTTTAGAACTAGGACAATGGTATTAATGTTAGTAGATGGAGGTTAGGTGAAAGAGATGTGACTGTCTCAAATGCTAGTGGTTTGTTGTTGTTTTGAGGCTGGAGGACAAGAATTCAATGAGACTTTCTATTTCAAATACCTTGCAAAACACAAAAGGTCTCAATAAAGATCAGGTTAAGTTCTCTCCTACTGTCTCTCATCTTTTTGAGTTTTCTTTTCCATATTTCTCATGCATGCTAAATGCAGATTTTCAATCTGGCAGTAACAGTTATCTTTATGTCTATGTCTATCTCTAGCTACATTTATATTTCTACATATATGACTCTACACATTTTTTTTTTAAGTAAAACAAAAGAGACTTTTGTTTAGGGAATGTGAATAAGATCTTAATGTTTGGTCAGAGGGGCTGAAAGTAGACCTAGTTTGTTATTTAGGCAGGGGTAATGATTTAGGGAAGTATCACTAAAGTATTTTGGAGTAAAAGTACATCCTAGGAAAGACTCTAGAATGTTATCCAAATAAGGTAATGATAATAAATTTAAAAGTGTACAAATTATTTAGGAGAAAAGAGTATCTCCCTAATAATTCTGTGGCGCTGCATTCTGTGAACTGCTGTATATGTTTCTTTAAATAACGACATATTGAAAGGAGATTGGAATTTACAAATTAGCTCTGCCACTTTATGGTTTTCTGAATTTATGCAATATTCAAACATATAAATTAGAAAAGAATAATACATAGGTGCTAATGCTCAGGGTAAGGTTTAAAGCCACTTCTTGTAATTGATATTGTTAACTTTTTTTTTTTTAAATTGTGGTAAAACATACATAACATAATATGTATCATTTTAACCATTTGTAAGTATTTATATAGTATTTAGTATATATATATAGTATTTAGTGTGAATACATTCACAAAGTTTGATGGTGTTATATTCTGAAAATCAAAATTTCGTAACTTTAAATCAAAATTTCCTGTCTCCATCTATTGGCAGAAGGAAACAAATGAACAAGATTTAAAAAAATGGGTAGAAGATGGAGGAATAAGCAGTCGATTAAAATTAAAATATTTTTTTTTACTGACACTAGTTTTTTTCTATTTTTCAATTGGTTTCATAAAGTCATAAAACACTATCCTAAAATCAGATGAAATAGAAAGCAATTACATTTTGTAGATAGAAAATCCTTTCTGAAATTGATATTCCTTCACTTTTCTAAGTTCTTGGTTAGCAAAATATTGCAGTGATACATTAGAAATACAGTATGTTTAAAAGGAGATTTCATTGTTGTACCAAATTGTCATAAGAATTTTGAACTTTAGACCTGGAAGGTACATTAATGATCACCTGGTCTGAATACTTCATTTATAACTGAGGAATGAGGTCCATAAGGGTTTATCTTTCTGTCTACTCATCTATCTGCCTCAAACATGCTTTGTTCCAAAAAGTATTTTAAAGTGGTTTGTAAGGATACATAAAAAAAAGATAACAAATTGGAAGTAGATGAAAAAGGCAAGGGTGAAAAGGAGCAAGATCATAAAAAGAGGACGAAATTAACTCAGAAATGCACCTTATTAAACCCTAGCTATTTAATGCACATAAGCCTCAGACTAGACTGTAAATGTTCTACTGGTCAATGTACAGAAGGAATTCTGATTACTTAAGCAATTCAGTTCCTCCAAAGATTAAAAAAAATCTTTTTATTCAGAAGATGGACCACTGTTTACAACACAAGAAAGAAATGTTTCCTGAGTGTCTTATGAAGAGAATACATTTTCTAAATCAGCAATATTTTCCAAGACTTCATTGCAGGAGACAGAACAACAAAATTCTGTTTTTTATGGTATCTCTCAGTGCAAGCTGATTTGAGTGTCATCTGGGTGCAATTCAGTAAAAGGTCTGAATGATGGGAATCTTGGCCCTTAGTCCTGGGAAGGACACTGATGTGTTGAGTTCCATTCAGGGCAGCTGGAGCTTTGTTCTCATTCTACTATCAGAGACTTAAGCTTTCTTTTCCAGGTAGCTAAAAAGAGAGCTACATGATTTGGCACCATGAGACTAGAACTTGGCTTTCCCCTAAATCAGTATTTTACAAACATATTTTGGGTATGTGAATCTTCTGGGATGCTTGTTAGTAATTCACATTTCTCTACCTCATGTTTATTGATTCAGATAAAGCAAGTGTAGGTGGGGCACAAGAATCTGCATGTGATATAGGTGTGAGGAGTTGAGAAACGCTGGATCGGCTTTTCCTGGGAGTTGTATTAGCTACTTGATCATTTAAAGGTAGTATATCTGTACTTCAACCAAGGTCTTTATGGGATGTTTTCCTTCTTGTTTTCTTCTTTTTCACCTTCTTCTTTCTGTAGTTCCATATCGTTTAAATAATTGCTGGTTTTAGAGCTGGATTGAAAATTATCTCTGGTTGGAACTGAGATGTATTGATATGTGATGTTGAACATCTTCTCATAGCTTATTTGCCTTATATAGATAAGGAAACTGAGGCTCAGAGATGGTTTGTTGGGGTGTCTATTCAGATTTTTGTCCAATTTTTAATTAGGTTGTTAAATTTCTTTCTTTTTTTTTTTAGATTTTTATTTTTATTTTTATTTTTTTATTTTTAATTTATTTATTTATGATAGTCACAGAGAGAGAGAGAGGCAGAGACACAGGCAGAGGGAGAAGCAGGCTCCATGCACTGGGAGCCTGATGTGGGATTCGATCCCGGGTCTCCAGGATCGCGCCCTGGGCCAAAGGCAGGCGCCAAACCGCTGCGCCACCCAGGGATCCCAGGTTGTTAAATTTCTTATTGAGTTATGAGTCCTTTGTGAATTTTGTGTAGTTGTTCTTTATTATATTTATATTGCTCCTTGTCTTGGTTTGTCTTGTCATTCTTTTCACAGAACAGTACTTCTTAAATGGGCCACAAAGAATAACCCAGGATATTTTAAAAGATTCTGATTCTTTAGGTCCTTAGATTATGATATAATTATTGTAGGGACTGGGAATCAGAATTTTTCAAAATCTCCTTAGGGGATTCTTATGTAGTTCAAGTTTGAAATGCACTGTCCTAGAATACTATTCCTTAAACTTGGGTGTACCATGTAATCACATGGAGGGTTTTTTTTTTAAATTTTGTTTTTAAAATTACTGATCCCTGAATCTTACCTCCAGAGATTCTGATTTGACTAGCATGTGGTTTAGTCTGGGTATTCAATTCAGTCTTTAAATGTTTGCTGGGTGATTTTAAAGTGAAACAAAGTTTGAGACCCACTGCCCTAGAATAAACTCTTCAGCAATGCCAGAGTTGTCTCCAACACAAGCAGTGCCTCTGAGAATTACAAAAAAATGCCCAATAAGTAGAAGAATTAGTAAAAACATACTGTTTCTCAGCCCATGCCATGGCATATCTTTAGGGAGCAGAGTGTGAGCTAAGTCAAATGTTGTTATGCTTTGAGTTCACACAGTCACAAAATTACCAAATTCACGGGCCTTGGGTAGAGAAGACAAGATAGTATCATCTCTTGGTGATAGTACAAAATCATTACCGTGTGAAGGTAAATAGCCTTTCCTATACCCCATGTGACAAGAATAGAAAAATCTTAGATGATACCACTTGGTTTCTTCCTTTCCAACTTTGAGGAAATTCAAAGGACACACTATCCACTTGGGGGGTGCGTGCAATAGAGGATGTGCTTGGTTGAGAGGACAGCGGGAGATATGATGGAGGAGGCAAGATGGCAGGGATCTGAGAGTATATATGAAGCAGAAAATGTTCATGGGGAAGCATATGAGGCTCTCAGGGATTATAGGGTATCAGAAAATATGAAATAATGGGTAATTTTGAAAGAAGAAAATAAAACTGGAAATTAGCTTTGGGGATTGCTTTCTTAAGTACTGCATGATTTACAACCTAGACTATATGGGTTATGGGTTTATGAGCATTGCATTGTTGTGGAAAAATTAAAAAAAAAAAAAGAAAGAAAAGGTCCCAGATCTCTAATCCTTCTCAGGGAGCTATCACTTGATGAAGGAACTAGGTATCATCAACTTATTATACATTTAAAGAATAGGGGACCCAGAGATGTTAACTGATTCATTAATGGGGTAGAACTAAAGATAGAGATTAGATTCAGTGTCCCCCTGCCCCTCCCGGCACTGAAGCCCAACCTTTTCTACTATTCTTTGTGCTGTTTCCTACATAATAATGGTTACTGCTTATTGAGAGATTACTACATGCACTATATAGAGATACCATATAGTGCAATGCATGTTAAACAAATTACCTTATTTAATCTTCAGCATCTCTGTGAGGCATGCAGTGTTCAGCCCATTTTACAGATGAATAAACTGAAGATGGGGCAGTTTAAGGAACTCAGTCAAAATCACATAGCTATTAAGTCATGGAACGGGTTTTATATCTGTGTCTATCTCATTCCCTTCTACTATATGATATTGATTCTTGTAAGAATAAATGAGAAACTCCTTAGCCACTCTGAACTAATTTTTCTCTGTTTACTTTCATGGGTTCTAGTTTCTGGGCTGCTGAAGGGACTGAGCTCTAACTTCCAACCACAGTTCTCATCTCATGCTTCCTATCTTGCTTAGGAGTTAGAACATGTTGGTAAATAAGACTTGTTTTGTTCTCAAGGGCCCCAGCTTACACTCACACTTTAGAGGAAATGAAGATCCTTTGTTAGCACAAGACTTTTCCTATGTCTTCTATTAATGGAAACATTTGAGAAAAGGCCACTGAATGATAAAGTGTCCAGGTATCAAACCTGTCATTCATAAATATTTTCTCTGGTCATCTATTTTGTGTAAAGCCCCTTGGTAAGAAGCAGGAGATTCAAAGAAGTTTAAGACAAAATTCTGACCTTAAAGGAACCTATAATTTGTTTGGGTGGTTAAAGCTTTTGATCCAAACAAAATCATCCAACTAGCTATATCAAAATACCATTTTCTACTTTAAACATTCATGTGCCTTGTAGACTATTTGAAAACATTAAAAAATTTCAAATTTTAAATGGGACACTGATATATAAAACAGGTAAAAGCAAAGTTGTTTCGAATGAAATGGTAGGATATACCTGGAGCCCCACCTACCCAGTCTACTATCTCATCTGGTGTCTTCTGAGGTATCTTATCAGCACCAGACTCCAAGGGACACAGGTAAAGCACTGCTGGGTGCTTGGAAAGACCCCTGGATTCATATTCAGAAGGACCTGGATTTTATTCCTAACACTAATAATCTTAGGCAACTTTTTAATCACATCATTAGGAAACTTTTGGTTTATGCAAATTAAATAGGTTTTTCATAGGTCTTCTTCTCTGGCTATTAAGACTTCCTTAGAGAGGATGCACTAGATAGGAACATGACCTGGTATACTGCATGGGAATGTGACTTGGAAAGATGTCCATGGTCCTTTACCACTCCTATATCATTCTGTTTTATTCTGGACACTCAAGAAGGCAGTCTGGAAGAGTGGGGGTTTCACATTCATAGGCCCTCGTTAAAGTTGCTCATTCTTTTGGTCCAGTGATAACAGAGGAGGGAGGCAATGAATGCATTCTCCTAATGCTCTCTTGCTGTTACTAAGGCATTTTTTTTTCACCTAGAAACAAAATCTTCTCTAGGCTTCATCCAACATTTGTGTTATCTATCCCCCTACTCATTGCTAGAGTCATCCTAGCAGCTACTATCATCCACTTACAGTATAGCTCATTGCCTCACATTCTTGAAAGACTCTGGTATTTGACTAATTGTCTTCTTCCCTACTCTGAGTCTTGCCAACATTGGGAATTATCTGAGTGTCTATGTAGTCAACCTATCCAGTACCTCACCTGTTAGTTTCATGATGTTTTCAACTACAGTGTGAACTGCAGCCCAACCCACTTCATTCTCCTGTTTCAGTCATCAGAACTGCTTGCTTTCTGAAGTTTTGAGCTCCTTTACTTGCTGATAAAAATCCAACTATCAGGGGCACCTGGGTGGCTCAGTGGTTGAGCTTGTGCCTTTGGCTCAGGTCATGATCCCAGGGTCCTGGGATCGAGTCCCATGTTGGGCTCTCCACAGGGAGTCTGCTTCTCCCTCTGCCTATGTCTGTTTCTCTGTGTCTTTCATGAATAAATAAATAAAATCTTTAAAAAAAATCTGCCTATCAGACTCCCTCTTTTCCACCAAATCTACCTACACCTACCAAACCTGTCCTTATATATCATCACCCTTTGCAGTTCTTTTCTTTATATCAGCCTCTCTCATCCATGCTTCCTTCCTATTCTAGGCTGGACAATCACTAGAATCACTCTCAATAGTACATTAAGTTTCTATCCCCTGTTTTTCTCCAGCTTTTGTTAAGGCACAAGGGACACTTCCCCTCCTTTTCTTCCTCCCTGTGGTCAGACTTCCACTAGAATAAAATTCCTGGCTTTTCTTCTTGCATGTGCTCCTTTTAGGGGACAGCGAATGACTAACCTAAATGATGAATTTTGGAAGAGGATCTAAAATGCTCTTCTCACCTTCTAGATCCTTTTTGGGATTTTCCAGCTTGCAGAGCCAGTGTACACTCAGTTGTTTCTGAACTCTGCCTGCCTATGGAGAGCACACATTCTTCCGTACTCCTTAAAGTGAAGGGGGAAGCCTCACATTATTTAGCACTCCCTAAATTTTTGGCTATCCTGCAAACTAGATTTCATCATTAAAGGTTGTTATATGTTGTTCCCTGTATTACCAAAACTTAAAAAGAATCCCCAACTCTGAACCAGTGCTTAAATATGGGTTCTCTACTTTACTCAGTTGGCCAAGTATGGCCATAAATCAGTTCACTACTATTGTAAACTTTCAGTGATGCCTGGATGGTGTTGCACAATCTTTCCCTTGCCATTGGGGGATGCTTTCTTTCCTTCCTGTAGCAGCTCCACTTACATTCTGATTCTTCTGAGAATCTTGCCCACCCTGTCCATGACCAGCAGATGACATCATCTTCTGAGCACCAAGAAACTAATGGATTTGAAAATCCTTAAACCTTCTCACACTTGTAATATTCTTTCACTACCCATCTTCTCTTTCTTTCCTCTCTTCTTACAAGAAGCATTTCCTCCCCAATTCCAGGGTGATTTCTGCATTTGTCTCTTGATCCCATCCTTTCCTTCCCCTCCTTGTGTCTTATTCCACTGATTAATTCCTCTCTCCTATCTCTCATCTTTGTCTGCTCTGTAAGTGCTTGTTCTGTGGACTAAAAATATACTCTAGCCTTTCTCTCATCTTGAATTAAAAAGTCTCTCCTGTGGCTTTGTGTGTCTCTGTAGTTGCAGCCAAATCTTGGCTCCAATCTGTGCTGGTTCTCTGTTTTCTTGTTGTTAACCACTTCATCCATTTCCATCAGGTTTTTCTGCCTCCCTCCTCCTCCAGCACACATTAAATCAGCCTCAACAAAGGCTTAGCTAGTTTTAATTACCAGCTGTTTAGGGAATGCTCCCAAATTCCTTTCTCCAAATCTCTACCAACTCTATGTATGCAAGAGCCACAAAGGACATCTCTCTGAGCTCCACTAGCACTTCAAACAAGATGATGCTTCAGACAACTCTCATTTTCTCACTAGTCTCTACCCTTCCCCCACAATCCTGTTTCTACTCTTTCTAACAGATGTTTCCATTCTCAGTTAATGGCAATGTTTTCATTCCAGCAGCCTACACCAGAAACTTTGAAATCACTTAAGATTCAGTTTTCCTACCACGCTCCCACCTGGCGCCCTATTGTATGGTTACTATTGTCTAGTCACTGAGTCATGTTAATTCTCTTTAAACATTTCTCAGTTTTGTCCCTTGACTCTTCACTTTTACTACTATGACCCAATTCAGACTGTCTCTTGCCACCATTGCCATGGCCTCCCAGATGGCTTATCTTAATGTCAGCCCTTCTTCCAAATAGTCTTTCCTAATGCTACCAAAATGATTTCTGAAATGCAAATCTGACCATGTTATTCTTTCACTTCGACCTCTTTCTGGTTTTGCAATTGTCTCTAGAATGAATATCCAAATTCCTTTTCCTGGCATGTAATACTCTTCAGTCCTGGTCCCTACCTGTCCACCCTTCTTGTCTCATTCCCTGTAACTTCTCCCCTCAAGTCATCACACCGTGTCAATGTGGAATGCTTTCTCTCCAACAGTTACCAACAGAACTCTTCATCTTTTAGGTCCCAACTTAAGGGTTATCAGTTTGTGAAGGACTATAGATCTCCTCACACTTGTCACATTCTATTGCATTAATTATTTACATGTGACATGATTTGCTAGACTGGGAGCTGAAGGCTATTACTTTATCTGCATCTTTGTACTCCAGTGTATACCATACCAACTGGCACATGGTCAGCAGTCAGAAAATGTTTGCTGAGTAAAATTGAAAAGTGCTATTGATTAACAAAATGTGACTAGAAGGAAATACACCAAAACAAAAATAATAGATGTGTTCAAGTGATGGGATCTTGAGTGACTCAAAAACAATTTCTTGGGGCACCTGGGTGGCTCAGTTGGTTAAGTGTCTCTCTTTAGCTCAGACCATGATCGCGGAGTCCTGGGATTCAGTCCCGCATTGGATTCCCTGCTCAGTGGGGAGTCTCCTTCTCCCTCTGCCCCTCCCTCCAGCTCATGTTCTTTCTCTCTCTCTCTCTCTTTCAAAAATAAATGAAATCTTTAAAAAGCCAAAAAAAAAAAAAAAACCAAAAAACAAAAAACAAAAAAAAAAAAACAAAAAAAAACCCCCACAACCCTCCAAAAACCCAATTCCTTGGCAGCACCCTCTACAAGATGGGATGCTGCCTGATTCATGAATTGTTTAATAAAGCCAACTAGATCTTTAAAATTAAAGCATAAATAATTCTTAAATATTCTATAAATTGGTAAAATTATAAGGAAAAGCAGTACAAATTTAAAGGGAAATAATGTAGACCAGAAACCACATGGTAAATGTACTTCCAAGCTAACATTTCTCAAGGAAGGCTCGGAATAAGTAAGTAACTTAGACCTTGGCTCAGGGACTTGGTAAAAGCTAACTAAATAACTAAACAACTACATGAATAAGTAAAACTGAGTTTAGAAAGGTAAAATAAAAAAACATTATATATGCTTTTCTCATTCATTCATTCAAAATAGTCATGTCTTTAAATCATTTAATCCTCCTTGTTCCAGTAAGTTTTTAAATAAACTTACAGTGAAGCATAAAATATAGAAAGGTTAAGTAAATTAAAATTGTTTTAGCGAAAGCAAGGTAAAGGAATATAAAGCCAGCCAAGTAAAATGAAGGCAGGAATGAAAAGAGTACAAGTTCAAGTTCAAGCTATGAAGTTTTATGTGCAGGCCAGAAGTGGGCTACAGATTAGTGATAAGATTCATAATGATGATAACATAGAATCAAGTCATTCATTTGGTAATTAAATCTACTAAGACCATTGAGAAAATTTTCCTACAGATTCTTAAATATACAAAATACTGAGTCTCATAGATTTATTTTTCATAAGATTAATCAATGTTGGAAAATAGCACTGATTATAGAATATAATTCAGTAGAAACGGTTTTTTTTGGGTCCAATATGATCATTCTTTAATGATCTGGCGTATGTAGCAAAGGTTGTGAGTAATTCATTTAAGTGTAGATTTATGAATCTCTCCCATCTTTATTGCCTCTTAGAAATTCTGATGCAGTAGTTTGGAAGTAGATTCCTAGAATTTGTGTTTGGATAATCACCTTGGGAGTCTTTGATAGTACAAGAGGTCTATACCATACTTGAAAAATACTGCTTTAGAGTCTAGAGAAACAACTGGACTCCATATACTTTAGTAAGTCATCTGAAAATTTGGTTTCTCTCAGCTGAGCTAAAATGTTGTGTGCAAACATTTGGAGATTGTGTTTCCTGGCCAATATTTGGAGTGTGGCTGGCTGGTCTCTGTTGCCAGTTAATTATGGAGCCATATCCTTAATACTTTAGCCAAGTTTGAGGTAAAAGAAATTTTTAAATATTTACGAGACCATATGAAACAAAATTGTATTTACATCAAAGCTGTTAGAGTCAGTACTAAGAATCTTCCTAAACAAATTAATTTGGGACTTAGTCTAAAAAAGGCATCAACTAATAACTTAGAACTCAAGTTTCAATAATATAAAGCATGACAGCAATAATTTTAGGCTAAATGAAATTCAAATAGGTGTAACGGGAAGCCCAGCTTGGCCATAAATATCTTTATCTCTAAAATATAACTAGCTTTAAACAATGTATCCTCTAGGTGAATACTCTAGGATAAACTTGTCATGTATTGGATTTACTCAGTTCTAACAAACTGGAAATGGTGGAAATTATGGATGTCACTTTAAAGATTAGGTTATAAAAAGGAGTATGGCTTCCAGCTTGAGTATTCCCTTCTCTTTCTTTTTACTCTTTCTCCCTTTTCTTTGCCCTTTCTCCCTTTCTCTCTCTCTCTCTCTCTCACTTTTCTCCCTCCCTTCTCATTTCTCTTGCTCTAGGAGGCAGGAGCTGTCCCGTTTTCAGCAGCCTTGTGAAGAGGCCCATATGGCAAGGAACTGAAGCCCCCAGCTAACTGCCAGTGAGGAACTGAGAAGCCTGCAAACAACCCTGTAAATGAGTTTGGAAATTAATCCTCCAGTGCTAGTTGAGACTTGGGATGACCACAACCTCAGTCAACAGCTTGACTACTACCTAATGAGAGACCACATCCACCCAGGTCAGGTGTTCCTAGACTCTTGACCTTCAGAAACTTTTTTTTAAGCCACTAAATTTTGGGTAATTTGTTATACAGCAATAGATAATTAGTACAAATATGAACACGTAAATAAATAAGATTCCTTACCATATAAAAGTATACACTGTAAACGGAATAAAGTGCTCTTTGTTTGAAATAACTGATCTGCAATACTTTCTGACAGTTATTAGATAGTAGGACCACTCATGAAACCGTTCTTATTTTGTGAGACTAGGAAAGTTTAAGGGGTTGTAAATTTTTCTTTTACTTACGAATGGAGAACAGTTCACTAAAAAAATATTATCAAATCATTAAGAATACAAAGTAATGTATTCTTTTATTTCTTCTGGAAACATCATCTTCTGTTATATCCACCTGCTATTTATATAGACCCTGCTTCAAAATGGGACTGAGTCACTAGCTGGTTGTTAAGGTTGACTCTAGTATAGCTATTAAATGATTGTTGTCCACAGTTGAGGGCCTAATTTAACAAATTTCAGTTAGAGCCAGTGATGTCTTCAACAGTTAGATATTGTGGATTCAGAGGTGAATTATCTTAGTCCCTGTCCTCAAATTGCTCACAATCTGGGGGGAGACTCAGGACAAGGAGGAGAAGGCATAAAGAGATAAGTGGGAGGAAGATTACAATGTGGCGTAGTAGGTGCAAAATATAAGAGGGAGTTCATGGAAGCTCTCCTGAGAGATGGTGACTTCTGAGCTGTGATTTTTTTCCAAAATTATTTAGTTTTCAGGCAGACATAAGCAGAGTAAGAAATTCCACAATAGTGAGGGAAAATGTTCAGAGCTACAAGGCTGTTTAATATGGCCTGATGGTCATGTGTTTGGAGGGTGGAGGTGAGGTAGGCAGTGAGAAGTGTCGGGGGATGACACTGGAACCAAGGAAAGAACAGATATGGAAGGAAAGGGTGATGTGGCAAAAAGAGCCAAACCTGGGTGGCGCTTTAACATACTAATTTTAACCTAAAGCAAGATTAAAAAGAAAAATTCACTGAATTACAATTTCTCATATGTAAAGTGGTGATGACAGCACCTAATATACAAGCTACCTTGTTGACTTTCAGTTAAGCTTAAGTATGTCCTTTGCTTATACATTTATTAAAATATTGATGTTAAATAAACCTAGAACTTACCAGTATCTTTAGGAATCTGAAAATATAACATATGTCTTTATTCAGAAGCAATATTATTATTTTATGTAAACTTTTATAAACACTGAAGCTATGCCTACAAGAAAAAAATTGGGGATCTTAGGAAATAATAGAAGTAGAAGAAAGGATATGAGAATGTAAGCTGTCATGTAAGCTGCTCTAATTCTGAGTATTAACCTTTTCAATTTGATTTTTACATACTGATAATTTGATTATTTAAATATGATTATACTTAATATTTGAGCTTAAACATCTAAACTCATTAAGGAGAGGGGAAAATGTACATTTAAAAAATATTTTATTTATTTATGAGAGATATACAGAGAGAGGCAGAGACAAAGGAGGCAGAGGGAGAAGCAGGCTCCCTGCAGGGAACCCAATGCGGGGGGGGGGTGGGGGGGTGGGGGGGGTGGGGCTTGATCCCAGAACTCTGGGATCACGCCCTGAGCTGAAGGCAGATGCTCAACCACTGAGCCACTCAGACGTCCTGGGAAAATGTATATTATGTCTATTAGTACGCATTTTCTTTTCTTTTTTTTTTTTTTTAATTTATGATAGTCATACAGAGAGAGAGAGAGAGAGAGGCAGAGACACAGGCTGAGGGAGAAGCAGGCTCCATGCACCGGGAGCCCGACGTGGGATTCGATCCCGGGTCTCCAGGATCGCGCCCTGGGCCAAAGGCAGGCGCCAAACCGCTGCGCCACCCAGGGATCCCTAGTACGCATTTTCACTGGTGTGCTGAAATTAATAAATAAAATTTTACCTAACCTCGTGATATGGATTGGTATCTTTAACATGTTCTCTTATTTACCTTACTAATTCCTGAAGTAGGTCCTTTGTGAGTTTTATAAGAGAAGTACTTTTGGTGTTGTTATTGTTCATGGCTTCCAAAATTTTATTGGAGAGCTATACCAGAAAATAAATTGCATTGTTATATTTTATAGTTCCTATTAACAAATTTAATGTTTGGTCTCTTCTGATTTCTGAACTATAAGATTTCCTGAAGGAAAGAAAAAACTAGGGAGAAATAAATCATTAGCTTTACTCATATGTGGAATATGTGAGAAAATGAACTTCTAAGGTCAAAATTTTCCTATTTTTTTCAACCTCCACAATGGAACTAAGAACTGATTTGGATGTTGAGTTGAGGTATACGCTCAAGTACAACACCCACTCAATCTTATGAGATTCAGAGCTCAGGACTGCCTCTCTGTGAAGGCTCAAAGAATGAGTAGGCTCATAGTTCAAGGCAATCTTACGGGTGCTTCATTGCTGAAGGAAGAAATTACAGTGGAATTGAAATGCCATACTTTACCATGTGTATAGAAAGAGAATGTTTTCAGAGAAAAAAAGGAAAATCTAAGGGCCAAGTGGATTATGCTTTTTTTGAGTGTGCTCCAATAGAAACATGATGTCATAGTATATTGATTTAATAACCAAATAACTAAATGTAGAAACTGTAATTAAATATACTCTTGAGAACACAATTAGGCCAGTAGTACTATTATTTAATGAGGAATGAGAACTAAACACTTCAAATAATAAAAGCAAGGAAAAGAACATTTAAATGGATAGGTACTATTTTCTAAGAATACAGATTTCCTTTTATTAAAAATATTTCTTGAAGTAAGTCTGATGTATTTCCCACTAAGAGCCTTCCCTCCTTAGTTTGCCTTGTCTTGAAAGCTGGTAAGTTTTCATTTCTGAAAAATCTCTTTTATCTTTTCACTGTTTCCATACTAGGCTCTTTGTATTTTCCTGGACTTTACAGCTGCACCCATTGTGCCATTTTCTGCCTCCTGCCTGAGTCAACAGTGGTAACAGATGTGATTTTTGCAGTCAAGATAGTAGCACATTTGGGGGCATGTCTTCAATCTTATTCTTTTTCGAATGTAGCAGATTACTATCGTCAAAGTGCTTCTGATCACATAGGGTAGACTAGTAATATTTATGGGGGAAATAGTGTACATTTTTCAATATTGACCTCTCTTTTGCATCTTTATTATTTGATATGAAACATAATTAAAGACTGAATTATCAATATTTTATACAAGTATCAATATTTTCATACAAGTATACTTACATAAGCATAGGCAGTCATATGATTTTGGATATACTATGATGATAAATGAAAGAAATCCTTATGTTCTAAAGCAATATACTATCTTTCCTCAAAAACACACAATTTTAGTTTCCAGCAATATCACAAATAGAAGAAGCAAAGGAAACATTGTGCACATTATAAGCTAAGACAGGGTGTTTTTAAACTTTTATGCCATTGATTTTTCGGCCAAATCAAGGGGAAAAATACCACATTTAAAAATGTTTAAATACATTCACATGTTAAGTTGTTTATTGAAATTGGGGTAATTTAGTGTGTTGCAACTATATGTCAGGAGCCACATTACGATGCCATAAAACAACTCATAAATCACAAAGGAAGTACCAAGAATAAAGGAACAGTGGTGGAAATCTTAAGAGACACTGTAATAGCACAATTGGCAGTACAGATTGTTGAGTTCTGAACAGACCAGAATGATGCAGCTTTTGCCAACAATAACAGAGAAGAAAAGTACTTTCCATGGTAAATCCAAGTACTGGGAGTCTGTGGCTATATGGCTATTAAATAGCCCATGGAGACAAATGAAAAGAAAGCATGCTTTATATCTTGTATATCACATTATTAGAAGGACTTTACAAAGGCTCACATATGTCTACAAATTACTTAATGACCAAAGGCTAATAGGCAATGTTTTTCAAACATTGATGCAGGTTTATGATAATGATTAGTGTAAATTAGTTTTAATTTGTATGCCTCAAGAAACTTCGAACAACAACATTTCCAAAGATTGTAGAAATTTTAAACAGTCTTATCTGTTTTCTAAAGGTAGCATATTACCTTTTGCTGTGGTAACAAATTATCACAATAACTCAGTGGCTTGCAAGAACAAGCATTTATTTTTAACCTATATTGCAAGAAGGCTGAAAGTTGGCTGAGCTGTCTTGGCTGGGGTCAGCTGGGATGAGCTCCATCTATCTTCCCATTCCATGACCCAGGCTGAAGGAGAAGCTCTTATCCAGGTTGTGCTATTCTCATGGTGGAAGGCAGAACACAACAGGATCAGAGCCTAACCACACAAGCACAGTCTGCGCTTCTGGTAAAAGATGGCATAAGTCTGCTCACATTCTTTTCGCTCAAACAATTCATAAGGCCAAGCCCAAAGTTACTGGGTTGGAAGCATATTCCTTCTACTGAGAAGAATGGTGAAAATGGGGAGTAAATTAGTAATGGAGAGCAAATAATGCAATCTAACACTGTTGGTAAAGGGCACTGTTGGTGAAAATTTATATCTTGGGGAAGGTCACTCTAATAAAAATCTTCTGTCAAAGACCATTGATAATCTCCTAGTATAACCTGAAATTTATTCTAAGCCCGTATGGTCTTCCACTGGCCTGAAGCATTTGACAATTTCCTCCTTGAAACTTGTTCCTCTTTTTGGTTCTATAGCATTTTTTTCTGGTTCTCTTTTTGGCTATCTGAAGACCTCTGTATGTCCTTCTTGAAATATCTATCTTCCTGGAAATAAGGATTTCTCAAATGCTTTCATTGGCCCTTTTATTGCTAAGCAATTCCATTTTCAGCTACTTCTATGATTTTAGTGATCTCTTCAATGTGAAAATAATTCAAATGACCTTCTCCAGCCTGGATTTCCAGATTTGTACTTCTACCTGCCTTCCTGGGAATTCCATTTGAATACTTTTTGCCACTTGGAATCTAATATTGTCACTAGAAACTTGTCATGTCTTCCATCTAGACGTGCCCCTCCTGACTTACCTATTCTTAATGGTAGCATCATTTTTCCAGGTCATTCTGACTCAAACCTGTGAGGTACGTGTTTGACTTCGCTTTCCTTCTAACATTTTGTCAGTGAATACCAAGGCACAGGGTATTCCATCATTGTAATGTTTCCCATAACTGTCCACTTGTTTTTTTCTCACAACCACCATTCTGGCTTATATCTTTATTCCATCCCAACCACTTTTAAAGTTGTAAATTGTCTCCTTCATCCCTCTAGCTTCTTATTTGTCACCATTCCAGATCAGAGCTCATATAACTTTCTAGTTACCTTCTGTGTCTAAGTCCATCACAAATTGACTGATTTATGAGTTTTTTCACAGTATGTTTCTAATTCAACTGTTTGGAGTTATCTTCTTAAAGTTAATGTTAACTGAGGTTCTTGCCAAAATAGGTAACTTGAATTTACTTGAACACATCTGAAGTTTCCCACTTATCTTTCCTCTGCTATTTTTTTCTTTCTGGTATATACTTCTGGCCTCAACTTTTATTCAAATGCTAACTGTGCATTTATTTATTTATTTATTTATTTATATTTTTAAAAGATTATTTATTTATTTATTCATGAGAGACACACAGAGAGAGGCAGAGACACAGGCAGAGGCTCTCCATGTGGAGAGCCTGATGTGGAACTCGATCCCAGGACCCCAGGATCACACCCTGGGCTGAAGGCAGGCTCTCACCTGCTGAGCCACCCAGGCATCCCGCTACTTGTGCTTTTAAATTTCATTCTCAAAGGATATCTCTTCCAATAATTTTGTCCAAGAGCACTTCCAATAATTTTGTCCAAGTTTGCGTCTTTCTTGTGCATAGATTTTCTTTGTATTCCAGTGGTTTGTAAAACTATTTCTTCATGAAACTACAATATTTTGAAGGACCATGACTAGATATTACTCCAACTTGTAATTCCTGTAGCATCTAACCCAGAACTTTCTATAAAGTAAATTTATAATGTTGTTTTGAGAGCTTGAACTCCCTGGCACACATAGTAAACACTTCTAAGTGCTAATTATAATGATTTTTGTTATGAAATTTTCAGTTAAGTTCTGGCAAAATATGGTTACATTTATTTGAAACAAACAGTTTCACGTTATTTCCTACCTTGCTTATAAACTGATTAGTAAATAAGAATAAGTACGTTCTATACGGGGAGAACTGAGAAAAGATTTATTTTCCTATTTACAATGGACATTCATTATAAGCCTTTTTGGAGAGACTGATAAGTTCTATTCTTTGGATAAGTTAAGGTAGGTGTCAACACAGCAAAGAAATTTCTTGAAGTAAATTCTCTTTGTATCTTGTAAAAGATCATTAAAATAACTGTGAATCTCCTTAAAAATAAATACAAATGGAAATAATGTACTTTTTACTATAACTTCCTCAATTTACCCCAATTATTATTTCTACCTGAATAAATAGTTATCTACCACATAGTTTCCTTGTTTTACAGTGAACTTAGAGTATCATTCAAATATAGGTCAGAGAGAATCAGTAGGTAGGTGGGAGAGTGTGGGTCAATCTACTATCAATTTCAGTTTTTTGCATATAGACTTTCACGTCTAGTGTTCGATACTCAGTAGTGGTTAAATGACATGATTTTTGGAAATGTTAACATCTGAGTCATCACACTAAACACAATTGGGAAATAGTAATAGTATTGATGTCAGGAAAGAAGTGAATGTGCACTTAAAAATATGTTGAGAGTAGATCTCATGCAAAGCATGCTTACCACAGAAAAAAATAAAAAATGAAAAGAAACAACAAAATGAAAAAGCTCCAAAGGCATGCAAACCTTTGGAAGTGATGAATATATTTATTATCTTGATAGATGATGCTGTCATAGGTGTATGCATATATCCCAAGCTTATCAAACTGTGTACATAAGTATGTGCAGCTCCCTTTTTATCAGTTATACCTCAATAAACCTGTAAAACAAAACAACAAAAAACATTTTGCATAGAACCCAAACATATTCAGGATACAGTAACAATTTCCGGAAGTACCTGTGAAGCTGCTGGTGGCCTAAAATGAGGTTTTGGAATAACATTAAGTATACTTCCAATACCATTAAAACTGCCGTGTAGTATAAAAAAAGATAAAAATTTCCCAATTCATTTTCAGAAGCTAGTATAACTTTGACCTCTAGAACTTCCCAAGGCTGAGTAAAAAAGAAATCAAAGAGCAATTTCGTTCACATGTATTTTTGCAAAAATTATATAATAATAATAATAAAATAATTCAGTCTCTGTTACTGACTAGCCATGTACCTATACTGAAGTTATTTAGCCACTTAAAGTCTTGAATTTCATATTTATAACTATGAAGTAAGGACTAGATAGTTTTTCAGGTTCCAAATTATAAATTTCTTTCCTTCAAGCCAAAATTATTCTCTGAGTAGGACCCATAGATGGCAGTACCATATAATAAAACCAATGAAAAGAAAAATTATGTTTTTTTTTTTTTTTTACCTTGTCCAGATTAGGGAAAAAAAAATTAAACCACATTCATTGTGGGATTTCAAATGGAAAAAAGAAAGCAAAAGCAAAATGACCCTTATCATAATTACATTATTTTGGTTTTTAGAATAAGATTCTAGTTACATGAAGTGAAGATGGTAGAAATTCTGAAGTCTATTTCTATATAAACAATGCATTGAAGACCAAACAGTTATGAGATTTCTAAAGGAATTAGAGACTCCAACTCTTGTTTTAAAAAATTAGATTTTGAAAAAGCCACTAGAAATAATGTACCTCTTAAAGTAAAAAAAAAAAAAAAAACCCAAAAAACTTAAACTGAAATGACATTTCACTGTAATAAAAGTTCTTCACTTTAGGAAGATTTACAGGTTAAAAATATGAACCTGCCTTGATAAAGAAATTCTTCACTGTAGGATATTATGAAAGATACATTCCTGGCATAGAGGATCTTGACCTAAGTGAATACAGTATTTTCTCTCAGAGGGCAGAGCAGTGACTGTCTTTGACAATGACAGAGAGTGTCTCTGCAGCATTTTACATATCCATTTGTAGGGTGGAAGATTTGAGGGACTTTGAAGGCATAATCTGACCATGAAGAATGATATTACTGAATAAAATCACAGTTCAACCCATTCTGTCCCAATTATGTGGATTTGGAATTAATAAAATTAAAATTTCATTAAGAAAAAATTCCTGGAAAGCTATAACTGAATATGCTATTAATATATTACAAAGCATGTAAAATCAGGACATGTGAAATATGTAAAAATAAGGAACAATTTTTCTTTTTCAAAGTGCTTCCTCAGATTATCACCATGATGAAACTGGACAAATAGCCAAGAAGCAGTTACTCACAAAAAACAAAATTGTGCAATCCAAATATGTAATACTCCTGACCTGGAAGGATGACAAATGTTCTTCACATGAAACACAGCAAGGTACTGTAGAACAAAGGGGAACTTCATTTAACTTTACAAAACATGGATGATATGAGGATGTAAAAAAAATAAATTACATATCTCAACAGCAAAAGAGGTAAAGAACATATTGCCTATTCAATTCATACACAGAACAATTATGACATGAGTGGTAGGGGCTAAAATGCCTCTCATTCATACAGTCAATAGGCATTGTTTCAGCACAAACTGTCCCATATATTAGAGTATATGTCAGAAACTTATGTGGGATAGTGTCATTGCTCTCTGATCACCTACAGTCTCATTGTGGAGGCAAACATGTACACATTGAAGTAGCTGACAAAGATACGAGAGCAAAGGATATAACAGAATATCAGAGTGGAATTGGGATTTTCTAGAGATTGTGAGTTCTGGGCATCACATGCAATGGCAGGGAGAATGAGAACTAGGAGTCTAGGAAAAGGAACCCTCTTGTACTGTTGGTGGGAATGCAAACTGGTGCAACCACTGTGGAGAACAGTATGGACATTCTTCAAAAAATTAAGAATAGAATTACCATATGATGCAAGAATTTCACTACTGGATATTTCCCCAAAGAAAACAAAAACACTAATTCAAAAAGATACATGCACCCCTGTGTTTATAGCAACATTATTTACAATAGCCAAATTATGGAAGCCTCCCAAATGTCCATCCATAGAAGAATGGATAAGGAATAGGAGATATATATTCCACATGTATGATGGAATATCAGCTATAAAAAAATACTGAAATCTTGCCATTTGCAACCACATGGATGGATCTAGAGAGTATAATGCTAAGCAAAATAAGTCAGTCAGGGAAAGACAAATACCATACAATTTCACTCATGTGGGATTTAAGAAACAAAACAAATGAACAAAGAACAAATAGACAAATCAAAAAAACACTCTTAACTATAGAGGACAACTGATGTTTACCAGAGGGGAAGTGGGTGAGGGTATGGGGGAAATAGGTGAAGGTGGATTAAGGATGCATTTATCATGATGAGTGCTGAGTAATGTATAGAATTATTGAATCACTATATTGCACATCTGAAACAAATATAACACTCTAATTTAAGTAAAATGGAATAATAATAATAATAATAATAATAATAATAATAAAAAAGAACTAGGAATCTAGTTCTGCAGAGGCAGAGGCATTATTCCCTGTTTAAAAACAAGATAACCTCCATAGCTCCTTTTCTTACATGAGCTTGTAGTAGATACCTCAAAAGGTTTTATCCCTTCCAAGCCTTGTTCCGGTCTTCCTATTCTCTGTTGCTGGCTACTGCTTGGAGATCTGGTTCTAGTTTCTCTGTCAGCTACATTTAGATAGTTGCTTCTTAGACCTCATTTACGCCTCAGACTTGCCAGATCTCTTCCTATTCTCGCTGCCCAGCATCCTCTGTGCAAGACAGTCAGGGAACAAACATGTATGTGTGTGTGAGTGTGAGTGTGTGTGTGTGTATAACAAAAACAATTTGCTTAATTTAGAAAAGCAGTACTAAAATCAGTCAGGGTTGTGAGGTAAAAGTGGGAGAACAGTTAGGTCTTAAATGGACTAGAAAATACATCTGGTTTGATGTGATTGAAAATAGTTGCTGAAAGATGCTGAGC
Source organism: Canis lupus baileyi (assembly GCF_048164855.1). NCBI lineage: Eukaryota > Metazoa > Chordata > Mammalia > Carnivora > Canidae > Canis > Canis lupus. The sequence goes on from NC_132849.1 coordinate 31,701,471, forward strand.
AGAAAATGAATATAATGAATGTTATTTAAATACAATGTCTATTATTTGGAAGTAGCAAACTGGATAGAAATATTTTTCTTTCATCAGGATTATAATCCACTTGGAAAAGGGTGAAAATGATAATTCAGACAGTGCAAACTATACTTTAAATGGTGTGGAGTCATTGAAGGGTATGCCACATTTGTGGATTGTCAAAAATGTGAGTGGGCGGGGTAGTCAATGGCTTGAAATGGGGTTGATTGCAAAGTAAGTTGGGGTCATATTGTAAAGGATCATGATGAGTAATCTGGGCTTTATGCAATTGGCAGTGGGGTCCCCACTAAGATTTTCAGTCATTTTTTGGCTTTACTTTTAGCTAATATTGAAGAAAATAAATCTATTTAAAATCAAATAAATAAGGCCACCATGCTTTGTCTTCCCCCCAAAGCAAGTGCAAACAGATGTTCTTGCCTACCATGGCATGATAGGAGTCTTAGGAATTACTTCTAGTAGGTTCCTCAGCATTCCACTGCCTCTAGCTTTTTGATACTACTTCCTCAGAGCTCATGGCTGTCTTCTTTCAAGGTCAAGGCTTTTCTGATTCCTTCCAGTACCCCTCTCCTGCAGTGTTTTTAGCACAAACACATGCTCTGTCTGTCAAGTACAGTGTAAAAATGACTTTGCTGGAAGGCGTGGAGATTTCTGGGCAAAAGCCACACATGGAGCAAGCATTACAAGCAGATGGCCTCATTACTAGATCCAGCACGAGCCAGATAGAAACAGTGCTGGGCTTTTACAGGATGAGGTAGTTACAGTCCTCTGAACTTCAGCTCTGTACTTTGGTCGCAGGTCTACTCCTTAGTTTCAGTTCAAAACAACTGTCTTTGGAACTTTCATTTTACATTTCTTTCACTTGTTTTGATTCCTCTCAGCATGATAAAAAATATATTAATAATATGTCTCCTCTAAGTGCTTTCTCTATTCCTGGATAGTTTTACTTACTGGTGTTTTTTTGCCCTGGTCTGCCCAAATTCCCTTAAGTTCTTTCTCCATTCTTTAGTCTCACTCAGTTATCCTGTCTCCTGATTCTGCAGTTTTCTTAAGCATCTTTCTTCCATCACCATCCCTGGATTGCACTCAGATCATGTGAGCATTTCTCAGTCTAACTTTCTGTTGCCTGTCAGTCTGTTTTAAAATTAGTATGCCCATACCCTTCCTTTCTACAGAAAAACATGATTATAAGATAGCTCACAATACAGCTGGGGCAGAGTGAGGGGTAAGAATATTTTTACCCATTAATATTTAAGAATGTGAGCTATTGAGAGATAAAGGAAAGCCTAAATTCCTAATTTAATACTTCTTTAAACTCGTCTTCCTCAAGTTTGGGCAGACTGGCAGACTTTCCTGCTTTTCTTAATAGAGAAGAGATGAACACTGCTGTTTTATTTTCTCAACTCCTTGTAGTGTAACTAGAAGAGGGTAGTTTCCCAATTTTCTTCTTTTTCTTAAGTATTGTTCTTATTATTACATTTAAAATAAATGTAAGCATTATTATGTTTTCTCAGATATATTTTAAGCTTAATGAAGGCAGAGACCTTGCAATTACTGCACTGTATCCCCCATGGCACTCACAACACAGCTATGGCTACCTCTTGCATATGTTTTATTCTGTATTGTCTTTATCCTCAGTCTCTTGGTGGGGATAAGCTGGTTTGCAGTTGTTACACTCCTAACATCTTCTCCCATTATGATTCCATAAAAGAGATAGCATCTTTAACAGTACAAACAAAATATCTCGACCTATCATTTGCTTTAAGCCATGGGTAGCCTGGAGTGTTACATTGGTCAAAGTGGTGAAATGACCCAGTTGGGGGAGGAAAGGGTGCAGAATCTGGACAAAGAGTCACTGCCAATTAGAGCACACAGACTTCCGTAGAAGAGAGGTGATCTTTAAAGGAAAATTGATTTTCTGTTTCCAAAAGATGGGGGACTAGATTATGGCTAACACACACAATAAATGCTCACTATAATATCCTTATTAAGAAGACTATAAGGGTAGTACTATGATATTGTAGCCTCTATGAATCTTGAGCAACAAATATTGAATGCCTCTCTGGGAATTATGAGTTTCTCAAAAATGGCTCAGGACAGATCTGATGAGAATTTGGAAGAGACTAGAGTCAGTGTAAAGGCCACAAGGTATTGCTAAAAAAAGACCATTCTCTGAGGATTGTAGGAGACCTCCTATTGCTTATAGAATAAGTACAAAGCCATAGCATGATACACAAGATCTTTTACAATCTGACCCCAGTTTATTTCTATTTCATCTCCTGCCAATTTCTACTTTGCTTTCTATAATCTAGCCCAATATAGTTTCTTATCATTCTCTAAACACATCATGCTGTTTATGACTCAATGACTTTCCCCCCTATCTTTGTCCTTTCCTTTTTTTATGAACTTGAAAGATCATATAAGGAAAAGTGCTCAACTCAATGACTTTTTGAAAATCTTGTCTCGTTCTTGGAATGCTGTGCTCTTTCCAAATTGGTACATTTCTTTTTTTAAATTTTCAAAAAAATTTTTTTACTTTTATTTTTATTTTTAAAGAGAGAGAGAGAGAGAATGCACAAGTGAGCAGGGTAAAAGGGGGGGAGGGAGAGGGAGAGAGAGAGATCTTATAAAGGCTCCATGCTCAGTGTGGTGCCCAATGTAGGGCTTGATCTCACAACCCTGAGATCATGACCTGAGCCAAAGTCAAGAGTTGAACACTTAACCAGCTGAGTCACCCAGGCACTCAAATTGATACATTTCTGTAATTCATGAGGATGAAACTCAAATGTTATCACTCGTGTAAAGGTCTTAGAGAGTTAGTCACTGCTGATTTGAATGCCTGGGTGAATAGAGACAAAAGCTAAGCTAAGGAAGGCTCATAGAGGGGATAACTAGTTTGGGAGGGGTGAGGAGGATGATGGTTTCCATTTTGGACAGGTAAGTCTGAAGTACCTGTATAGGGATGCCTGGTTGATATTTAGATGCACTGGACCTAGATATTCAGAATAGTGGCCTGGCATGAAGACACAGATCTGGGTGTTGCCACTATAGAAGTAGTGGGTAAGATTTCTCAATGAGAAAATTATCAAGAGTGGAACTTTAGAGAATGCAGCATTTAAGAGGAGGACTGAGGCACTGAATGGTCAGTAATGGAGAGGAGGGAGGATGAATGGAGAGGTATGAGAAGACCAAGAAAAAAAGAAAATATCCTCAGCAGTTAAACAGTGACCAGAAAGATAGAGTTTTTGAAGAAGGGAGTTATTAGTGTCAAATGGTAAAGGCAGTTCAAGAATGATAGAGACCAGCAGAGGGTTAATGCCTTGGAAGGCAGGGGTGATGATTTTGAGAGGGTTTGAAAGAAACTTGGGAGCTACTGAGGGAGCTAGCAGTGCCTTTTGGATGTAATGGTGTTAAAATAACTCTGAGCATTCCATGATGGGAACTGGAGATACAAAATCTTTCCCAGCATGAACATTGGAGTTAGAGGTTTAATTCTCTATCCTGCATTTGGTGAAGGACACTCATTACAGCATCATAATGGATTTCATTCTAGCATATTTCCTTTGAAGAGAGCACTCCTTCATGAGAACATAATAATAGAAAAAATATAACTTCTTAAAAATCACATCAATAACTCTATTACCTCTTACCTCATAGCACAAAAAGTGAAGTCCACTGATCTGGACAGAAAGGAACAATTATTACCTTGTTCCTTCTAAGCAAATGTTATTCTTTATTATATCCTCAGGACATCTATTTTTCAAATGAAAAAAATATTTTACAGTCATTAAATTGCTCACTGCTGGTTCTCTGATGAGAAAAAAGTAATAAACATATAAAGGAAGGAAAGTACTAGAACGTATGAACTTTTTTGATATTCAGTATTGGCATATTAAAACTCCAGGTTAAACCTGTGGCAGTGAGAGTTTAACGTGGTTGTGGGGTTATGTTGGTGGTCAGGAAAGATCTCAAGGACATCAGAGATATATTTGGTTGTCCTTGTTCATGGGTCCAGTTCTCCAGCTCTATACATCTGGAAATTCAGTAAATAACTTATTCAGGGAAATTCAAGGCTTGAGAAAAAAGACATAAAAGACCTATTTCAAATCCATGAAACTGATTTTTGGCTAAAGCAATAATTAGAGTTAAGATATGTATCTTTCCAAAACTCTACATGGGAAATTAAAGCAAAAGTCAGAAAATTGCCTGATGAGTATATAGAATCAGAATACTATCTAAGTAATCTTGTATACTACTCTGTGTAATATGGTCTTGTCAATGAAGCAGACGCAGTGCCCATTTTTCTCTATCAACTTTGGTTCTTAGGTCTTTTTGAGAGTCCATGGACTCTCTCTGGCTAATGCCATGGAATCTTGCACCAGTCAAAAACACATGCACACAAGCTTTTTCACATATTTCAGTAGTTTCAAAGACTCCCAAAAACCAAGACTTAAAATCTCAGGTTAATAGACCCCAGGCTAGTGATTCACAGTCTTCAGACCTCCTTTTCAATGTATAAGCATGTCTTTTCCATTACTGCAACATTTAGATTAATCAGTCCTTGCTTGCTTCATGCCGAGAAATTCTGATAGCTCGTGACTCATTATCTAATTGACTCAAACAAAGAGGTTGGTGTGTGGGTATCTTCCTCAGCTAGGATGTAAGAACACCAATAGTCCTAGAATTCTGCCTATTTGGTAGAATCAGCAGAAATTCCTCCCACTACTTTTTGTTCAGATAGAAGAGACAGAAAATTAAAGTTATGTCAACTTCCAGGCAATATAAATAACAACATGAAGAGTTGATGTGCTTTTTTTTTTTTTTTTTTTGTGATGTCACATGGTCTCTCCTATGTTATAATTCTCTTTCAAACTTAATCCTAGGCCCTGTCTTGAAGGGTGAGCTAGCATGTCAAGGGTATTTCCATCTAATGGAAGAGTTGATTATAGGTCAGTTACTTTGTATCACTGTGGGTTAGACTTGTTTGTTTGAATCATTCTGATGCAAAACATACAGAGGCAGTAACAGAATTTTGATCATTCTGATCATGTGATCAGATACAATCCTGTATCTTTGTTGATTTCATTTTAAGTTTTAAGTGAAAGAAATACAGGAACAGAGCAATGACAATGTCTTTTAAATACCAGCATTTGTTGACGCTATTAGAGGATATCTGGTCTCAAACACTTGATTAAATCAGTTGGTTGTTACATTCTAACTTGTGAAATGGCATGGCTTGGCAGAAAGAGTTTTGGTGACTATATTATTCAGGGTCCCAGCAAGAAAGAGAAAGTACATTCTAATTAGAATAATCTGAGAAGGGCTTAAAAAGGGACTATTTCCCAAGGCAAAGGCAGAATGTAGGAAATCCTAAGTGAAGTGCAGTTCCCCAGACCTGTCATCAAGAGTAGACCCATTAGCATAAGGAATGTGACCAAAACCTGAAAAGGGGAATTGCGTAGGGTAGGCCAACTTCAGTGGAACCCTGAGCCTGGTGAAAGGACCCATCCAGTTCTTGGTGAACCTGCAGAGAGGGAAGCAAGAACATAATCTGGCCTCATCTATTCTCACTCCCTATTTTCCCTAGAATCTCTTTCTGGGCATCCCTATTGGCACATTGATGTGATCATATAGATCAGCATTCTTGATGGGGGCAAGGTGGAAAAGAATGGAAAACAAATGGATCTGAAAGGCAAACAAAAATATTTGGCACAGAGCCAACAAATTTGAGTTCAAATTCTGGTGCCATTACCTATCAACTCTGTTGCTTAACCAGATATAACTTCTTTAATGTTCAGTTTTCTGTCCCTCAGGATTTCTGGGAGAATTAAATATAAATAGTGGAATGTCTGTTTATATCACATGGCACGTACATGCTCACAAAATGCTTATTGAATGTTTACTGAATGATTGAGAACCTGATTAATTAAAAAGGAAAGATTGGTGAGAGCAAAGGCTAAGAAGTAGTTTCCTTTTATAATTTATGCACCATAAACACAATTTTTGATGTGTGTCCTTCTGGATAATATATTCTGTATACATAGGAAATATATTCTGGGCAATGTTCATAGGGAAATATGCATGAAAAAATAAATAATCGTTACTGATAATGTGTGGCTATTGTGTTCTGGACAGTTAAAATTTAATGTTTACATGCCTTTGATGAGTCAGGGTATCTTTCCAATTTTCTCATTTTATGAAGCTCAGTACATAAAACTAAACGTCTCTTAAAAACCCTAGAATTTGGAACTGGAAATGGCCTATGGAAAATCATCTGTTTAAGCTTTTATTTTGCAGTTGAGAAGACTGAGGGTCAGAAATATAAACTTATCCAAGGCTAATGACCTTGGAAGTGGCAGAGTTACAGCTAGAATCCAGGAGTTCTTGCCTCATCTAAAAGCCTTCTCCTTCTAGATTTTGATTAATAACATCCTAAAGAACAGAACTGGCTAAAAGTTCCACACTTTATAAATCAGCATGAAGTTTGCCCAGAGGATAGAATAAGATTATGAATTCAACCATCATCTAGATCCTGAGAGAGTAAATTAAAGCATTAATACTTTGCAATTTATAAAAGAAGGTGGTCATCGTTATTATACTGCTCTCTGATGTGGATATGAACAATCTTAAGGCTCTTGTAAATGAATTATATATATTCCCAGAAAACTTGAAATTAGGACCTGCATAGGAAGAAGCAGTAGCTAAATGCACCCACTTGATATGAAGGATGACTATAGTCCTCATAGAATTCAAGAAAAATAAACTAGCTTTCCATTTCAAAGTAAAAAGTATCTCACTAGGTTTTTCTTAATGTGATAGGATTGTTTTCCTTAATATTTCACGAGAATTTGAGTGAGAAAGCTCAGGGATCATGATTTACAATATTATGTGAGAGGTTATTTATTCTTAGAAAAGGGAAAGTGAAAATTCTAAAGACAACAGAACATTGTCATTTATCCTCAAGAAAAACATTTTTCTGGAAGGCTTGTTATCTATCTTTCTCCTTATGTCTCATATAAGGGGAACCACCATTAAGGCTGTGGAAGCATTCTGGGACTCCAAAGAGAAGAAAACATTATTTAGGGGACCAAGGCTAAAATAATACTGGTCTCCTGCTCTGCCATATGGAGGGACCACGGTATAGCTCCTAAGATGCTCGTTTCCTTAATTAGGACAAACCCCAGTCCTAAATGCTTTTGGAAGAAAAGCCAACAAACGCTCTAGGGGATCAATCACAGCTTCAGACTTTTCAATTAACTTCCCTTTTATTACCCCTCATTGATAGTCTTTGAAGTATGTTTCAATTAACATAAAATTTAAAGCTAGGTTTCTAAACTTCTGAGGTTCAAAAATACTATACGCATTATCCAAAATAATTCTCTTGAACAAATCAGTAAATACAAATTAATGTTATTATTCACTAGCAAAAATAATAGTCTTTTTTTTTTAAGTTTATTTATTTATTTATTTATGATAGTCACAGAGAGAGAGAGAGAGGCAGAGACACAGGCAGAGGGAGAAGCAGGCTCCATGCACCTGGAGCCTGATGTGGGATTCGATCCCGGGGCTCCAGGATCGCGCCCTGGGCCAAAGGCAGGCGCCAAACCGCTGCGCCACCCAGGGATCCCCAAAAATAATAGTCTTAAGAGACATTGTGATGGTGAGGAAGTCAAGACTTTGGACTTGGGGGCTTTCTGTATCTAGTTGCCTCAAGTGTAAAATATGAAAATAGAACTACCTACTTCATCTAGAGTTGTTACAATTCAAGGAGTAAATCATGAATGCATTTAAAGTAGAGCCTGACCCCCAGTATGGACTATAAATTTTAGATAATGTTGTGGTTATTATTATTTTTACTATTATTATTATTTACTTAGCCTGTATTTTGTTGCTACATTCTTGTGTGATTTCTTAATCTTCACAGTGACTTTGAACTTTGGTGGTAGGTACCATTAGTTCCATTTCATAACAGAGGAAACCAAAGTTGAGGGAGCTTAGGAAACTTGGCTAAACACACAGGGTAAGAGGCAGAGCTACAGTTCCAAAAATAAGTCGGTCTGATCTCAGAACCTATGCTTATAACCACTGTAATGTACTTCTAGTTGATCTTTGTATACTTGTGAAAAGTCTCTCCTAAATCCTTATCATCCTGCAAGACTGGATTGAATAGATGAATAGATGGACTCTGCAGTTCTTTTGTAGACTAAGTTCTGGCGGTACATTTTTAAAATTAAACAGAGAATGACAATTATCATATGGTTTCACTCATATGTGGAATATAGGAAACAGCACAGAGGGTTATAGGGGAAGGGAGGGAACTAGAACATGAAGAAATAAGAGAGAGAGAGAGATAAACCACGAAAGACTCTTAACCCTAGGAAACAAACTGAAGGTTCCTGGAGGAGAGGTAGGGGAGGTAATTGGGTGATGGGCATTAAGGAGGGCCCATGATGTGATGAGCACTGGGTGTTCCATGCAACTGATGAATTACTGAACACTACATCCGAAACTAATGATGTACTTATATGCTGGCTAGTTGAATTTAAATAAAAAAGGGAAAATGGAAAAAATAAACATGACTTTTATCGTTTATTCTTCTTTACAAAAGCAATAAATGCCTTTTGTTGAAAAATTTAAAATTGCTACTAATAAAAAGGAGGCAAAATACATATTCTTTCCATCCAGAGATAACTATAGATAACCGCTATACAAATAGCAGTTGTATATTCTGCTATTTGTGTCCTCAACTTCATCTAGTGCAATTGCTTGTTTTTTATTGGTTATAAACTGGTGAAAATGTTTACAACAAATATAAAATGTTTACAACTCACTAACAATATTTCCATAGAAATAAATAAGGGTAAAGACCATTTTCTTTTCTATGATGTGTAAGATATTCTCTATTTAATCTTTGAGTGGCACAAAGCCTAGACTATGGTTTACCAGTGGGGTTTAGCCCAATATTTTTAATGATCAAAGAGTAAAATAAGGACTCAAAAGTGAAATGTAAGAATATTAGAAACTCTATTGGAAAAAAGAAAAATCAAGGGTGGTTGGGAATTCTTTGCATCATTGGCTTAGCTCTCAGTGTTATTCCATTTTTATAAGCTGGTGATAATGGACATAATCTATGCTCTTTTTCGAGCCCAAGTTCCTATCCTTGAATTCTTTGTGGTATGGGATATTTTTTTACCAAAAGAAAAAAATGATAATAAAAAAGATTCTCTAACCTCAAGAAATTTACAATTCATTCCTTTGCCAGTGATTTTAAAGGCGGTAAGAGCAAATGATCAGTTTGTGCTACCTTGGATTTTAGGGCCCATGGAAAGGCTTTATGGGTTACTGATGAATTCCACTCACAAATTTTTTTTAAAGATTTTATTTATTTATTCATGAGAAACACACACACACACAGAGGCAGAGACACAGGCAGAGGGAGAAGCAGGCTCCATGCCAGGAGCCTGACATGGGACTCGATCCCAGGTCCCCAGGATCACACCCTGGGCTGAAGGTGGTGCTAAACCGCTGAGCCACTGGGGCTGTCCTCCACTCACAAATTTTAAACACATCTTATGGACTTTGCCCAAGCATCCAGCACTTTCTGTAGGAAAACAATGAGCAAACAAATAAAACAGAAGGTAAATCAAATTACCAATTATTAGAAGAGCTAGCACGTTTCCTTCTCATCTACTATGTTACTTCAATTTTGGACTTCATAAAATTTTCAGTAAATCTGTGCCATGTCTGAATGGAGCACCTAAAATTAAATGAAAGACTAGGGTAGAGTGAAAATGACAGAATTAGGGGGCACAAAAAATGTTTTCAAGATACAGGGTGATGTCTAAGAACACTAACTTCTCGGTGGCAAATTTAATGTTTGAGTATAACCTGGAACTATTTTTCAAGGATTCAGAATAAGGAAGCCAAATTCAATGCCTGGATGCAAATTCAGTTTATTTTTTAAATTGATATGAAATATTTTAAATTCTATTAGTTTTGTGTGTGTTTTTTTTTTTTAAAATCCATTAGATTTTTAAAAGAAAAACCCAATAGTTTTAGAAAACTGTTAGGTAACTCCTAGTCCCTTAAGTCACAGATACCTGGCTCCTTTTCTTTCTTAGGATCTTGCTCACTTCACAATTTTTATAGTTTTAGATTCACCTGCCAATGAAACAAGGAGTAACTTTTCCAAGAGATTTGACACTGATGGTCGCAGATAGTTATTTGAATGGTTGTTTCTAGACCCCAGTTTAGTTTCATTATAATTGTACTACAATAAGGCATAGCCTATATAGATGAACAAAACAACTATTCTGTATAATATGGACCAATTTTCTGCATTATAGTATTAAGAAGGATTTTGACTTAGATATCCGTATGTCTGCATTTAGAACCTCAGTATTAAAGTCCTTTATTTTTTTAAAAAGACTTTATTTATTCATGAGAGACACACAGAGAGAGGCAGAGACACAGGCAGAAGGAGAAGACACAGGCTCTTCGAGGGGACCCCGATGTGGGACTCGATCCTGGGTCTCCGGGACCATGCCCTGAGCCGAAGGCAGTCGCTCAACCACTGAGCCACCCAGCTATCCCGTATTAAAGTCCTTTAAAGTCACTGTGCCCCCTTAGTATATGCCCCAAAGAACCATTTCCTAATTTTACCATTATTTATTAGAGATAGATTTAAAAAATTTAATTTGTATTTTGTATTCAAGGTACCTGGTGTGAATGTAAGATGCATTTGCTCTTTGAATCACTTAGAAAACAACAGTAGCCACGTTGGATGAACAGAAGAGACCCAAAACCTACTTTAGTATTTTCTCAGCCTTACTCACTTGACAGAATGTAACTGATTTCCACTGTTTTGAGGACCGTTTTATATCTGAAATCTTAAGTGCCCATACCCAAAAGTGCCTGTCCTATGTGTGTCAGGGCATCAACAAAGACTGCAGCAGTATGGAAATCCTGTTTGGTCATATCAGTCATTGGCATGCTTTGTAGTTGTTGTCATTTTTAAAAATAGTTGTGCAAAAACAGGCCTGCAAACTAGGACATAGAGAAAAAAGAATGGAGAATAGAATAAATGACAGCTGAGAGAGGCTTTCTTTTTTTCTTCTCTGCCAAGGAACAATTGTAGCCAGTGCCCATTGGAATGGTGTGAACACAAGATTTTTGCCCATTTGCAACTCATGCTTTAAGTATTGTGCATAAAATTCCACATATGTGAATACCAAGGCTCTGGTTGTCCGCAATGATCAAATATGCTGCAAGCTTTCTGAAACATCCAAAGGACTGCAGTTCAACTTCTTTATCCAACTCCTTAGATCCTGTTTCAAAGGCTTCGTTAGAAGCTGAAGTGTCATGGTGATGTCATATGTAATTGTGATAGCATCCTCAGACATAGTTTTCACTACTTTTGCATTAAAGCAGAGTTAGTGGATTTGAAAACAGTTTGCCTATAAGTGTTAAAATCTGTCCATTGGTCATCTAGTGTGTGGATATATTCTCTTTAAAAGTATTAATTTGGGATACTTGAACATTCAGTCAGGAAAAGAATGTCCTAGGAAGTCTGCCATCGCCTGGTTGTGATCTTATTACTTGACATAATCTCTTTGAACAATGAGGACAGTGAGTCCTAACCTATTGCTTTTTATTGGATGTTTGTCATAGTTGTCCCATCATCTTTTATTAGTCTTTTTATATTTGGAGGAAATCCCCTAGTTATGAGGATAGCCTTATTGTTATTGAGGTCAGAACTGAAATTCCCACCAGCTTCCTTAGCACCTAGAATACACCTGGGCTTCACCAGTCAAAGGTACCATGGGAGCCTATATTTCAATTATAAGTAATGGGAAGGAAGAATTTGGGTGCTTGATTCTGTTTAGCTGGTAGGAATGGCAGTGGAAGCATCTGCTTATTGGAGGAGGTATTACTAAAAGTATGTATTAATTTTAAATGTTTAGAATAAATGAAATATGATAGCTTGCACTATAGTGTGAATGTTTAGTGGTTTTGATTCTCTCCTGGGACTGCTTCTGGTTTTAAAAAGAAGCTTGCCAACTCCAATCAATTTTTAGTATAATAGGTAAAGGAGTGACTATTAAGAAAGGAGTTCTCACTGGAGACTTTTGTTCCTCTCTCAACTGTGTTAAAGTTATGTATCCCTTTATTTGTCCAAAAAATTTTTGAGTTTATACAGAAAAGGCACTAGAAGGTATCTTAGTCATTTTGGGCTGCTGTAACAGAATACCATACACTGGGTGGTTTGTAAAGAATAGAAATTTATTTCCACCAGTTCTGGAGGCTGAGAAGTCCAAGATCAAGGTGCTGGCAGACTCTGTGTCTGATTAGGGCCTGTTTCCTGCTTCATAGATGACTGTCTTCTCCTTTCCTCACATGGCCAAAGGGAAGAACAAGGAGCTTTCTGGGGTTTCTTCTATAAGAGCACTAATCTCACTCATGAGGGCTTTGCCTTCATGATCTAATTACTGCCCAAGGGTCCCACCCTGAATTACCATTACAATGGGGGCTAGATTTCAACAAGTGAATTTTGGGGGAACACATTGAGTTTACAGCAGTTAGTATTGTTACTTTTGGAAACCCAGTCTATGTTCACTTACATGATTTTATGCATTTCAAACAAGCCTCCTTTTAGCCTTTATCTTTTCAAAGGGAAAGTTCCTAATCTTTAATCTGTACTTCTATATAAAGTATTCCATTCTTTGATGAGTTTAGAAATATTCTACATCCTGCTGGCTACCTTATGGAAGTAAACACCAGAAGCCTTCTGATATTTGAGATGTTAAAGATAGTAAGTGTTTACATACACTAGATGCAAGCTAGGAACTATAATTCTCCTTGGGGAAAAAATTATAAAGGTAAAAGTTTGAAATAAAGTTAAGCTTTCTTCTTTATGATCAGATCAAATAATCTTTAAAGTAAGGCATTTAACTAAAATCTATGTAAGATGGCTCATTACCTTTGCATCAGTTTCCATAATGAAATGAGAGCATCAAGGAAGAGAGAATCATAATACATTCCAACGGAATGATTTGGTGGTTTCATGGTTGAGATCATCAGGGAGCATCTCGTTAGAATTTCATCCAAATGCACTTCTGCTAAATTTGTACAGAAGGGCCCTTTGAACAAAAATTATTATGTAAGGGATGGTCATTTCACAGATGAATCAGCATTCTTTTCTCTCCTCCTACTTTGTCAGCTTAGTCACTTGATCACCATGAAACAACCCAGGAGAAATTAACTTGATTTCTTAGTGATGATCTCAAGGGTATTCATGCTTCTTATTGGTCTGTCTAGGTAGATGCAACCAATAATGGTCCACACATAAAGACCTTGTTTTTAAGTTGCTGCACATTTTACACACGTACACATAATTACCTCTTTATTAGCCCCAAGGGAAAGAGATGAGTTTAATGCGTTGTTTGCCATAAAATATTTTTTTTCAGTAAAATAATACTGCTATTTTATCTATCGCTTATATATTACACAGAATCGAGAGGTTGCTCATCATTTGGAATTTAAAAAGTGTCTACAAGGAAATAGAGTTAAACACCAAGTGACTAGTGGAAACTTTTCCACACATACATAGCATGCCTCTACTAAAGGCAAATGAAATTGATACAGTGATCAGGTTATTGCCTCTCTGGTTATAATTTAGCTTATTTGAGCATTCATTGAGTATCTATCAAATGTCAGGCCCAGTGCTGGTACAATAATGAATGATGCATGGTGCCTGCCTATAAAGTCCTGACAGTCTTATATCTCAGAGACTCAGATGGGTAACACTGCAAGGATTGCTGAGTGCAAATAAATCCATAATGAAAATTACTTTGATTAAAACTTTGCTTGAGTGAAGGGTTTTAAATATATTTTAAGTAAGGATCTTCGTAGTAAATCCAATACTGTAATATGTATTTAGCTAGTGTTCACTATTCTCAAATGGCCCAAATTATATAAGGTGTTATTCAGAGAGGCCATACAATAAAAGTAAAATAAACTACAGAGTCAACTGTGTTTAACAGAACTAAATGCTATCCTTTCTTTTAAGCACAAGTTTAACAACTTATCATAATACCAACCTACATCAATTAATTTACAATATCTCTTTGGGGCCTCACAACTCTGTGAAGTAGAATTTACTAGTTTGAAGTTTTAGTTGCAAACAACAGAATTTACCTTGGATAGCTTACCAAAACCACAAACCACAGGCATATAAAAAAGTATCGAAATCTTTGAAGGGGCTGAGGACCACACTCAAAGCTATGCATCTAGAAACAACTCTCAACATTTCCCTGCAGAACTGTCATATTGAAGAGAATGATTTTGTGTTGTCCCAATAAGATGAAGTGCCAGGAGCTCAGGTTCACTGCCAGGATCATGGCCATTAACACCCATTTGACTTTTGTGTCAGAAACTCAAACTTGCAACCAAATTCACTGATGTTTTACAATCAGTGGTAGCATGTAATTGTAATAATGCAAGTGTAATCCTATTGGCATTCTTCCTTTTGGCTCAACCACTTGCTTCACATTCTGCATTTTTGACAGCTCTGGGTTCTCCAGTCAGTACTCATCACCCCCAAATCATGCACTTTCCCTGGAGAAGGGAGGATCTGATTAAATATTGGAAAATGGGCTGGCCATTTTGGAGGTCCTTAACTTTCAGGGAAAGAGTGGTTCTTAGTAAAGAGCTGTGGAAGGCCAGAAGCAGTGGAAGATACTCAACCTTTGGGGAGCAGGGCTGATGAGTAAGAGGAACAGAAAGGGTGATGTGAGTACTCAAAAGAAAAAATTTTCTTAAGACTCCTGTTGTAGTGAACCTATACACAGGACTAATAATCACCACATGCCACATTTAAAATCATTAGATCAAAATAGTTATTTTTGAGTGAAAAATTAATGTTTTAATGTCTTTAGAGATTGTATTTTAGGTCTTTAAAAACAGAAATGACAAAAAATTAGGAACCATAAGTAATTTCTGGCCAAGAATCAGGTTTAAACAGGCAATTCCTGAGCAGCCTGGGGGGCTCAGTGGTTTAGTGCCGCCTTCAGCCCAAGGCCTGATCCTGGAGATCTGGGATGGAGTCCCGAGTCGGGCTCCCCGCATGGAGCCTGCTTCTCCCTCTGCCTGTGTCTTTGCCTCTCTGATTCTGTATCTCTCATGAATAAATAAATAAAATCTTAAAAAAAATAACAGGCAATTCCTGCTGATTACTTCATTGATTCCATTTTGCCAAAGGGTTTTCAATGTTGTTCATCCATATTTGTTTATTTATTTGAGATGCTACACAGTGAGTGATTTAGGCAGTTAAAAAAAAAAAAGACGTCTTCATGATGTAGAGCAAGCACCCCTTCCACTTGCTCTGCTCCATTTACCCTTGGCCAAAGCAAGTGATCATGAGCCTGACCCCACAGCTTTCACATTCTCTGCCCAGAGATTCTCATGCAACTTTTTCCCTTTAAAGACCAAATTGAAATTATTTAAAAGATAAAGACAAAGGAAAATAAGAACAAAAAGATCAATTTAAGAGAGGTTTAAATAAACTCTTAAAACTGAAGCCCTGATTGAAAAGACTTATATATATATATATATATATATATATATATATATATATATATATAATTTTTTTTAATGCTTATTTTAATGGCTATTTTTCAAAGAATAGTATCAGTGAAATGATTTTGAATTCTTCTGCATAAGACATTTACCAAGGGAAAAAAAGCATGCGACTTTGCAAAAAAGAAGAATTCAAGAATCAGAATTATGCAAAAAAAACCCCAAAATCTTAAAAAATCTAAGACAAGAAAAACATCATCAAATGTGTTTGTAGTGATTGTATTTTTATTATTTATTTATTTATTTATTTTTAAATTTTTATTTATTTATGATAGCCACACAGAGAGAGAGAGAGGCAGAGACACAGGCAGAGGGAGAAGCAGGCTCCATGCACCGGGAGCCCGATGTAGGATTCGATCCCGGGTCTCCAGGATCGCGCCCTGGGCCAAAGGCAGGCGCTAAACCGCTGCGCCACCCAGGGATCCCCTGATTGTATTTTTAGATAGGTAAAATTTATGTTGAAAGTGTTTGCAAGCTTATATAATCATTTGGAAATTTGTATTTATATGTATATAATTATGGTATTTGAGAAATAATTATATTAACTATTTAACACTAATTTAAAAGTCCCTTTTCTATCTTTGTCATAATTATAATTTATTTGATTTGGTTATTGGTCATGGAAACAATCCTCTAATTATAACGTTGTTCATATGAAGAAATATGGCCCAGTTATTGACAACTTAGTTTATGACAACTTCTAGAAGAATACTGTGATGAGAATTAGAAGTAGAAATTTGTGTAATTCTCTTATAGCTTCCTGTAAGGGTGCCAGGAACATAAAGGTGCCAGGTTCAATAAATATTCCAAGGTATATTGTATTAAGTGAAAAAATAAGTTTTCTGAGCAGCATTTGTAGAATATTTACATTCATGCAAAATGGAGGAAGGTAGATAAATACATATTGTAAAATTTGATATTTTTAAGTATAAATTTGTTCTGGAATGACAAACACAATAATGACAGTTACCTTGTTTGGAGTGGAGCAAGGGAGGGGGACTTGATGGACAGAGGACCAGGCTAGGAGAGATGCTATACTGTGGACATTTTCATACTGTTTTTGATTTTTGAATTTTGTCACTATATTATTTATTCAAGATTAATTAAATTAAAATAAACACAATTCGAATTTTTTATATTTAAAAAATGAATTGTTTACTCTTAGGAAATCTTTCTTATAAGCAGCATGGCTCTCAGCTTCTTGTTTTTGCTACTCTTTCTTTTTATTCTTGTTCTTTTTACTCAAGGCATTCTAAATAACCAAAGTACAACATCTGGGACATAAATTATGAATAAATTTTACTGTAATTACTTTTTGGTCAGCACTTCACTTGAGAACTATAAATTTTTTTTGGACTATGCATATATGTCCAGTTTTACAGTATTAAAATTTGATGGCTTTTTCAGAAATTTGGCATTGCCCATAGAGGAAAAGAAAAAAAATTGAAAAGATTAAGAATTAAATAAAAGTGAATAACCAAGTACATGAGCCTCAAATGTAGACCTCAAGTTTTTACAGTGAATGTCAGTTTTCTGGGAAACTGGATTGCAGATTGGGAGAAAGAGAAGATATATCTGTGAAAATCATGAAGCCTTCTCAGCACCCATATTGAAAACCACTGAACAATATGGCTTAAAAGTTCTTTCCGGCTCTACCAGTCAGTCATTCCACTGCAAGACAGATACAGAGAAGCAAGAAAAACAGAATTGAAAATGAGTCCTTTTACAGCAAATTGAAATAACCTGGAATTGATTGGTATGACTGCACCATATCAGCACATAGTTTTGACCAGATTAGTTTAAATAAGAAAAATGGTACTAAACATAACAAGGGATAACTTGTAGTAGCAGAAGGAAGAAGCTCTTGATAAAAAAGTGTTAATCAACAAGACAAATCTTCAATCCTGGAAATCTTTAAAAACAATTTCAAGAGTTCCTTAGGTGATTTAGGCATTTTCTGGATACAATGCTTTATTTGAGTCTTGAGTTAGTGTCTCCATGGACTATTTAAGAATTGTCACCTGGTAAAGTAATTGCTTTCCTTTTTAGGGAGTGGGTGGTGAGAGGGAGAGAGAGAGAGAGAGAGAGAGAGATCTTAAGCAGGCTCCACGCCGAGTGGAGCCTGACGTGGGGCTCTATCTCACAACCCTAAGATCATAACCTGAGTCAAAAATTAAGAGTAGGACACTTACTATACTGAGCCACCCAGTTGCTCCAATAATTGTTTTCTTTATCATTTAAATAACTCAATATCTAGGCAAAATTACTTATTTAAATTTTCATATTTTCAAGCTGTATATACTGTTGGTATGCTTTTTGTAGATAATTTGCTTAAAGCATTAGCTGTTTTAACCAATAGGGCCATTTTTGGTAGTTATAGAAATGATTTATGGATGTTGATATTTAATGCAAATAAAGAATTTGCAGAATTAAAAATTGACATTCCTTTAAATTTGCATGTTTCATAATTTATGTTGTAATCGCCTTACTTTTTTGCAGTATTGTATTGTTGTAAAATATATATTTGCTCAAATAGCTTTTATTATCCCTAACATATTGCCAATATTTAGGCTAAAAATTAATCTATAATCAGCCTTAAACAGTCTCAAATTCTTCCAAGATGGCATAATGTGCAAACTAAAACACATATTCCTTTTTAAATGTTTTTTTCTTGTTTTGTAAGTAATCTCTACCCCCAATGTGGGGCTCAAGCTCATGACCCCAACATTAAGAGTTGCATGCTTTACTAAATGAGCTAACCAGATGCCCCTAAAATGCACATTCTTAGCTAATTATGTCTTTAGCATAAAATGATTCAACAGTTCAGATTGGCCAGAAATTGATTTTAGGCTTGGGGAAAATATTTGTTTCCCTAATCCATTGGTGTTAGAATTGGATTCTAAACTATTCTAGAGATATTGAATAGTTTCAAAGTTCTCAATAACACTTTATTCCGTTAAATTCCTAACTAATTATAAGATAATAAATGTTCTTTTTTTTAAATTTTTATTTATTTATGATAGTCACAGAGAGAGAGAGAGGCGCAGAGACACAGGCAGAGGGAGAAGCAGGCTCCATGCACCGGGAGCCCGACGTGGGATTCGATCCTGGGTCTCCAGGATCGCGCCCTGGGCCAAAGGCAGGCGCCAAACTGCTGCGCCACCCAGGGATCCCAATAAATGTTCTTAATGTAAATTAATGATCAGAAATTCCTAAGCAGGAGGGAATATTGAGGTGTTAGCTTTTAGCCAGACATTTAGTTTGAGTGATTGTAACATCAAGTCATCCTAGAAAATCACACACTCAAAGTTTTAGATCCATAAGGAGTTGCTGTAATTTGTTTAGACATTTGTTTCACCATTTATGAATTTTTACTCTGAAATATATTCTATCTACCTAAATCTCTTAGGCTCCATTTCAGAATTAGATTTCTTGTTCAGTGAAGGAAGGGAAGAGAATGGGTCATCCACATTATTTCCTCAACTTTTTATTTTGAAAAACTTTATGGCTTAAGAAAATGAACACATATATTCTTCATTCAATTGTAAACATTTACTACCTTTGCTTTCTTTCTCCTTGTGCTCCCCTAATCTCTCGCTCTTTATTTTATTCTAAGTTTCAATCATCATGACACTCACCCTTAACTACTTCAGTTTGTAATCCTTAGAACAAGTTATTCTCTTGCATAACTATGAAGCCAATCTCACACCTATAATATTACTTCAACAGCATCGCCTAGGGTGCTCTCTATATTCAACCGGAGAAATGTCTTTTAAGAATCTAAGATCCAGTCAAAGTTCTTCCATTATATTTGGTTGTTATGTGACTTTAATCTCTTAATCTGGAACATTTTGCTTGCTTTTTTTTGTTTGTTTTTAATGTCATTGACTTTTTCTTGAAGAGTATTGACCTATCATTTTGTAGAATGTTCTTTATTCTGAAACTAAATAAATTTTTCCTCAAAAAATGTTTTTCCTTCATGATTAGAATCTGGCTAACTGTTTTTGGCAAAGTACTGCTCAAATAATGTTGATATTTCTTATTGCATCAATGGACATCAGGTTGTCCCATAGCTGGTGATGTCAAGTTTGTACACTTGATTAAGGTTTTTAATGTAAGATATCTTTCCATTGTAAAATGTACTTTCCTCTTTGCATTTAATATGTAATTTGTAGGATGATAGGAGAAACAGTGAATTTTGGTGGTTTTGGCATCCAATTATGGTCCTCATCTGGGTCAGCTATTACTTTGATAATGGAAATGATGTTTTTCTGGTTTAGTCCTCGTGCATTTATCAGCTATATTTCTGTGTGTACATAATCATTATGGCTGAAATTAAGGATAAAAATTAGCTTTTTTGGGGGAATCCCTGGGTGGCTCTGCAGTTTAGCGTCTGCTTTCGGCCCAGGGTATGATCCTGGAGACCCAGGATCGAGTCCCATATCAGGCTCCCTTCATGGGGCCTGCTTCTCCCTCTGCCTGTGTCTCTGCCTCCCTCTCTCTCTCTCTCTCTGTGTCTTTCATGAATAAATAAATAAAATCTTTAAAAAATTAGCTTTGTTTTTTTGTTGGGAATAATCTATGAAGGTGGTCAGCTTTTGTGAGATGGCTTAGTTGGTCAGCACATGCTGCTAAGGAAGGTGGGGCCATGGCCTCAGTGTTCATATGGATCAATTACTCAGGCTCAGTTTCAAAGCCAGACTATAATTTTTCTCTGCCAAATCAGGAATGTGTGCCAATGCCCACCTGGGAAACAGAGCATGCAATAAGGCAAGAGCTTTACAAATCAGTCTAATTAAAAACACAGGCTCAACTAATAGGTGGATTATCTTTTTATATGAAAGATGGCAATTCTTACTATAAAGTGTCTATTTTTCTCAATTTACTTCCTTAGGTCCTATTTTACAAATATTTAAAGATTTTTGTGATTTGCTCTTCTATTTCTGCAGAAATAAGAACCAACTTCCCTAAATAATACTTCTACTGAAAACAATTAAAAATGATGTAAATATTTTTACAGTTAAAAATGATGTAAATGATGTCAAATATATTCTAAAAAAGACATTTGAAGATTAAAAAAAAACAAGAAATAGAAGCCTATTATAAGAAATCTGTTCTCATGAAACCTCCAAAATTAAAGATCATTTTTGAAGACAATGCAAAAACAATCACAAAAACAAAAGAAAAACAACTTTTGAACAATCCAGATAAACATTGCTTGAATAAAATAATGATGGAAGTGTGTAATAATATATAAATTGGGAAAGGATCAATACTAATGCATTTTAAAGTTATATGATCAATACTAATGTGTTTTAAAGTTCAGGGATGGTTTAACTTTAGACTTTGTTTAGTTAAGCAAGTGTGGTAAAATATTAAAGGTAATCATTAAATGAATAGAAATTTAAAACCAATATATGGGGAAAAGCACATTAATAAAAAAGGAATAAAAGTTTAATAAAAAAGCAGGAAAACAGGAAAAAAGAAGTGAGACAAACATAAAAAAGAAATAGAGTAAAAATCTTTTCAACTATGTCAATAATTATAATAAATATAAGCGGATTTAACTCACCATTTGAATGACAGAGATTGCAAATTGATAAATCATTCAGATAAATGTCGTTTACAAAAGATGCATCAAAAGTGTAAGGACACATAAGAGTTGAAAGTGAAAAGATAGAGAAAGATTTATTAAGAAATTCCTAATGAAGGAAACCTACTGTACTATATTAATATCAGAAAAGGAAAAAAAGATTTTAAGCCAAAAAGCCTAATGCATACATAAAGTCACAGCACAGTGAGAAAAATTTGGTTTCATTAGGAAAATATAACAATTCCAAATACGTGTGCAAGTATTAAAATAGTCTCAAAATATATGTCAACTGGCAAACTCACGGCCACCATAGTGAGAAATTCCCTACCTCTCCCTATTATTGGTAGGAAAACCTGACAAAAAATTAAGCAAACTTTTCACAAGATTACAGCAGACAGGTGCAAACTTGATTTAATGAAAATATGTGGAATTCTGTGTCCAACATTAGAGAATATACATTCTTCTCAAACTTTTATAAGTAGGTCATTTATAAAATTGGTTACATTGGGCAGTGGAGCAAGTTTCCATTAAATTTCAACGTTATTGTGCTGGCCAGAACCTCTGAACACAGTACAATTAAGTCAGAGTTTAAAAATAGAAAGAGAGATAATTTTCTTACTATTTGGAAATTAAAATAATTTTCTAAATTACTCAAAAATCAAGGAAAAATTCATAATGAATATTAAAAATAAGTAGTAAGAACTGAAAGAAAATAAAAATTCTTCATGGAAAACTTGTGGGAGGCTCAAAAGTACATTACTCAAAAATAATATTTTGAGAAAATTTTTTAGTCTTAAGTTCTTAGAGAAAAATAAAAGTTGAAAATTAATGAAGTATACAACTTAAGATATTAACAAATGAATAACAATATTAATTTAAAAAAGGAAGTGGGAGGAAGTAACAGACAAGAGCAAAAAAAAAAAAAAATCAATGAAACAGAAAATCAAGACACAATAGAAATAATCAAAGAATAAAATTGAAAACCAGAAAAATATTTGGCAAAATCAAAGAAGGTAAAAAAACAAAGGGAAAGCACAAATAAGTAGCATATTAAATATTTTTAAAATAAATGAATAAGGACTAGAAAGTAGGAAATAATAGTAATTGTACATTGATTAAATTTTTCAGTTAAAAAATATTACAGATTATATAAAAGCATCTTAGATACAGGCTGTTTATAAGATACACACCTGAAACATAAGGGCATGAAAAATTGGAAGTAAAAGTTCGAAAAAATGATACAGGAGGCTAATAGAAGGCTAAAGAAGCTATATTAATATCACACCAAATAAACTTTAAGACCTAAAGTTCAAATAATGTATTAGAAGAGACATAAAAAATTACTCCTTAACCATGAGTTTCAAGTCACTAGGAAGTTATAATAGTTCAAAACTTCTACGAACTTAGGGACAAGGCCACCCCACCAAAACTATAAGTAGAATTTGTCAAATTTATCATCATAGTGGAGTATTTTAACACATATCTCACAATAATCGACAGCATATGTTGATAAAAAGACTCTGGAAAACTATTTGACAATATCTTGTAAATTTAAATACTTGTGTTAATCTCATACCCCAGATCTTTTAGGTAACCCAAAACTCCAACTGAACTGAAAATTAGTGTATCCATACAGTAAGACAAAATGCAAGACTGAGAATTAGTGAATTCTAGCTCTATAGGCCAACCTGCATGAATCAGAGTTTCAGAGCAAATAGATAATTTTCAGAAGAATTATGCCATTTGCATGAAGTTCAAATAATGCAAAACTAAATACTATATTGTCCAGTTACAGCCATATGTGACAAAACCACAAGGAGAAATATAGGATTAATAAACACAAAATTACTGGAAGCAAGGTTGTGAAGCACACAGAAGAGGGAGAGATCACGTGGCAGTACACAGGAGCATCAGAATCGCCATGTTAATCATATAAACTATATCATATGACATAAAACAAATAAGATTGAACAAAGTAAAGTAGGACTTTCAGAATCCCCATATGATTTTGCCTGGAGAGGGTCTGGGAAGTAATGGAATAAAAAACAATCAGATATGTTAATCAGAGAATGTCTCTTTTTCCAAGGATAATACAGACCCAGAAAATGTTTAAAAAAAAAAAAAGTTTAAATATCTGTGGGCGTTTGCATTTTCTCTATGTTCTTAATGTCCTTTTTGTTTGCAGTAAAAATCAGACCTGTCATTATGGGTTTATCAGTACCAAATAGTAGGTGTTGATAACTTATTTTTTCCCTTCCTAAGCTCATATTTCTTCTTTTTTGTGTCATTCCAATCTTTGTAATTATGGCCCTACATTGCTTAAATAATCAACCATCAACTCCTCCTAACTTGAGCGACTAGGGTGGGATTATTCAGCCCATGTATTTTCTGGGGCTAAGGATAAACTCTTTTACTTGTGACAATAGTCAGGCCTCAGAAGAGATGAAGTTGTATCTACTGGAAGTCCAAGCAGTGAGTCTCTACTGGATGATTGATGAAGAGGATTTAGTGGGAAATTAGGCCTGAGGTATGGAGTAAAAAAAGTGGATGATGCATAAAAGTGTGTGTAGGGGTGAACTGAGGTGCTAGGAAAGTTCAGAGCAAGAGGTAGTAAAATAGGGAAGTGGGAACTAACTTGGATACATTTGGGGAACAAAAGGCAAATGTGATAGGTTTTTATGAACTCCCTGTACTGTTCAGTGGATGTGAGCTGGCTTCATCATTCAGGAGTCAGAAAGGAATGCTCTATCTTCCTGCTTCATTTTTTAAAATATTGTTTTTGCTTTAGATTATTCCATCAAAGTCACTTGTCTCTTATTTACTGACTTACATACACATAATATTTCACTTCTAGTTCTTAATAGAAAATTGAGCTTCATCAATAAAAGTGTCACTATTGCAGAGGGTGGTCAGTAGTATGTAAATGGATAGTTTTGGCAGACTGCAAATAAAACCCTAATCATCGATCATCCTGCAAAGAGGGAAAAAATAAATTTAGTTCCAAAGGAGCATTTTAATCATAAAGCAGTGAGTAAGGGTTGCATATGAATTAAAGAACCATGACATTAGTTTGATTATCTTTGGATTTCCTGATAGCAATCATTTTAACTCTAATATCTATATCTTAATGTTTTTTAATCACATGCTTATTGATTCTCAGCTCTCAAGTCAAGGAAAGATATCAAAAAACAAGTCACCATTTTTAAAAAAAGATTTTATTTATTTCTTTAATTAAGAGAGAGAGAGAGTGAGAGTGAGAGAGCACAAGCAGGGGGAACAGCAGATGGAGAGGGAGAAGCAGGCTCCCTGCTCAGCAGGGAGCCGGATGCGGGTCTCTATCCCAGGATCCTGGGATCATGCCTGGAGCTGAAGGCAAACGCTTAACCAACTGAACCACCAGGTGCCCCAACAGATCACCTTTTAAAATTAATAAACAAAATAGGGTATACATACTTGCCCAACTCAGAGATGTGTAGAACTACTTTGGCCATATTCTTTTCCCTGCAAAAAAAAAGTCAGGGATTACCTGCTAGGGCCTAAGAATTTTTGGTCAAATGATTAACTTCAGGGAGTTCAAATAAGTGTCTTACTCAAACAATTACTAAGTATCATTTAGGTTAACAGAAAAGTAAGTTACATCTGTTTTCTTCATTTCACAGTTAAAATCTAATGCCAGTTGGATCAATATGTCTAATAGCAATATTCTGACTGAATCAGAGTATGGTGTGAAAACTATGAAGGAAATTAATTGCTGCTGTCTAAAAATGCTGTAGGCAAGGATCTACTTGCCTTTCCTTTGCCCGGCAACTCTTCTTTGCTCCTGACCTTGCATTAGGAGACATTTAGTACTATAAAAACAAATGGAGAAAAGTGTGTTACAGCAAGAAAATGGAAAACCACCCATCATGAGATCCTCATCTTCATGGCAGTTTGCATGCTTGTCAGTATCAGCTCAGATTTGAAGAGTTCATGGAGGCTTGGTTAGCTCTCAAGAGATGTAAACATTGATTATGACGAAGTTTGACCTCTAG
Source organism: Canis lupus baileyi (assembly GCF_048164855.1). Classification (NCBI taxonomy): domain Eukaryota; kingdom Metazoa; phylum Chordata; class Mammalia; order Carnivora; family Canidae; genus Canis; species Canis lupus. The sequence continues at coordinate 31,726,761 of NC_132849.1, forward strand.
AGAACTTTAAAAATTGTTTAATATGCACATTTTCCTTAATGAAGCCCACTTTAAGCAAGCAAACAATAACAAAATAAGCACACCAAATTTTGAGACTGCTGTGTAATAGTGAGATATATGAGGCTTATCCAGGACTCATGTTAATTTAGTTTAACTAGATGCTGAAATGGATTGTGAGTAAACTAGAATTTAAAAGGAAAATGACTATATAATCAATCTCATCAATATAATAAGGTTATATTTACTTTGCCTCCTCACAGAGATCATTGTCACCCAATGCTTATGGAATAAATCCTTACGTTCTTTAGATCCTTAATAACGAACCTCTCCTTGCACGTGGAAGGAAAAAAAAATGAGGTCTTTTAGGTTCATCTATACTGTTCACCTATTGTGGCCTATCCTCATATTCTATACTCCTATTTTGAACATGCTCTATCCATCTGTCCACAACCGGTTTGAAGAATAATGTCTTTTGTTTTAGAAGTGAGCTGGTTGACAAACTTAATGCCTCATTATCAATTGTTGGAGGAGGTTGTCCAGAGGAATGTGCTGTCAATTTGCCGGGATGTGAGAGCATTACTACTGTAAGTTCGTGGAAACCGAGGCTCAGTGTGGCCGAGGTGAAGCTGGCGAGTGGTGGGTGTCAGTGTAGGGCGTAGGCGGGTGCATGGAATGAGAAGAGGCCAGAAGAGAAGGCAGTGGCTAGGCAAAAGGACCTCGAGCCTTGGTACGGGACTGACAGTTTGTTGACGTAGGGGATGGGACCCGGTCCTGCTCCGCGGCTTAGTGCACCCCCCACCCCTCTGCCTCAGGCACGCCCACCCCCCCAGACCTGAAGGAAGTGGAGGAAGTGGAAGTGGAAACAGGCAGCCACAGCGGAGGCTGGGGCCAGCCACACTGAGACGGCTCCTGGCATCCGAGCAGCTAGTCTTTTCTGGTCTGTGGGGAGGACCTTCAGCACCATCAAGACTTAAACTGGTGATATCTGCTGTCCTTGTCTGTTAAAAAGGACACTTTGCAACTTTTTATCACTGTATCTGCGTAAGACCCCACCTGTATTCAGGAGGGGAACGTGGAGCAGGAAGCGATGGCTCCTGCTTGATGACCACCTGGTCACAGGACAGGGGGACCTTTGAGGAAGTGGTGGTGGACTTATCCCAGGAGGGGTGGACATTGCTGACCTCTACTCAGAAAATCCTGTACAATGATGTGACGCTGGAGATCTTTAGAAACCTGGCCTCAGTGAGGTCTCACCTCTTAAAGCCCAAACATGTTCACCCTGGAGGAACAGGAAGCACTGAGGGCCCCAGAGAGATTTCTCCAAGACATCTGTGAAGACCAGGAGTCTCAACTTAGAACCAAAGAGACCACTGCAAACCAGAATGAAATTTGGGGAAAACCATATACTGTCAGGAAAAAAGCACAGTTTTCTATGGGGAAGAATCCCTGAGTACAATGAAAGTGAGAAAACCTTCAGTTACTACATATTCTTTAATTATCAGGCACCTACTCAACCTGGAGAGGAACCCCATGTATAAAATCCATGTGGAAAAGCAATCTGAAGCAATTCTAACCATTTTATGCCCCAGAGAAATTATACAGGACAGAAATGCAGTGAATTTAAAGAATGGGGCCAAATGTTTAGTAATCCTTCATCCTCTGGATCCATGTGCTGAGCACATGCTGGTGAGAAACCCTACAAAATTTTATGTATTTATTTTTGCCTGACTGGGGCAAGACCTAAAGACCTTTTAAAAAACTACTAGGAGCTAAGTCAGGACAGGGTTGGGGGAGAGGGCCAGCAGCCCCTACCCCCGAAAAGTCGAAGTCTCTGAAGGCCATCTGCTCCGTGATGATGACAGGCCACACGTCCCAGGTAGGCTTAGTGTGAGGGCCTTCCCTGGGAACTAGTGGAAGCTGCTGACGTTGGTGTGGTCCAACAGAGTGGACAGGGCAGGCAGTGCAGCCGACAGAGCATCCCAACTCGGCTGTCCTGAAGGGGTGCATCCTTGGCATCTCTCTCCCTGGCCCCTAAACAGGGGAGTGATCTCATACCTGAGTTTGAAAAGATCACATTAAAAATAGGTGTTGTTATTTTTACTATCCTCTTCAAATGTTAGCACTAGGAAGGCCTTGGAGATGTGGTCTGACACCACCTATAGGCAGAGTTTTATGTTTTATTTGAAAAGAATCTCTGAGGGAGATTTCTTTCTCTCTGTCTCTCTTTGACACACACACACCCTTTGGAGATATTTCTGATGTACCCCCTTAGGGGTGGCTAAATGATCCCTAAGAAGCCATCACTGTATTTTCTACATCTTACTTTCACATCACCTGCATAAAGAATTACCTTGTTTTTTGAACCATGCTGTTGCAACTTGGCTTTAAAAAAGTCCAAAATGAGAGGTAAATTTTACCCAACTTCCACAGCAGTCCACATGGATCTGTAGTAAGAAATTGAACCTCTATTAAATAGATCCTATTTGAGCAATGTTTTAAATATATAAATAAGAAAAGTTCTATTGCACATAGATCAAGTGAACAAACGCCAAAGAATGTGTTGTTTTACCTCATGTCTGTTTCTCCTGTTTTTGAACTTCTTAGGTTGGGACTCTTCGGGCTTGCCTTCTGCAAATAGTTGGGTAGAAAAACCTTATTGCAGACATGGAAAAACTGTGCAGAAAACCCTCTGATTCTGAGAATCTCCAATATGAAGAAATACTTTTGAAGGTTAGTGTTTGAACACATTTTAGTCCTTTGCCTAATTAATGTCTGCCAAGTGCCTGTGCCCTTGGTGCTGCTCTGGACATTGGGAATACAAAAATGAGTAAGACGTGGGCACCATAATTGGTTCGTAAAGTCCAGTTTTCTTGCTGTTTCAGTTGTTGGAGGTAAATTTTGCATTAGATAATTCATGTGAGAAGTTAAATGTAAGGCCATTTTCTTTTTATTGACGATAATATTTGACATAAAATATATTGGTTTTAGGTGTACAATGTAATGATTTTATATTTGTATGTATTGCAAAATGATCACAATAATTCTAGTTAACATCATATCATCTTAATTATCAAGGCAGCAGGCAATAAAGCTGGTTCTGCTGCACAACCTTCTCCTTCTCTGACATTGAGGAGGAAGTCACCTTAAGTGGGTCTTTCCCCTACAGAGGGAAAAGTGGTGATCGAGCGGGAGGCCTGCCTCACTTCATGTTTCATACACCCTGTTGGTCTAGGATTGGGCGCCACAAACTTTAGTGCCATTCGAGTAATTGGGTATTGACTAGACTAAGCAAGATTAAAGAAAGGGGTTCAAGATCTTTTTTTTTTTTTCCCTTTGAAATTCAGTCTTAAACACCAGGCTGAGCCACCCTTTAGATCCCTTAGAGTAGATGGAAGTCCTCACTTCTCTTGAACCTTGGCATACTTGTCGGCTGATAACCGGCATCTTCGGAGAGCCACTTTCTGCCTGTGGTAGAACTGCTGCTAATGTTAGGCCTCACAAATAGGCACCTAACTGGGAGTCAGTGGAGCTCCAGAAGTCTGCTTCTTCCTTATTTGTCCTCTGGCAGTTCATCTCAAGACCCTGCCTGTGATGTAAAGTAGCTCTATAGTTCTAAAATTTTCAGTGCCCAGTTTTCCTGAGCTTGACCTGAGTTTTAAAGCTGTAGAAGGATAGGATGGGTTGCCTGGAAGAAAGTTAACGCAGTTCTCCCACTGGAGTGGTTTGTTACAAGAGAAATTTCTGTATGGAGTGAGTGGTTAGACCAGAGGGTCATCAGAGTTCAATTTCTAAGTCAGCAGTTCTTCATGATCATTGTTTGGGTTGTTAAAAGCAGATAATGCCTATCCAGCCTTAAAGGCTTTTGTTGTAACCAAGCTTGTATCTCTCTAGTATATTTATAATTGGCCTATAAGAGGTTTATCTTTGTAATGGGGACAGGGGTACAAGGAGAGGACCATCATAACATTTGAAAAATATTTTTCCCCTACCCTCCTCACTGCAACAGTGATCTCAGTCACTTGTATTTTATACCTTTTTGACTGCTCCTTGCTTAAATGTTATCACCATGTAGCTGGTTAGAAGAGCAGAATTTGTTTGCAATAGTGAAAAAGAGGTCTTGGAAATAATACTGTTTCTATTACAAATATAAATTGTTAAAAGTTATAAGCTGCTAAACAGTACTGAATTTTGCTGTTTTGTTGAAAATGTGATCAAAGAAGCAATCCTTACTCATCATCTTTTCTTCTTATGGTCTCCTGGGGTTCAGCATAGCAGATTATCAGAATCTTGATTATGTTTTGAGCTGTGTACAAACAAATCTTCTTGTTGTTTCCTCAGGTGATTGAGAGGGCCAATAACAATTTATGAATTGCCAGCCAAAATCAGAGGGTAAATAGTTGAAAATTAACAAGAAAAGAGGGAAAGCTGATGAGGTATGAGATCTCTGGAACCGAAGCACTTATGTAGCAGATTTTAATGATATTAAGTTTTATATAATTAAAATGTCCAGAAACTGCTTTTAGGTTTCAGCTTCAGTGCTAAAAATTCATATGCAAAGCATTTATCAAAAAATTATTGTGTCCTAGCTCTTCCACATATATTATTATGGTCACTATAGCACTCAGAGGTGAGATCAAATTATATTTTACAGATAAAGTAACTGAGGCTTAGAGAGGTAAGAAACCGAAATTTTTATATTTAGAGGCAGGAGCTCACCCCACTCTGCCTTTACTGCAAAGCTCAGGCTCTTTTGAGGATGTTAAGCAACCTGTCTTTCAGTAAGCACAATTCTCTTCACATCAAATGGATGCTGCAATTTTTCTAAGAATATTAGAGGCTTCCTGAAAGTCTCTTGAGAATATGACTGTGGGGTGGTGAAATGATGCTAAAGACAGAGGGAAGAGTACTAGCAAGAGGCTAGTTCAATTCTAAGTATTCCAGATTGGGGGTGTACATGGACAGTATAATACCTTTAACTTTCTTTCCTGCTTCTTAAAACATCACAGATGTTTTGGGTCAGTTTTATTTTCTTTTTAAATTTTAATTCGAGTATAGTCAAGAATGTTGTATTAGTTGCAGATGTACAATACAGTGATTGAACAATTCTATACATTACTTACTGCTCATAATGGTAAGTACAGTCTGAATTCCTTCACCTATTTCACTCCTGTCCTACCTACCTCCACTCTGGCAACCATAAGTTTGTTCTTTAGAGTTAAGAGTCTGTTTTTTGGTTTGTTTCTCTTTTTTCTCTTTGTTTTGTTTCTTTAATTCCACATGAGTAAAATCACATGGTATTTGTCTTTCTCTGACTATTTCACTTAGCATTATACCCTCTAGATCCATCCATGTTCTTGCAAATGGCAAAATTTCATTCTTTTTAATGGCTGCATAATATTCCATTGTGTACATCTACCACCTCTTCTATATCGATTTATCTATGGATGGACACTTGGGCTGTGTCATAATTTGGCTATTGTATATAACGCTACAGTAAGCATAGGGATAGGGGTGCATATATCTCTTTGAATTAGTGCTTTTGTATTATTTGGGTAAATACCCAGTAGTGGAATTACTGGATCCTGTGGTAATTCTATTTTTAATTTTTTGAGGAATGTCCATACTGTTTTCTGCAGTGGCTATGCCAATTTGCATTCTTACTTATAACGCACAAGAAAGCACCACAGATTTTTAGGTAGAACAAATAAAATTACCCAAACCAAATTAAGTATAAGTATATTGGTTCAGATTATGTTATTAAAGTTCTATTCAAACATTTTATGATGTGTTTTGCTCATTGTGGTATATTCTGCTTAATGAGCTTCTTTCCTGTCTATTTCTTAGCTATCTGGTGAGTAACAGAATTTGGCATTTTGTTTTCCAAATTGTATACTTGGCCTGGTGGTAAGGGTGGTCGTTGTGATGGTGAAATGTGTATGTATGTGTGTGGGGGGATGGTTAAGATTACAGCATATTTCCTGAAACTTAAAGCGTTGATACTACATATAAGTAGAGTTTATAGCCACTTCTGTAATTTGAGAGGCATTGGAAATATATGGAAAAGAATTTTCTTTCTTTTAAATTTAGACTACAATACTTGTGGAGAATTGTTATTACTAATCTTTCTCCCATGATGGGAGTTGTGGGTAGCTGTGGACCAAAAAGTTTGGTACAGTGGAACACACTAAATTGAATATTGCTGAGTCAAAAGCCAGGAGAGGCATGGAAACATTGGGGTTAGTTCCAAGTTCCAGATAAAATCGGGAGCCAAGAAATCTGTGACCCCTGACCAACCACTAATTTGACTTCTATCTTATAGAAACCTTGCTACAAAACTCATAGGGACAAGGGTATAGTGAAGAAAGGAAGAAGGGTTCAAGGCTCTCACATCTAAGATAATTCTTTAATACTTAACTATTTTTTGACGGAGCTTAACTGTTTTTATATTCCTCTGGCCTGTTGGAACCCAGTTCCAAGAGAGTCTGGGTTAGAGACTTACTAATGCTAAGATTAAACTTTTTGCTAAACTTATTGATGCTAAGATTAAACTGCTTTTTTATCAGAGCCATTTCTGAAACTTATAGACTTAATATAGAGTTTCAGAATGTTTTCAAAAGAATACCCTTTGAAAGTGCAGCAAATCTGGCCCTTAGATTACCCTTCCTGAGAGGGATTCTCAGCATTTTTATAAGGAAGAGTATTCTTTTCTCAAATCTTGAGTCATCTGAATGTAGGGGAAACACAGAAAATGAAGACAAAGTATTGTTACCTGGGAGTTAGGCTATGTAATAGAGGACACCCTTGGTTGTGTCCTTCTTGCTGGGAATCTTTTCAAGCCTTAGGCACACTCAGATTTGGAGGAGAGAAAGCATGACCTTGGAAACTGGTTGGGGAAACAAACAGGCCACAGCCAGGTTCTAATCTGTTAAATTAAGCCATTGATACGAATTCATGAATTACTGAGCAGCCATTTAATGTGCAGAACATGAACATAGGGTGCAGGCTAGAAGTCAGTCCTTGCTGGACACTAAGCCAGAATATCTTTCCAGGCTCATAAAACCTTGAGCACTTGTCTCTGAGCACTTGATTAATTTATGAAGCTCAAACTTAGAGGAAAAAAATCTTGATTTTGAATTCTTGTAGCTCAACTTGGTAAGGTACAAATTTGAAGTTTTACTTTGCTCTAATTATTTCCCTCAACTCTTGATTTCAAATTTTATTATCAAATAGCATCCTAAATGACACAGTTGGGCAGTATGTGAGGTTTCCCAGTCACTTCTAGCTTAAAAATTTTTTTTTTTGGTTTAGAATTCTAATCTCCTCTCTAATTTAAATCTTATAGCTCTGGATGACCTAGAGCGAGAAGGGTTATATTACCCCTGGGGCTCTTCATCACTGTCTTCCTCCTTTTTCTAGCTCCTCTTACACAGTAATACTGGTCAGTGGGGAGGAGAAAGATACTAGTATATTTTCCTTAACTTGCCCCTGTGTGGCATCTTCATTGTTACCAGTAAGTCTGAACAATACTGCCAAGTCACTGATGGCCTTTGTGTGATAAGAGTCCAAAGGCTGTCTCTCTGGAAGTGCACATGTATTTGGGATGACCCTTTATGGAAGTGTGTGTGAAAAGCATGGTATTTCCTTACCACACAGTTGTCTTTGGTTGAAATATGGTTCTGGTTTGGACTCGACCTCTTTGAATGCACCTGTCCTGGCAGCCAACCTTGCTGGGTCTGGTATTGGGAGGACAGCTTAAGCCTAGCTTCTCTGCTGTGTCCATATGATCCTGAAGGAAGAAATACTTTTTGCCACTCCAAACAGAGGATATGTAGGTCTTCCACAGGTTCCTCCTCTCTCTGACCTGATTTCTCTTGCCACTTTTCTTCCCCTAGTTCTGAAGGCATAGTGGAGAAGATCTCAAGGTTTTCTGCATAAGCAGATGTCCTTTGGGGAATGAGATCATGGTCTCTTCCCAAATTGCCTCCTTTTCTCTGAATGATTTCCTGGAGCTTCCTCCTTCACTGGGAAAGTCTATATTCTGCTTAGGTTTCTGAACCACCGTCTAGCCAATAACTCAGGACTCCTATATTTCTTCCTTCTGTCCATTTCAGTTTATAAGCTAAAAGGAGTGCTTGGGCTGAGGATTTGGAGGGGGCTGGACTGATGAATTAGGAGTATTGGGGCAAGTTTGTCTGTTTCCTAATGAGCTGTGACATGGATTTCTGACTCTTGATGATGGCCATTCCGTTTGAAATGTGACATACTTGGGGGCACCTGGGTGGTTCAGTCAGTTAAGGGTCTAGTTCTTAATTTCAGCTCAGCCCATGACCTCCGGGTTGTGGAATTGAGCCCTGAGATTCTCCCTCTACATACCCCCTTTCTCTCCTTTCCTCCTCTCTTAAAATAAATAAACCCATAAAATAAAATAGAATATGATATACTCTATGTCTATTAATTCACAGTTTTGGATTTTAGGTACTATTAAAGGGTAACAGAAAATGTCCCACTCAACCTCCAGTTATCCTGTCTTTGTTCCCTGCACAATTTTGCATATCATTGGTGTTTCCAGAACCTCCCCTCAAGGCTCCAAGTATAGGAAAAAGGACACAGTTGAAGCATGGGTATTAATAAAAGGACTGTAAAGCTTATCATGTAAAAGACAACACTTTTGAGGGTGAAAGGGATACACTAGGCCAAACTGGATACTAGGACAATGTGTGTTAATAAGGCCTGCCCTTGGAAAATGGGAATTTTTGGTCATGCAAGCTACTGACCCCTTGAATGTGTTGGTTCTTTCTGCCATGTCTTTACATAGTTGTGTTGGTATTAGAACACAGGATAGCAGGTCCTGGTCTTCAGAAAGAGTCAGGTTGAGCAGGTGTTTATGGCTGGTGAAAGGGCATGCTCTTTGGGGTGTTTTCTCCGTCTCCACAGGAGGTTAATAATAGAAAGGATGAAGTTGTAAGAGTGTAGCCGTACATCACTTTAGTTATGTAAACTCAACTCTGCAAACACTTTTATTTTTTTCTGCAAATACTTTTGATGCACCTTCTAGGTGCTAAGCTCTTTAGATTATACAGATGGTTTATGCATGGGCCCTGCCCTAAGGAGTTTATGATCCAATGTTGGGGGAGACGTGAACAAATAGCTACAGCTTAATAGGACAATAGTAAGAGTCTTAAAGAAAGCAGCAAGGCAGAGTTTCTGAGGTTTTTGCCCCAAATCTGGTAAACGGTAAGTTTTTTGGAAAGAGGGCACTTTTGTAGAATTTTGTATTAATATAATGATTTCTTTCAGATGTTGACCCAAATTATAGAACAGGAAGTTATCCCATAATGGAATGACATTTCACAAACCGTGCTAGTGTGAAGACTTAGATTTCAAATCCCTTTGTGTGTATAAACAAGGATCAGCAATTTTGTTTGGAGTCATCTTTTTGTGTCATTAATAGTAAATTTGAATAATGCATAAAGATTATCTCTAGAGAGAGAACAATATGACATTGTTCAGGTAGCCAGCTTGTGAAAAAGTTATTTTGTTAGGCTCTCAAAATATTAAAAGAATTTAAAAAAAACCTTTCTTTTCAAAATCTGAACTCAACAGAAACTTGCAACAATATCAGGAAAGGTGTTCAATAGTAAGTTGATCTAATTTAAAAAATAAAACACATCAAAAAAAAAAAATAAAACACATCAAAACATAAAAAAACAAGCACTTGCAACTCATATACCTTAATAGATAATTAAGGTATAGATAATAGATAAAGATAGATAAAGTTCATTAGAAACTTTGATTGCAAGAAAGTCAGGTTGATTTTTTTGGTAAATGCTCAAGAACATTTTGGTGAAGGTTGAGATGAATTTTTAAATAAATTATTGGTTGTATAACCAGGACAAGCACCAGCTATACCCAAACAGACTTGGAAATAAAAGGTTTATAATTTTGATGAAAAGTAGATGAGTGGCTAGAAAGCAGTAGTAACTGTGAAGAGCTAGTCAGTGAAGTCATTGTCAAAAATATACAGTAAATGTATTTTGTTTCATAATGTAACTGAACAGTAATGCCTCAATGTCTGAATATTATTTAAGCCTATTTATGCATATAAATATGTTTTGCTTTCTTCTTCTATATTAAAAAACAGAGCTTCCATTTGTATACTGTTATATATTTTTGACCAATATTTTGTGTACATGATCTACTTATTCAGATAGGTAGTGGAGTAGAAGGAATTTGAAACTAGTTTCTAGCCTAGTTTCTTCCTATATATAACAGTAAGCTGAACATCCTAGCATGAGTCACTTTACCTTTCTGTCACCCACTTTTCAAGACACAAATGTGCTTGTCTTGGCTGAAAGCTCTCGGCTTTGCAAAAAAGCATTTCACAACCATTTTTCCATGTATTTTAAATATTTCAGCTATCTAAACATAATATTATTATTTTATTCCCAGTGAGGAATCAATGCAGAGAGGTTAAGACACTGCCATAAGCTACCCAATTAGAAAGGTATGAGCAAAGACCAGAAGTCTTCGGGTTCCCATGCATTGGCCTATTCCCACTCCACCATGCATTTCCACCTAATGTTGGAGGTCAGGGAAGAATTATTGAAGAAATCCCTATAGTGAGCAATAGTATTCTATATCCATATACAATAAATAGCTTATGCATTGGTTGTCTATATACTAGGGCATCTAATCTTTCCAAAAATCCCATAGGCAGGCATTGCTCTAAGTTATTTTATAGATTAGGAAATTAAGCTCAGATAACTGAAGTGACTTGGACAAATTGTCATAGAATGAGTGATAAAAAGTGAACTTGAATTCTGTGTTTCCATATCCTTAAGCATTACAAGTTATTGTCCATTACAAATCAGCTGCCTCTGATTCAGTCTTGGGTCTCAGCTGCCTCTTCTAAGAAATAGCCACTTCTTGATGCTAACCTTAGCAGTCATGTACAGAGAGACAATTCACAACTCTATTCTTACTATTTTCACCCAGCCTGACACTTCACCATTTTTCATTAAATTTAATTCCTATTATTGCATAATTTTGGATTAGAAATTAAAAAAAAATTTAGATGATAGAGTACCTTTAGATGATTGTCAATGAATCTGACTCTACCTGGGAAGCCCAGGCAAACCAGCCCTAAAACAGTTTCTTCTTCAGTTAACATACTTCTACTGACATTAGCTCAAATAGTTACTTTTCTTAATGTGTCTATGTTTACAACATGCAGTCAGATTTTTACTTTTTCTTTCTCCATATGTTTATAATGGCATAAAAAAAAATCTCTTGAGTAGAGCTTATAAGGTGTCAGATTCCATCACAGTATGTTCCAGGGATAAAATAAACAGAGTTTCCTCCCAATGCCCGGCATTGTGCTATGAGTTTAGAAGGAAATAGGGACACCTGGGTGGCTCAGCAGTTGAGTGCCTGCCTTCAGCTCAGGGCATGATCCCAGGGATCGAGTTCCGCATCAGGATCTCTTTGAGGAGCCTGCTTTTCCCTCTGCCTATGTCTCTGCCATTCTCTCTGTGTCTCTCATGAATAAATAAAATCTTAAAAAAACAAGAATTTGAGAGGAAATAGAGTAAGACAAGGTCTCTGTCTTTGGGTCCTAGAGAGAGAGAGAGAGAGAAAGAGAGAGACATATGAACATGACTACATGACTATTCAAGTACTAGAGTGGAGCTGCTTATGAAAATCCAGGGCAGGAGGAGGGAGAGGTGATATGTGAACAGGATGTGGGAGTTAAGTAGAAACTAGATAAGCAGACAAAAAGGAGAACATCAGGATTAAGACCACTCTAAACTTGAATATTTTCTGAAAAAAAAAGAAAAAAAAAGAAACAACAACAATACTGTATCAGTACAGCCATGGAGTAATAATTGTATATTTGAAATTCAAAAATAGTAATTGTGAAGAAATATTTGTACTGCATTTTTCATGTATATTTGGTTTTATTTTAATTGCAAAAGTTAAATGCTCTTGGCACAAACATTCATAGATTTCAGAAGAATATAAAGAGACAAAGCACTTCTCCTTTCTCCACTCACACACGTGCACACACAACTTCTTCCCATGAACCATTATGTATCCTTCTGAACTTTTCTTTAATGTACATGCAATTATATGGCTATCTTCTTACCTTAATTATCTTTAAAAATATTCATAAAAGTTAGTTGACATGTTAAAAAAAGTTCTGATGAGTCTTTCAAATATGTACTAGCAGTAAATACAAAGAATGACATTAGGGATTACTTAGTCTAGCCTTGTCACTTTGCTATGACAGACAGTGAGGTCCTGAGGGATTAAGTGTTGGTGCATATCATCCTTGCAGTTGATGACACAACACATTCTCTGTCTCTTGCCATCCAGGCCTGAGATTTGATAATTTCTTCACTTAATGGATTCAGGTTTTCTCAACCAACTATTGAATCAAAAACCAAAACAAAGCATTCTATAAGCCTTTGAAAGTATCATTAAGAATTTTCAAACATGCAGATAATGAAAGCAATATACTGGTGGTCTCAAATTTATGCCTATTCCTTAAATTCTCTTTTTTTAAAAAACTGTATCTTCCCTTTTTGAAGCTGGTATAAGTCTCTCTGAAATGTAATGGTTTCTCTAAATGTTGCTATTCTTAGCTGTACTAAAATAATGAAATCACTCACCAAATTTGTGACAGAGATTATTCTCATTAGAAATGGAGGGGAATAGCAAGTGTGTTATTGAGTAATTAAGGAATTGATGACTCAGTAAAACTGATCATTGGAATCCCTGGAATGAATATTTCTAAGTTTTACCCACCATTAGAGTAGTATGCCCAAGAAACAATTTAGACTGTTCTCATTAATTCTGTTTTCAATTTGAATAACAAGTAATTCTTAAAATGACCTCCTCAGGTGAGGAGAAGTTTGTAGTTGCAAGAACATCATTAGCAATTTTTTCCCTTTAGGAAAAATAAGATTTGCATATATTGAAGTTAACTAATTTCTTAAACATCTGTCCTGCTTCAGAGGCAAACAGCAAAACTAAATTTCTTTTTTTTATGTAGCTTTATAAAAAAAACCATAGAGCATAGAACAATGGATTTTTTTAACTGAAAGGAAAATAATTTATATGAGCATAAAATACCAAGGTGGATTGTGGAGTGTTGGTAAAATGGCCTTACCCTGAGCATTAATTTCTTTCTCTGGCTTAGTCTCATCTGTGAGATGTGACATTCTACACTGAGGTCATTGTAAACTCATTCCAATTCTCAACTAAAAAGAAGAAACTTATTCTAATGGTGGTGACCATGACCTTCACAGTACGTGGAACCTCATTTTTGCTGTTTATTCCCTTCAAAAAATGCAATGTGTTTATTCCTTGGAAAAGGAATCCACAATCTGCAGAAACTATAGCTCCCAATGAACCTCTCAAAATTAAGCGATTAAGCGATTAACCTCTCAAAAGCCCTTTAAAGAGCTGCAGAGGTCCAAGGTGCTACCAGATGACAAATTGTCACTTCTTTCAAGTACTTTATCCCTCTAGTGGAATATTTCAGCATAGACTACCATGGAAACTGGTGTATGGACATGCTTCTGCTACAACATGTACTCTGTTTAGAGTTCATATTTTTGAACTATCAATGAAGAATTCTGATCTGCTTTAAATGTGATGCAGCAGTATCTACATGTACAAAAAAAGTTTCATATTGATTTTCTTGTAAATTTTGAGTTTTACATATCAAGGCTTTTCTGGTCTCGAGTTCTTTGATGTTGCCTGAATGTTTTCCTTGAAATGTATAAAATTTCTGAATTTGGATTGTATTCTGTATTAAAATGCCATTTGTGCAAGTTCACTTAAAAAAAAAATACCTACCAGACTATAAAATGCTTATCATTCCAGCAGGTGTCAAAAAGGATGTATTTGGTGTCTGTGAGCCTGAGGAAGTACAGCATTTTTGCCTAGTGTTAGGTCTCATGCTTTATTTTTATTACATTGGCTTACCTGTAGCATGGTTTCATTTCAGCTAATCCTCTTTCTTTTAGGATCTGCACCTATGCTAATTGTCATGGCTAATTAGCTTTACAGCAAAAGCAGACAGACCAACGAAAGAAATGCCCTTTCAAAGAAATGCTTTTTTAAAAAAAATTTTTAAAGATTTTAAAATTTTTGCTTATTCATGAGAGACAGAGAGAGAGAGAGAGAATGAGAGAGAGAGAGAATGAGAGAGAGAGAGAGAGAGAGAGAGGCAGAGACACAGGCAGAGGGAGAAATGGCTCCATGCAGGAAGCCTGATGTGGGACTTGATCCCAGGACTCCAGGATCAGGCCCCGGGCTGAAGGCGGCGCTAAACTGCTGAGCCACCCAGGGTGCCCAAGAAATGCTTTTTGATGATGTATTTTACTATACAGTAATGTGGTTGACAAGTAAAACAATCTGACAAACATTGAGTGTTTAGTCTAGAAGCATCACATATCTTGACATTCCTCTGTATATCAAACATTTTGTATGTTTGACAGGCCAGGTTTTGATTCTTTAGCATTTAATGTTGTTAGAAAATACCCATATCAGATGAATTAACATTAGAAGTAACTCTTGTTTTAATAAGTCTGATTAAATAATAAGATTTAATAAGTAAGAGTTGATTTAAATAAACAATATTTACTGTACAGGTTCATCCTCTAAAAGAGACCATTCTGGAATGGACAAAGACTTCTCTCCTTTACCCTCTATGATGAGGCGAGGAAACTCTCTAAGAATAATAAATTACATGTAGGCAGCCTAGAGTCTTTGGGATGACAGCCTCACAAATTGGAGTAAGTTGGTATTGTCCTTAATCCTGAGTCACTGTATATGCATGAAAACTTCAGTTGTCTAAGATACTAGGAGTGAAAACTAATAGGAGATCTCCCAAACCTGTGGACTCCCAGAGCCAGGGCATGGAAATTGTTAGAGCACCAGAGCAGAGGCCTGAGTTGCAAGTTGTCTTCGAGTACAGCAGCTGCTGTTGCAATTACTAACTCCATGACCATCAGTTATTCTGCAGAGTACCGATTCTACGCCAGGCATTGTAAATATATCATGTCTTTTAATCCTTGAAGAGTCTATTTTGAAAAAGAGGAAACTGAGTTTCAGGAAGATTAAGTGACTGTCTTAAGGCCACAGAGCTAGTAAAGGAACAGAAAACCAAAGTATCTCTGTCTCTATAATTTATCATCTCTTCAGCCAGGTTATATCAGGCTTATTCGATTGGAGGAGGGGAAATGGGACATTAGCAAGAAGCTTTTCCATAGCATGGGCTTGAAAACCTCTTACTGTGTTTCCTGAAGTGTTTTTCTTCCAGAAAAAAATATGTTAAATAATGCTTCTTAAACAGCAATGATACATCTGACTCACTTTAATGAAAGAAACATAATAGAAAGTGAATTTTCTTCTTTTAAACTCAGGTATTTCAATAGCTGAGTTTTCTAAAAGTGATTGCTATGCTGGTCTAAAAAAAGAAAGAATCATGTCAACAGTGCATTTTCTGAAAAAGGTCATTATAAACAGTGTACAAAATCACATGTGGTATGTCTGAAGTGAATTTTTTGTGTTCAGCCTGAAAAGGCTTCTTGCAAAGACAAGCAGTATCTGAAGTGACATATCCCTAAATGTGTCCTTCCAGTTACCACATGTAACTAGTGTTGTGGGACCTTGGTTCCTTACCAGGGTTTATTATTTTTTTTTATTTTTATTTTTTTTCCTTACCAGGGTTTAATGCAGGTTAGTGCCAGGCCACATTTGGAATAGATCTGCTTTGTGGCAGTTTCAGAGAAGGTGTTCCGTTTTCTAAGGCTGATGTTCTTGACCACAAGATGGTCATTTTTGGCATACTGTGCTCATCTGGCAGGTTTCCCGTGAGGGCCATTTCGCATAGACTCTGCACATCCCCCTCAGTGCCTCTGCCTCCAGCATAATCTTCTTGTATCTTTAATAAGGTGCCATTTACTTTCAGCCAAATGAAACTTCCTAGTGGAAGAGAATTAAAAGGGATTAGAACATCACAAAGAATTTTGGGAGCTGTGAGGAATATTCCATGTTATCATCTGGGTAAAAAAGTGTAGGAGGAAGAATATGCCAGTTTATCAAAAGGACCCAGAAGCTTTAGGATATGAATTATCAATTCAGTATAGAAATTCAAGACCCTACTTAAGTGGCTATAGTGGAATGATATGGAATGGTCAAGAGGATCACTTCTGCCTCTACCTATGCTAATGCTGTCCACTCAGCTGTAAGCTTCTTATTGTCAGGGGGCATATCTTCTCAGATGTAGCTCCCCATTTTCTAGCACGGTGACTGACACATATTGGGAACTAAAGAAGTTTTTGTTGAAAGAATAATAGAAGTCCCACTTGCGAAACTACTTAGTCTCTTAGTAAGTTACAGATAGATGCTAACTATCTTATAAATGGTTAATTTAACTTTTTAAATGAATATCTGGGTTTTGCTTCATTTTAGAACTATATATATATTTTAGCCTTGAGTTCTTTTGAAGACTTTCAGTATGACCTTGAGGTATTTTGAGAGAGAAAAAGACAATACTGCTTAACTGCTATTTTGTTTTCCACTTCTCCAGCAAGAAGGATGACTTTCATATTGTAAAATGTGACATAAGCATGACCAAGGGCCACTGAAGCACAAAAGAAATGGAGCAGTGATAGGAAAGTACCCATATGTCAGTTTTCAATGATTTCTAGTCTATATGTGCAAATGCACTGTATTCATGGGTAGTGAAGCAACATTAGATGTGACTGGGCAAACACTTTCAGTAATTTTAGAAAAATCACACAGATGGAACAGTACTGGGAGGTTGGAGATTGTGTCTTAGTTTTGATTTTCCCCAAAGCATACTCAGATAAGGATTCGGGTGCAAGTAGTTTTATGGGAAGTGATCCCAGGAAACAGAATGGGAATAGGAAAGTGAGAGGAAGGGAGGAAAGCTAGCAGACGTACAATGTAGTGAATTGTTCCATTGGGAATTATATTCATGGTCCTGAGAGACTGTGGAACAGTGCCTCACAGCTGTCTCTCTGAGGGGGATTCAGTTGCGCTGCTCATAGGTTTAGCAGGCTCCTCTGGCAGAGAAGGTTCTCTGGCAGATATGAAGGAGGAAAGTGTTAGTGACCTTCAGGGAAGATTGGAGGGGGGGTGATGTAGTGGGGTTCTGTAAACATCTGCTCCCGATAGATGAAAGTGATCTTAGAAGTGATGGATAAAAGGAAAATTCCAGAATCTTTGTACCAGTGAAATGTATGTTAATTTCTAGAAAAAAATACCTATTGTTTTTGAACTCTCAGAGAGAAAGCAATGAAACTAAATAGTGCCAAATTAGCATCATTAAAAAACAAACTACTAGAATGGTTCATCAGAGATCCTGATTTAGAAGCTTATGCGGTCAACATTTTTTTTTTTTATATCCTGTAGACAAAAACAGATGAAAGTGCAGATGGGCAAATTCACAGGTAATTGATCAACAGTACCTAGAATGTTGATGAATTATTCTTTGTCATCCTAGTTCAGCGTGTCTAGTCGTTTAAAGCTAATTCATGTTATTTTGAAAAATATAAAAATATCTCATGCTCACACAGGGATTTTGATATGTCCTTTTACTAAGGCATGTGTTTCCTCTTGATCATGAGTATCTTTGACCTAGATGAAGGTGTCTAGTGGCACACCCTAAAGCTCTGTCCTGCACTTTTCATTTATGTGTTTATTTTGTAAATGCTGTAGCTGGAGATATGAAAGGCATATCTGACAATTTTCTGTCAGATGGATACTATGATAGATGACACTACTGGGTTTAAGAAAGTTCTCAACAGACTGGAATGATGACCTGAACCTAATGATTAATTTTATTAGGGAGGAAATATAAAATATTTCACATAGGTTCAAAAAATAAAAATATGCCAGTATAAGATGAGGAGTATCTGGTGTACAACAGTTTCTATAAGAAAGACCTAGGGGTTTGGTTCATTATAAGCTAAAATGAACTAATTTTAATTTCAGCTGCCAAAAAAACCTTAATGCAGTCTTCGATGAAAGACATAACATTTTTATGTCCAGAATACAGATGTTCCATTGTATGTCTTATTAGTTCGTTTTTATCTGGTAGATTATGCTCTGTTCCAAAAGCAAAGCATTTTTGAGCTGATGAAAACATTTGAGGCTACTTAGGTCCAAGATCCTTACCCACGTATGTACACATGGTGGTATATGGTGTGTCCCAGGCATACAGGAAACCATATAATAAATTTATTGAATCTTCCAGGAGCACCAGTATTACCTATTTGATGAGGGAAAGAGGATTACTTAAGAGTTGAATAGTTTGAAAAATATTTAGGTTAAGCCACATACTGTGATGTTGTTATTAAACCACATATGTGGGGATCCCTGGGTGGCGCAGCGGTTTGGCGCCTGCATCTGGCCCAGGGCGCGATCCCGGAGACCCGGGATCGAATCCCACATCGGGCTCCCGGTGCATGGAGCCCGCTTCTCCCTCCGCCTGTGTCTCTGCCTCTCTCTCTCTCTCTGTGACTATCATAAATAAATAAAAAAAACTTAAAAAAAATATATTTAAAAAAAAAAACCACATATGTGATGTTATGAGGTAGAATGCAAAGTCCACATAAAGCTTTAAGTTAAATTGTGAGACTCCAAAGAAATTTCAGCTTGTAAAAGGTGACTTTTGAGAGCTGTTCCAGAGCTCTCAAATCTGTGATTTCAATCCCCTGTGCAGGTATTTTGACAGATATTTACCAAGTACCTACTGTGTCCTAAGCACGGTCTGAGTGCTTGTGATATATCTGTGAGCCAAACTAATACAAGATCCTGCCTTCATGGGAACTCATGCATAGAACAATCTGAGACTCACGGCATATCTTTATGGTTGAAAAGGTTAGGAGATGCAGTTCTGAGTTCTGTTCCTTGTTCTGCCATTTGCTAGCTCTGTAGTCTCAGGCAGTTATTTAATTTCTTTAAGTCTTAGTTCATTCATCTATATAATTAATGGTGGAACAAGACCTATCTACTTCATTGATGTGAATATTTGATGAGATACCGTGGGCAAAGAGTAGATGTTCATTAGGTCAAAAGATGATGGCTATTATTATAGAGTTTAGTATCTTGCTTAAATCCACACCATCAGACAGCATCAGGTTTATTCTCAAACTCAGGACCTCTGATTCCCACTTCTGAACTCTTTTTTTGTGACAGCACAATTCTGGATGGTATAACTTAGAAAATAAATGAGATTTATTAGTATTTTTCTTCTTATTAAACTAATTCATGCACAAAAAGAAAAAAATTTAAGAAAATGCACAGATGCAGAAAATGAAGCAACAATAAAACAAAACAATGACAAAAAAGAAAAACCTTACAATAATTTATAACAAAATTTTGGTGTAATCTGTCAGGCCTCTTTTTTTTTGTCAGCCCTCTCTTTAATTCATAATTTTGTTTTTAGCAGTTATATTGTATCCACTTAGTTTGCTATCTTTTTTTCTATTTGTTATTAAAACACATGCTTTCCCCCATGTCGTCAGGGACTTTTTATAAAAATTGTGTTTAATAATCACATACTAGTCTTTTGAGTGTATGACAGTTTTCATAACAATTTTTTTTTTCAAAGTGGACATTTAGCCTGTATAAAAAACATCTTGTGCGTGAATAGCCTTCCTGGCTATGAGTAGCCTCCTTACCTACAGGCAAAGCCAATCTGCTGTGGTATGTGGTCATGCTTTATGTGTATTGGTGCTTCAGGGAATTCAAGCGTGAGCCTTCTATTCAAATTCCTCTCAGACTCACTTAACCCAGCTGAAAATCTTTTTTCTGGGCATGGTTTTTCACTTGGTCCTCCTTGTCTTGGATTTTCTTTGGATGGCCTCTTTGGCTCACAGATCACTGCTATTCTAGAATAGTCTTTCTGGATCTCCTTTGCTCCTCATTTCACAACCACATATTTATCCTGCCTCCACCTGCCCATCTTGGTTCTTAGAACCTATCCGTGGGGGATCCATTGGTGAGATGGCTGAAAAACTGCTTAATGTGTGTGTGTGTGTGTGTGTGTGTGTGTGTATGTATGTATGCATGCATGTGCAGGCATGCTATGTGAATTGTAGTTTCAATACTATAGTTTTGAAAAGTTCTAGAACACTTTGAACTTTATGGGTTGTTAGACTGAAAAAAATTATCTGTGGGAGTTGCTTTTGGGTTAGGTGTTAAAAAATATGTATTGCTTGGGGGTGTTTCTTGGGAGAAGTTTTATACAATGGAAAAAACATTCCTTGCCACTCTGATATATATTGCACACAAAAAGATGGTCAGTTTAGTTCTTCTGTAATACAAAGAAAATATGACCCATAGCTTTTGGTCACAGCATTTTGACTCTGTAGCTTAGAAATTGAAACAAATTTTACTATAAAACACTGGAGAATGATGAAAGCTTCAGGGAAGCAAGCACACACTGTCTCTCATTCTAGTGCTTTATGGATAAATGTAAAACATTACTGAGGCTTTATCTGAAGGTCAGAAATTTTACACAGTGGGAGTTGTATGAGTATCAGGCTTTCTGAATTAAGATTCCAAATTCGTACTTAAAACTCAAGGCTGTGTACTGTTCCACATGACTGATTTTTTTTAAGATACATCAAATATTCTGTTCCAGTATAATTAATGCCAATCTACTGACATCAGTGGAATGCACATGAAATTCTAAATGAATATGCCATTACACTTAACTCTTAGTTCTTACCTAAAGTCAGGGAACAACAACAAAACCAGAAATAAGCTTTTGTTATACTGGGAACTGTCAATGCAGCATATTTGGAACATGTTGAATTGTAGAAGGAAAGTATTTATGTATTCTTGAAGATGAAATGTTCATAAATCTGGAGACTAAGAATTATTCACATTTGGATTTTTTGTAGAATCTAGATAATAAGGTATTAGAGTGATCTGTGATCACTCTGCAAACTAATACAGGTCCTGATCTCTAATTTTGTCCAAATTTCTTTACAAACTTCTGTTTTGATATTTTTATAGCTCTAATACTCTTAGGTACAAGATTTTTTAAAGGAGTGGCCTAATTAGGGGTACACTTTGGAAGATACCTGGTAGTATTTTATTAAATACATTAAAAGGAGACAGACTAGAGGAAGAGGTATGCTGAGAAGCCACTCCTCTGTACACAAAGGGTAGAGAAGTGGGGCCAACAGAGGGAAGGGGACAGCTGATATTGAAGGGGAATTAATGGAGCTCAGTAATTGATTACTGGGGAGTAGGTGAGAGGGTGTATAGAACAAAAATTGTGGAGTTATAAAGGAAAACTGATTAGAGAGAGAGGGAAGATTAGTTTTGTTCATTGATACACTGAGAAACTAGCACAGAAAGACACACTGGGGGAGTTGTCTTGCAAAAAAACCATGTAGGCATTAAACATAGGAGAGAGAATAAGCATTGCAAACAATGCTTGAGAGAGGACTGTAGAAGAGGCAGGTCAGAGGTGGCAGGTAAGTGTACTAGAGGGGCAGATGCTAGTAGCAAAGGAGAGGGTCAGAGAAAAGGAATTCTAAAACTGTAGCTGTGCATTTCACTATGTTGAAGTTCCTGTTATTTTTAAGCTTTCTGTGGGCTGCATATTTTTGAGATCCCTATAGAACCAAATGTTCTCTAGGGATCTGGTTATAGCATTGTCTACTCTAGTGGCCCAACCTCGGCTGTCATCTAACAAGAATTTGTGTGCCCTCTTTCTGTTTATGATTTTTCTTTATAATCTCCATGTATATCCTAGCTCATTTAATTATTTCATTTGGTTTCCAATATCAATACTTTGATTGATGTCTATTGCTTTTGTTTTGACTCATCTCTAAGTTTTCAGTGTTCTTCTCTAATAGTAAAACCAATGTTAGGCTACAGTTGTAACAAGGGCCTGGCTTTTGCCTTAGACTCAACAAAAGTCATAACTTTGGAGGTATTTATGGTACTATTTGTTCTTGTTGCTTTGCTGTTAATGTCTAAGGAAAATGAGAAATCCCATACTGTTCTGTCACAGGCATAGAGGGTAGAGACAGAGCTCTGCACTGTGTGTATGTACACATGTGTTCATGTACGGCAAAGATAGTTCATTTGATAAAGTAATCTATACCTATACAATGAACAACACTACTTCAACATCTAAAGTGATAAATACAAACCATTTAAAATTTATGAAGAATGATGCCAATATTTCCTGCCATTTGGGGTAAATCAACCTTGTAATTTTGTAATCAGCAATAGTTTATAAAATACTTGCACACATATATCTGGCTCCAGTCTCTCTCTCTAATCTTATTTTTTTTTCTTCCTTTCATTTATTTGGATTCAATCACCCTGGCTTCTTTGCTGGTCCTGGGTAGTCCCAAGCATGTGCCTACATCAGGACCTTTCCTTTGCAGCTTGTTCTTCTTATAGATGTTGACACAGTTTACCCTCTCATTTCACTCAGCTCTCCTCTCAGAAATCAATTTGTCAGAGAGAAGTTGCCTCTCTTCCCTAACAAATGCATGCCTTCCCGGTCATTCTCTATCCCCTTACTCTGGTATACTTTCCTAATGAGCACTCATCATTCCTTGAATTTCTACATCCATCTACTTACTTGATTTCTATATCTTTCTTACTAGAATGTGAGTTCTAGGAGGGCTGCATCAATGATGCCTAGAAGAGTGACATTCAAAAAGTCTTTGTTAAAATACATGTTGGAAGGCATGAAATTGATTCTTAAAATAATCTTATGAGGCAAACTGGAGCGATATCCCTATTTTACAACATAGAGCTGGTGCCAGGAGAGTTTGAATGACTTATCCCAAACAAAGATGTGAAATCAAGGTCTCTTGGCTCCAAGTTCATAGATGTCATAATTGATCACTTACATGCCCTGACAACTTTTTAATCTTAGGCTCTGGACTGACTGGATTTAATTTCATGCATACTTTCTGATACATTGCTTTTTTTAAGCCAAGGAATTCTACAATTATTAAAAATTCTTTTTAAATTTTGCTTTCTTTCTTCTCTGGAGAAAGCCAGTGAAAAAGGGATGTTTTAATTTTGCTGTGTTCAGCAAGTCTGTAAGGAACGTATTTATGAAGAATAGAGCTGCAAAATGGCTCTGTCTTTTTTAGCATAATGCAAACAATTCTTAGTGTTGAAGGAGAGAAAAAAGATTTCATATTTCTCCTAACTCATTCTACCACCAGGCTAAGGATTTAAAGAGAATCCTATGCTGTGTTCAGCCATCTGAGATTCAGGAGCAAGGCCAAAAGGAATTAGGAATGTTAAATGTTTTATACTAGCCACTGTGGCAATTTAAGGGATTTGTAAACTGATAAAGAAGGTTGGTCTTTTCCCAGTCCTTTACTATACTTCTTTTTATTTTAGAAGTCTTTTTCTTTTCCTACTACTTTTTCGTTTCACCACCCCCAGCACTTTTTTGCTTTATGTAAGAAAAATGCCATTTCATTTTTATTTTTTTCATTTTATCTATTCACTAAGCATTTATTAGTTGCTTGCTCTCTGTCAGTTATTATATTAATTGCTGGGAATTTAAAATTTAATGAAGATGAAGTTCTACCTTTAAGGAGTTCACTTTTTAGATGGCAGGAGAGTCAAGTAAACCATTAATTATGCAGTACATAACAATACATGCTCTGATTCTGTAAGCACAACATTTCCTAGGATCCCAAGCAAGGTTCTTAACCCAGATTGAGGAGTCAGGGGGAAACTTCCTGAGAGGGCAATTAATGCTTGAGATGATTGTGAAGAAGAGAGACAAGCAAGAGCCAGAATACAGAGATATTTGTATGCCATATTATATTCACTTATTTTAAAAAATAGTTGGCTTGGGAGGGATTTTATTTATTTTTATTTTTTTATAATAAATTTATTTTTTATTGGCGTTCAATTCGCCAACATACAGAATAACACCCAGTACTCATCCCGTCAAGTGCCCCCCTCAGTGCCCGTCACCCATTCCCCCCCACCCCCCGCCCTCCTCCCCTTCCACCGCCCCTAGTTCATTTCCCAGAGTTAGGAGTCCTTATGTTCTGTCTCCTTTTCTGATATTTCCCACACATTTCTTCTCCCTTCCCTTATATTCCCTTTCACTATTATTTATATTCCCCAAATGAATGAGAACATGTAATGTTTGTCCTTCTCCGATTGACTTACTTCATTCAGCATAATACCCTCCAGTTCCATCCACGTTGAAGCAAATGGTGGGTATTTGTCATTTCTAATGGCTGAGTAATATTCCATTGCATACATAAACCACATCTTCTTTATCCATTCATCTTTCGATGGACACCGAGGCTCCTTCCACAGTTTGGCTATTGTGGATGGGAGGGATTTTAAATAGGAAATGATGTTATTAGATCTTTTTTTCAATAAACAATTCAATAGTTAATATTATATAGGGGAGAAATGATGATAGTAGCAATACAAAGGATGGAAGAATCAATCAGGTTTTAGGGATATAAAGGAGAGAATTTATTGCCAACATGCATTGCCTCAAGGATGGTGGCAAATGAAGAGATAGAAATTTGTGTGAAGATCCCCCAAATTCCTCCCTTGAGCTACATGTGGGTAGACAGCTTGCTGTTCACTGAGAGAGAGGATAGAGGAAAAAGAATTTGATTAGGAATGAGATGACAAGTTTATACAGTCATGTCATGTTTGACATTGAGTTAAAGATGCCCAAAAGTTAGTTGGATTACATATCAGAAGCTCAGGATCAAGAATGATTATATTCATATTTTGGAATGTTTGTCATCAGGAAAAAAGGAATTTATCTTTTCAAGGGAGAATCTATACAATGTGAAGAGAACAGTGAGACTAGAAGTTTGGGGAAACAAATATATTGAGGGTGAGAAGAGGAAGGTGGTTGACAAAGGATCATTAAAAAGAACAATCATCAGTGGGTTGACTCTTGACTCATCCTACATGCTTTGAATAATCAGATATTTCTTTAAACTGGTTCATTTGCATCCTCCAAGAAATGGACCTCTATATTCCTACAGGATTTTAAAGAAGTCACCCAACTTAATTATCCATTAGAGAGGCATTTGTCAGCTCCAAGAGCACAGATGTAGTT
Source organism: Canis lupus baileyi (assembly GCF_048164855.1). Lineage (NCBI taxonomy): Eukaryota > Metazoa > Chordata > Mammalia > Carnivora > Canidae > Canis > Canis lupus. Next base: position 31,751,908 of record NC_132849.1, read on the forward strand.
GAGTAAAAGTTATATCCATGTGAATGGAATACCAGGTAGGTCAAGAAGTGGTAACAGGCAAGATCCAGGTGGTTATATACACAGGTTACGTATACAGGTAATTTGGGGGAGAAAAATCTTATGTTAAGCAGAACTATTCAGAGGAGCTTAAAGGAAGGGGCAAAGTTTGAGCTCTGTGGGGGGTAAAATTTAGGAATGGAGGTTCTTAATTCTGGTTGATCAACAGATTCACCTGGGGAACCTTAAAAACTAGCAGTGACTAGGTGCCTTTTCAGACCACCTGAAACACAATCTGTGTGAGGAGTTCCAGGAAGTTTTAAAAAGTTTAGGTAATTCTCTTATGCATCCAAGATTGAAAACCACTGAATTAAATTAGGAGAAAGATGAAGTTTCTGGTCCTCTACTTTTATTAACTAGAACACAATTAAGTAAAATAAAATACTTATTTTTTATAACTGATTTCTTGTTCTGTGACATATAACTGCTTATAATTTAGTTCTTTTCATTTTTATTTTTTGCACAAAACATTTAAAAATGGGTTAAAATAACAAGAAATTAAAAAAAGCAGATTGGCTTCATTTATTTAAAACAATCTTCAAAAAATTATTTTGAATTTATTATCATTTACTTCAATATCTAATGCAGTGTATACTTACTTTTACCTCTGATCATGAAAGAACTATTCAGTTATGGTCACTCTATCTGATAAGGGAAGTACACAAATAAAGTTTGAGAAAGATTTTTACTGTAAGATTTGGGAATTAAAATATTCCCAATTAACCAGGAAAGCATAATTAGTAAAGAAACCATTCCTAGAGCATTCTGAATCATTGTGTTATTATTTGTTACTCAAATGTCCATAGGAGAATTATATTATGCTGACAAATAGAGCAAATGGAAAGCTATGTAGAAAGTTTAAATGCTTTTTATTTTAGAGAATATATATATCCTTTAATTTTTAAATGACATCTCCACTCTAAGTAAATCAAGGCAAAAGTAAATGAATAATGAATGAATTAAATGAATAAGCTGTAGATAATATCTAGTTTAGCTGGTCCAGGTCCTACTGTTATGAGGATGAGGAGACACTATCCAGTTATACTGGCAGATAATTAATATGAAGTGATTGGTAACATTTACTTGTTTTTAACCCCTTCCTAAAATATTTATTTTGGAATCAGATATGACATCTGCCATCTTTAAGGAAATCCAGTGGAGCTACCATTCTAAATGGTTTGCCTTACCAAGACTCTCAAGTTTTTGAAATTAGCAAAAAAGTATTTAGTTTTGCAGCTACCATCACAAAAAAGTATTATTTTATCTGCTTACTGTTCCTAAGGCTTATTTTTGAGTAATTTCCTATAGTCTTGATGTACTTTTGCTGAAGTTTTGTGGTGATTTTTTTCCCTGACTTTTTAGTGTATTTAGAGTGATGATGACCTTAGGAACATTCTTTAGCTGAGGCATCTTACAGGTGTCTACTTCAAAGAAATTAGTCCCTAAACTTGATGGGAGATCTATTTCCCTTACCCACCCCCATAAATAAAACAAAACTGACAGATTCCTGCCTTCCTCGCTTTTAATCCTGAAGTAAGACTTTAAAAATATATAATGGTTATATAATCAGAACATTGTATAAATTGTATTGTATTTATGCATTTATTTAACATGTTAAATAGGTCAGATTGTTTATTAGGCAGAAGAATTACTTGTTTTTTATTTTGTGAGCTATAAGTCACATGATAAAATTCATCCCTTTGAAGTACACAATTAGAGGTTTTTAGTATATCCACAAAGATTGTGCAACTATTACCATGATCTAATTTTGGAACATTTTCATCCCCTTAACAAGAAACTCTGAATCCATTATAGACTCCTCCTGTATAAAATTTCATTTAGTTCATGAAATAATAGTTTTTCATGTAAGAGGATAATTGTTAGGGTAAAAACAAAGGTCTCTTAGTACCACTTACAGTAAAAGCTGGCATGTCCAGCTTTCCTATTATGTATTACCTAGCATTTCTGTGAATCTATTAATCTTCCACAATTAGAAAAAAAAGATTGATCTTCAAAATGATAATATCAAGATTTTTGGAGGATTTGGATATATTTTATGATGTATTTTATAAATAGTTAAAGAAAAAATGGCCATGTTCAATATATGTTTAGTGTTAAATTCAAGTATAAGATACATATATATGCATGTATATTGGCATATATATACATAAATGATATCTTATTAATCAGAATATTTGGCTATATAAAATGCCCCATTTTATGACATCACAGAATACTGTTTTTGTTCTTTCCTAGCGTAATCTGGGACTCCATAGTACTTTGTGATTCAAACAGGTGTACAGGACCTAAATGTGATATTGTAAAAAGGCTTAAGAATAACAGATACAAAAGAAATTTTTTCTGGAATATTTAATTTTGACAGTGATTGCTCAGAAAGTGAGTAATCTAGTAAGCTTCTGCAAAGCATACTAGGTACTTAATATTTTGTGGAATAGAGGAAACTGACCATAGCAGGCACTATTTAGTTTCTATGTAGCCAAATTTTGGTCCTCATTTAATACCCAGTTGAGCATTTACTATATACATGACCATGTCATGTGTGCTATGGAAAACTGAGAATTTTCAACAGAAAATTAGGAGGACTAGTCTAGTAATTGTAAGCACCAATTTCTAATGTTACAGGTAGTATTTGGAAGTGAGTTTTCCTGGAGTCTGATAATTGAGGGTTTTCTTGTGTGTGTGTGTGTGTGTGTGTGTGTGTGTTTATAACATATTCCTAATCATCAGAACCAACTGCAAAGGACAGGGTTACATTTATTTTTTTCTATCATGCAACCACAAACTGGTATGACTGATTTTTCCTTTGGTCAAACATGGTTGTAAAAATGAAATTTTGATGACATTATCAAATAGTTCTGAAATCACTGGTAGTTTAATTATTTTCAATGAAGTTTTGATGGGGGTAACTGGCCAATGTGATGGCCTATAGATCATCAGGTGGTCTTTTATAATTAGGGTCAATATATAATTTTTGAAATAAATCAGGATAATTTTGAGAATAGGACATGGCACTCAATAATGTTGGGACATCAAGTTTACATTAGGATTGCCCCAGAAAAACATATAATTTGTCTATATAATTAAAAAAATAAATATATGACTTTAGAATAAATGTAACAACTAAAAATCAGTGATACTGCTGGTAGTTCAGTACTGAATTTATTTGTGAGAAGTCAGTTTTAATGATAAGATATAATAATCCCATATATAATATCATAGTCAGAGACCTGTGTTGTCCAAAGTAAGAAGTAGATAGGCCCAGTGGAGTGCTGAGAAGCAGGCTGAGATAAGTATTAGACTAAAATAGAAGGAGGGAAATCAACATTTCTACTACTGACTTGCTAGAACCAGAATATATTAGAATGAAACCTATCTCTATCTCCATCCCCTTGTTACCTATGATAAATAGCATTTTTTCCCAAAGCTATCACCCAGATTAAATTTTAGGATGACCTATATGGAGTGAATTTGGCTGAGTCCTGTCCTTTTGTGTCAACCAAGGCATCTGATCATTATTCCTAATGAGCTCTTTTTGCTATAACCTGCCTTTTTCTCCATATAGCTTTGAATAGAATGAGAAGGTAAGTGATATTTAAATATGTTCATGTTGAGCTTATGTTAAACAATATACTTCTTTCGAAATACTGGTCAGAAGGATTCAAATTTTAAACCAGTTTTGTAATTTTTGTATAGCTTTGTGTAGCTTTGTATAACTTCTTGTTCAGCAAATATTCATTTCCCTCCACATCTTTATTTTAAGTAGAGTATACTTCTTTTATTGATTTTTTGTGACTTGCTTTGGCCAGTGAGCTGTTAGTAGACATTAGATGTAAAAGAAAGGCTTGTGTGGTGGAGCTCGCTCTTCACCATTGACATGAAAAGAGCATCTTCCAGGTAGCTGCTTCCTTTTCATCTTTGGTCCTAAAATGTGTGAGTGTGTGTGTGTGAGTGTGTGTGTGTGTGTGTGTGTGTATGCTCTAGAATGTACATAAATTTTATTGCAGATGTGAACCCAACCTGCACTGGGGATCCAAGTCCAACTGGATCTGCTACTTGAAACTAGGCTAGGCAGTTGTGCCTAGCCTAGATCTGTCCATTTGTGGCCAACCTGAAGACTTCTGAGCATGAGAACAAATGGTTATTGTTATGTTCTGCTGAGTTTGGGGCTGGGTTGTTAAATAGCATTATAGAGGCAGTAACTAATACAGTAATACCCTGGTATTACTTTAATTCTCATATTAAAAGAAGCTTTGGGCATTTGACTCTTTTGCTTTCTACAGTTATTCTAAAATGGCAGGTACTACTAAAACTCCTCAAATACTTCTAGAGCCTCTCTGAAAACACTTCTCATATATTCCTCTTAATATTGCCAAACAACTCATCAGTTCAAGTACCATTTAAAGATCTTGATATATAAGATCCAGTCTTCATCTAAATGATCATTATTAATTCCTCTTCTTTTCTGAATATTTAATTTGAAAAATACTGGTAGGAAAACAAGCATTTATTATGAAATCAATGAATAAATATCAAATAAGGGAATTAAAGGTAATCAGAATTCTTGGCTTGAGATATCTTAAGGGGCCTGTTCATAAGTAAATTGGAGAAAGCTTCTAATCCTGTAGGGCTACCATCACTTGGGCCCTCAACTAATTAGCTACATAGATGCAAACAATTCATCTGAACTCTATGTCTTACTGACCTTGTTAGTGAAATGAAGAGGTTGAGCTCAAAGTTCTGTGAGGGTCCATCTATTTTAAAGATCTATACTTGTGTTTTTACAAGTGTGGTCTAGGACCACTTGCAACAAATTTTCATGAAGTATCTATGTAGGTAAATTATCATCTTGGATCCTATGCTAAGTTAACTTTTAGGTAGTCCTATGCACTTGGCTCAAACTGTGAGAAATTTTAAATGTCCATGGATAGAAAGAGATATATAATTTTCATCAAAAACCATTTTTTTAAAACTCTTTCTTCTGTATGGGCCATCAGAAGAAATTATGAAGGAAAAGACTTGGTTTCTGATCTCCTGAAGCCTGTGGTATAATGGCCATGCTGAAGAAAATCCACTACCATTTGGAGAACATGCTGTGAGGGAACAAAAGTCCTAACACCCATGTTTGGTTTATTCATTTAAATTATTTTTTCAAATATATCTGACACAGGAAGTTTTTTTAAATTCATTATTAGCTAAGTAATTCACCCAGCAATGAGAATTTCTTGTGTGCCTATTTTGTGCTTTTTTTGTTGTTGTTGGAGCAAAGAAGATGAATAAGAGATGATTCCCATCTCTCAAGAGCTAATAGTTTAATGTGAGGAGTATAAAGGAAAATAGGCAGTCACAGAAGTTTGTATCAAGACTGTGGGAGGAGGAGGAGATCTTAATGTCTACTTGGGCAAGTGGAGAGGGAGGACAGATGGTGTCAAGAACCACTCCTCAGAGGTCAGGATGCTTAAGTTGAGTTTGAAGAATGAGCAGGAGCGATTTAAACATGAGGGGCCAGGCTAGGAGAGAATTTTTATAGAGCGGCTGCTATGGGCTTAGGTCCTGAAATAAGAGTGTGAATGGTTAGTTCAGAATATTGAGTTCAGTATGGCTTGAGCTTACTGTACATGAGATGGGGAGTACTCTGGAATGCGAGTAAGCCTGATACCATACCTGATACCCTAACTAAGATGAATTGATTCTTTAAAAAAGTAAAGAATAAAAGGTGTATGATTTCTTCTGTGACCTGATACCTGCTTTTTTGAAGGCAAGTCTCCTTATTTTCATTAATATTTGTTCACTAATACATTAGAAAAAACAAATGGCAAAGATATGCCTGGTTTTGTTATTTCCCTGATACTCTATAAAAAAGAATTATAGGAGGTTGAAAGTGGATGATCATGGGGGAGATGAAATACAGAGAATATAAAAACTAGGAAAAAGAAGGTCATTGCTGAAAAGGAAGGAATATTCTCTTTGTTAGAAGCATATAATTTATTTTTTAGCTTATGAAATAAATTGATAAACTTAGATTAACAAAGAAGATTGTAATGTAATTAAATGTTTCCTAGAAGATGCTCTACTTTGTATATCATAATGTTATAGAATGTGGTGCATTCTATACAACATGAATTGATTGTGGTTCATTCTATACAACATGAATTGATTTGTATATACTATTGCAATTAAAAGTTTTTTTGAAAGTCACATAAAGAATGCATTACTCATCTTTGTTCTGTTGTTAGAAGTTAGCAAAATATGTCACAACAAATATATTACTTGTACATGCATTGCATTTACTATTCAAGAATTGAGTGTAGATTCACTCACATGTGGAATCTAACAATCAAAACAAATGACAAACAAAAAAAGCAGGAGTAACCCCATACATACAGACAACAAACCGATGCTTGCCAGAGGGGAGGAGCAGGGGACATGGGCAAAATGGATGAAGAGGATTAGGAGATACAGTCTTCCAGTTATAGGATGAATAAATCATGGGGATAAGAGGCACAGCATAGGGAATATAGTCAGTAGTATCGTACTAGCTTTGTGTTGTGACAGATGGTTACTACACTTGTGGTGAGTGCCGCATAATATATAGAGTTGTCAAATTGCTAGTGTACACCTAAAACTAATGTAACATTGTGTGTCAGCTATACTCCAACTAAAATAAATATGTAAATAAATAAACAAATGCTATTGACTGCAAAAAATTAGCATCTACTGCATAGATTATCTTTTTCTACTACTCTTTATGTTTTAGGCAGTAACATAATGAATAAAAAATAAAGAATAAAAAAGAATTGAACGTGGATAATCCAGGCCCTTCTTTGTATGTGAAATTAAGGCCCATGAAGGTAAAGGAATTTAACTGAAGAGGCAAGATCAGGATTAGAACCCAGGTCACCTCAAGAATCTACTGCTCAGTCATGCACCTGCTGTTCTTACGCAAGAACTTTCAACACCATTCATTCATCTAGCAAATATTTTGGAACACCCATTCTGTCTTAGATCTATCTAAGTCACAGTTATTATGTTATATACAATAAACACATGTCATCTATTTCCTGTAATTTCCTATCTTTTTATTGTGCCTGATTAGATAATAGTTGTTTAATTTATCCTGCTCAGAAACCGTGTTACTATAGAGTAGACTCCATTTCTGCTTAGGCAGACTATAAACTGTTATCCTCAATTAAGATTTTACTATGTTAAATATTTTTAATTGATATGATCTAGCATGGAATAGAACATAACAATATTTATAAATCAACAATGTGTTCATTGGTAGGGCTTTTGTTACATGTAATTGAAGCTGATTTTGATGTGAAGAAAGGTCAGCTTTCTTCCTTTTTTATCCTGTGGGCATTGCAATAAATAGTACTGGCTGTATATTTGCTCATAATTATATTATGTACTTTCTGACCCCGAGGAATTTCCATTCACTTGGGAGATAATACTCACTTATAAAATGCAGGTTGTTAAATTAGTAAGTTAGATATGTTGAGTAGTAAGTTATTATAGGCACTAGATTGTAAGTTTCACGCAGGCAGAAACCAAATCTGTCTTATTTACCACCCTAAATCTAGAATGATGTCTGGTACAAAAGAGGTGGACTTTATAAACACTTTTTAAAGCAATAATTGAATAAATACATAAGCATCTGAATATTGTAGTCAGTAAACTGAAGGAGTTCAAAAGAAAGAGAGGGACAGAGAGGGAAAGAGAGAGATTGAGGACTGAGAGAGAGCTGAAATGATCAGAAAAGACTTAAGGACAGGTAAAGCTTACTAAAAATGGTTACTTTGGTGATAGAATCACATTGATTTAAACGTTTTATTCTTTATATGCTTGTATTTTAAAAGTTTTAATACTTAACATGTATTCAAGGCTAATAAAATGTATTAGTTAAAAAATAGTTGTCCTGGGGGCGCCTGAGTGGCCCAGTCAGTTGAGCATCTGCCTTCAGCTCAGGTCATGATTCCAGGGTCCTGGGATCAAGTCCCACATCGGGCTCCTTGTTCAGCAGGGAGTCTGCTGCTTCCTCTCCCTCTGCCCCTTCTCCCTGCTCATGCTGTCTCTCAAGTAAGTAAGTAAGTAAGTAAGTAAATAAATAAATAAATAAAATCTTAAAAAGAAAATAACTTGTCCTGAACAAGAGTTATGAGGATGAGTAGGACTTGCATAAAGAAGAAGAAGCAGAGAATTTTAGGTGGGATGCATGATAGTATCCAGATTACAGAAGTGGAAAAAGGTGATGTATTTTGGATGGAATGGCTGGAGGGGAGAAAAGTAGGAGATAAGGCAGGTAAGCTTTGATAGGGCAATTACTGGACCAGAGTCTACTTTAGTTATTTACAAATCCTATCTATCCAGATTGATTTCATAACTGAAGTAGGTCCTGTTTCTCCACAAATTTCCTGTGTCTATGGACTCTTCTCTGAAAAATATAGAGATTAATTTTAATAACTTAAGTCTCTCATCATCATAAAATGAAGCTCTTTTACATTTGTCTTCTTGGTGTGAGTTGTTTCAGTTCTAACATGAATAAAGAATATGAGAGCAGAGATTGGTAATTATATGGGCCAAGGAAATATGAAAACAAAGAAAACATGAAAGCAATGCTGGGGAGGAAAAGGATCCAAAAAGAGAGCAAGGGACTATGTATGAATTGCCCCTTTCATTGTAGTATTCTGAGAAAGATTAACAGTGATGAAAATGGAAGATTGATTGGGAGGACACATGGGCTCATTTTGTACATAGGTTCTCCAGAGATTCATCTGCTTTACTCCTTTGGAATGTACTATCTGATTTTATTTTATTGTATTTTTTAATTTTTATTGTTGGCTTTAACCTTGCTTGGTGCAATGAAGGAACTTAGGCTCTATAACCAGGAATAGCAATGATTACAGAGACAGCCCTGATGCTTTCTCATTTTATGATAATGGGCAAGTTCTATAACATCGCTGAGCCTGTTTTTCTGTCTGTAATAAAAGGGTAGTACCCTTCACTGGTAGAGTTTTATATGAATGACATGATATAGCTATAAGAAGTGCCTGGTTGCATAATGATTACTGTTTTTCTTCTCAGGTTGGCCTCTGTAGGCTTATTTCACCTTGGAGATTTGTTTTTCCTTTCCTGCTTCAGCTTGTTGAGAATTCATGACCATTAAAAAAAGATCATTTATAAGACTACAGCCGATAAAATGTGCCTTTTAAACAATATGCATTAGGAAATATCAATCACTTCATGTTCTAACCAAACAACCATCAGAAATATTGTATGTGACAAAGCATTTTTCCCCTTCGCTAGGCAACAATCCATTATGTTTCACATTTACATTCAGTACAAATAGACTTGCTACTTCTTAGTACAATCACTGAATTCTACAAACCAGGATTTATTATCTTTCTGCTCTGCACTCTGGGTTTCTTTAGCATTTTATAGATGACTATTACAGTCTAACTTCAATTGTAGTCCAGCTACAGCCTGTTCAATTGCTGGATTTTCTTGCATTGTTGGTACTTTATTTCATGAAATAACATGACTTAAAGTGGCAGGAAAAGTGACCTGAGGCCTTTCCTCATGCCTGGAGAGCAAGCTATAGCTAGCTTCACTCATGTATAGGTGTTGAATACAGTATCCTCATATGGTCCTCTCAGCGTCAGGTAGTCTTGGTCACTGCAGTCTAGAAAATTCCAGTTCCTCTGAGCTCTCAGTCCACAGGAACAGAAAGCCTGGTGTGAACCACTGATCTGGTCCCAGAAGCTAGAAGGACATTTAAAAATGTAAATCAGGTCATATAATCCCCTTGATTAAATTCTTTCAATGGCTTTTCATTGTACTGAGAATAAAATCCCAACTCCTTACAATGGCTTACAAGATCCTATCTAGTCTGTTCCTGCTTATTTTTCTACTGTCATCCCTAACCATTCTCATCCTCTCTCACTAAATCTAGTCACTCAGAGCTTCTTTTTGTTCCTTGAATATATCAAATTCATTCTAACGTAGGATGGCACTTGCTGTTTTCTCTGCTGAGAACAGTGAATCCATGAGCATCTACTTTCTGTTAGTCAGTCTTAGTTCAATGTCATTTCCTTTGAGAGCTATTTCTGACACCCAGGCTAGTCTACTGTTACTCCTAAACTCTCTAGCATATCCCTATGTTTTATTTATTTCACAGCATATAGTTGGCCCATAGTTAGGTGCTCAGTACATACTTAAATAAATGAGTTGTAGAAATAACATAGAAATGAAAAACAGTCAGAAATTTGGTTTAAACTGATTACCATTATATTCATAGATATGCAATTCATATTCTTTCCTTAGTTATTAATGATTTATGAATGAGAACAATTCATAAATTATGTAAAAAGAAGATATCAAAAAATTTTTCCCTTTCCCTGAATAGGAACATTGGCCAATGTTGCAAGATAAGATTGTGTATGTGTATACCCAATTTCTAAGTAGTTTAGATCCTACATTTTTTTTTGAGATTTTATTTATTTATTCATGAAACACACACACAGAGAGGCAGAGACATAGGCAGAGGGAGAAGCAGGATCCCTGTAGGGAGCCCAATGTGGGATTCAATCCTGGACTCCAGGATTATGACCTAAACTGAAGGCAGATGCTCAACCACTGAGCCACCCAGGTGTTCCAGAGATCCTACTTTTGATATCCATATTATGCTGGTCTAGACTGGCTCTCAGAAAATCCCAGGCAAAGTAGTTGAATTAGAGACTCCAAATAAAGATCTTATTACTGTTAAGACTCACAGTTTTTTCTTAAGATAATTGGGACATGATTATGCTAACAATTTTCTAAATCTTTAAGTTTTGTTACCAAGAACTCTTTTGAAGGTGAATTCCTTTTGTATGAATTAGAGTTGCCTAAATTTAAACGTTAAGCATGCCCTTGGTAAGTATAGACTTCTTCAGTCAAAGTAACTATCCTGGGCGTAAGTTGCTGGCATGATGATTTATTCTGCAAATGGGTGGAAGAAATAAAGAACTTGTTCCCAAAATTGCTGTCACTAAGCCTTGAGGGGTAGCAATGAAAAAAGTAGGCAGATGGCTCTGTATCCCTAATGGAAATACCATTGCAATAGACTTCCTGAGTTTTCAGTCTTAGCCTATCTCTTTACTTCTGTCTGCAGAAATGACCTAACAGAGGCACTTATATTCTTTCATGATAAAGGCCTACAGGAAAGATTAAAATTCTCTATTAGAAGAGAACAACACAAAGTCTTGTTTGATGTTTGCCCACTGTGAAATGGAATTAACTTCATAGATTTCACAGAGAATAAAGAAGATGGCATATGTATAGAGACTTGCCATTCCCTTTTAGAAGGTTTAATTTAACAAAAATGAGACTGCATTTTTAAAAATTGGCTTCTTAAAATAGATTAAGAATCTGGAATGAGCATTTGATGGAGCCTAACATTTGCTTGTGACTGATATATATGCATATCAAGATCACTGAAATCCAAGCTAAACTTCAAAAGACAGTTCTTCAAGGATGTTCACATACCTACATGATTCTTATGAGTTTTGTCTGCACTCTAAGGGGTAAACATCAATTCTTTTTTTTTTTTTTTTTTGGTTTTCTTGAAATATTGGGATTTTAGTAATGTATTTTAACTAAGATCAGGTGCTACCGTTCCAATATATTTAGGTCTGGTGACTCTAAGAGCTATTTGGGGATTAAACTTTAAATATTATACCGCATTAAGAATTATGGATTGTTGAGTTTCATTTGTATTCTCTTGCTATCTTTTCATCATTTTGCTCAATGATTTTCCAACCTACTCTGCATCCATTTCATCAGGATTTATGTTTTCAGAACAAGAATTAAAAAATGGAACTCACAGACTTAATTTGAAAAATGCATAAATTTGATGCATTAGGAAAAATGTAAAAGGCCAGATATTCTGTCTTTACTACCTGGAATTCATCCTTTTTATACCAAAGAATCAAAGTATTTTTTTGAAAATTTAATTTTTATATTTAATTTTATAAATTGAATACTTAACATGAAGCTTACAAATTACTCCTAAAGCTTCTTTTTTAAAAAATGGACTGTTTAGTCTATTATTTGAATGGTTATTTGGGTGATGACTTATCAATTTGGAGAAATTGATAAGGGTGATGTCCCCACTCTCCTCCAAAAGTTCCTCTCCCTGAGGTGGAAAAGTTGCAAATAGTAGGGTGCACCTAATGATAAGCTGTAGGCTGTAATGGATCAGTGTTTCTCATGGCATCATTCATAGGTCTTAGCAGCTAATTCTTAGCCTAGAGCCTGTTTCCTTTGGCAATGGCTCTCCCGGTAGCCTCCTAACTGGCATTGTCATCTCTCAACTCTTGGCCAGCTCTAAGGGGTTTTCTCTATCCACTAGAAAGTTATTTGTATGGTGCTCCTTTTGAGGAATCATTCCTTAAACAATATCATTACAAACTTTTGAGTTGTATTGAAGATGCATGTCAAGGAGATTAGATACCTGATTAGAAGAAATAAAAATTCCATTTTAGGGATCCCTGGGTGGCGCAGCGGTTTGGCGCCTGCCTTTGGCCCAGGGCCTGATCCTGGAGACCCGGGATCGAGTCCCACGTCGGGCTCCCGGTGCATGGAGCCTGCTTCTCCCTCTGCCTGTGGCTCTGCCTCTCTCTCTCTCTCTCTCTCTGTGTATGACTATCATAAATAAATAAAAATTAAAAAAAAATTTAAAAAAAATTCCATTTTAAATGGTGTAAAGGTGTTTTATTATGAAGAAGCAGGAATATTTCACAGAAACAAGGGATGTACAACTGATTATCGAGAAAAATCAGACCCGAGAGTAGAAATTCCAGCAAAACCCAAGAAACTTCCCTTCCATTATCCCTCTACTTTCACAGATCTCTTGTCTGCCCATTGCTACCGATGCAGTCTTATTGGTCATCAGTATACATTGTTTGAGAATGGTTGCCCCAGCTTCTAAATTTATGAGAATATCTATTTAAGATTTTATTTATTTATTCATGAGATACACAGAAAGACAGAGGCAGAGACACAGGTAGAGGGAGAAGCAGGCTCCATGCAGGGAGCCCGACGTGGGACTCGATCTTGGGTCTCCAAGATCACCCCCTGGGCTGAAGGCGGCGCTAAACTGCTGGGCCACTCGGGCTGCCCTAGAGGCTATTTCTAACTGCTTTCCAGCTATGCCTTAGTTTAAAATTCTAAGAAAGAGAGAATTTGTCTCAGCACAGAGGCCAGAGGTCTGAACCTTAGCTTCATCCAATGTGGTTAGGGTTGGCAAGGAATGGAAACATGGCATCAGGGTCTAACCCTTTTATTTGAGGCTGTCAGTGGTGGCTTACCAAAAAGAAAATGTAGGATAGATAGGCTTGCTGCTTGAAGTGTGTATTCTAAATACAATTTAGTGTTCTGATCCTTCTTGTACTTTATTTTTTTTCCCTTGTTGTACTTTAACTCATTTATGTCAAAGAAGGACAATAATATGATGAGTTTCCTTTGCTTTAGAGAGTATGCCTCGTAAGTCAAGGATGCTAAGTTGTTTTCCCCCTTCTGTCATTTTGCTGTGAAGATGTTGGTAATAGCTCCAGATTTCTCTTCAGATGTTCAATTCACAGGGTACAAGGATACTTCCAATTAAGGCCACGGTGTCCCAAAGTAAACATGCAAACTAAATTCTAGTAAACACTTAGGTTAAGTCTGTAAGAATTTCACAACTAGAAGGCTTGACTTTAGATTTTCTATCTCAATATACTAGAAGTATAGTCACTGTCTTCTCATTATACCAAAGGAAATGGTATTTCCTATGACTGCAGTAACAAAATGCCACAAATTGGTGGCTTAATACAACATAAATTTATTATATCTTCTCTTGAGGTTAGAAGTCTGAAATAAATGTCAGTAGGATTGGTTTCCCCAGGAGACACTGAGGGAGAACTTGTCCCATGCCTTTTCCTTAGCTCTGGCAGTTGTCAGTAATTGTTGATGTTCCTTGGCTTATAGATACACCACTCCATTGTCATCGACTGCCACCATAGCATTCCTTCTGTGTCTGTGTTCAAATTTCCCTCTTTACGGATACTGGTTATTGGATAAGAATTCACCCTAATCAGTATGACTTCATCTTGATTACATCTGCAAAGACCTTATTTCCAAATAAGGTCACATTCATATTGAACATATGTTTTTGGGAAACACATTCAATGCATAACAGTCCACCTTCTGTCCCTCCTCCAAAATTTATCTTTTTCTAACATGTAAAATATACTCATCCTATGCCTACATTCCCAAAGTCCCAAAGTTTTAACTCATTCCGTTATTAACTGTAAGTCCAAAATCTCATCCAAACATAATCAACTCAAAAAGTCCCAAATCTTGTCTTTTAAATCACCATTTTTAAGTTCTACCTCTCACCCAACAATGGAACAAAATTTACTTGAACTCTCTGCCACTTGGTAACAAGTATTGCCTATCCTCCAGTGTTCAATGACATGTCCTTCATTTCCATCTGGGACTTCTCCAGAAGCACCCCTTAATATTCATGTTTCTAGCAGCATTTTGTTCAAGTCAGTCTAGGCTTTTTACTATTATGTAACTCAAAATTCTTCCAGCCTCTACCTCTTACCTACTTCCAATGCCACTTTTACATTTGTAGTATTTGTTATATAGCAACATCCCATTGCCAGGACCAAAATCTGTATTAGTTTCCTAGGACTGCTGCAAGAAAGTACCACAAACTAGGTTGCTCAAAACATCAAAAATTTTTGTCTAATAGTTTGAATGCCGGAAGTTCAAAATCAAGGTTGGTTCTTTGGAAGCACTGAGAGAATACTATGGACTGAATTGTGCCCCCATTCACATGCTGAAGCCCTAATATCCAGTGTAGTCGACGCTATTTATATTTGGAGCTAGTGTTTTTTGAAGGTAATTAAAGTTAAATGAGGTCATCAGAGTAGGGCCCAAATCCTGTAGGATTGGTGGCCTTATAAGAAGAGAAAGCAAGAGAGATTTTGGATTTCCTAGTCTCTAGAACTGTGAGAAATAAATTTCTGTCTTTTAAGCCATCCAGTCTATAGTATTTTGTTGTGGTACCCCAAGCTGATTAATACAGGGAAGATCTGTTCCTTGCTCATCTCCTAGCTTTTCCATTTTCTGACAGTCCTTGGTATTTGTTGGTTTCTAGATGCATCACTCTAATCTCTGACTTTATTATCAGAGTGTGTACCTATATCTGTGTCCAAATTTCCATCTTGAGACAGACACCAGTCATTGGTTATCCTGATTCAGTATGACCTCATCTTAACTTTTTTTTTTTTAAGATTTTATTTATTTATTCATGAGAGACAGAGAGTGAGAGGGGCAGAGACATAAGCAGAGGGAGAAGCAGGCTCCCTGCAGGGAGCATGATGCAGGACTCTATCCCAGGATGTGGAGATCACAACCTGAGCTGAAGGCAGATGCTCAATCACTCAGCCATCCAGGTGCCCCTACTTCATCTTAACTTAGTTGCATGTGCAAAGACCGTATTTTCAAATGAAATCACATTCACAGATACCAAAGGTCCGGACTTGGACATATCCTTTTGTGAGCCACAACCGAACCCATAACAGAGACTCTATTTGAAGGGCATATGCAGCTCTTTGCTGTGTGCTGGGAGAGGCAGTCTGCCAAGGGCCTTGCTGCATACTTTTCTAAATATGCTAAAATACAAGGCCTAATATGCTCTAGTCTTGAGCCATTTCTGTAGCTAGTTGGGTAGACATTTAACGCATTCTGAATGCCATGGCTATAATACATATGACAACTATCTTGCTGGGGGAGGAGGGATGGTTTGTTTACTACTTGCTCTAAAAGTTGCTAAGCCCTTAGCCCCGAGTTCCTCAACTGTGGTGTTACCCTCGGCAAGAATAGCTGCAATCTAAGACTTCTCATCACTTGGTGAGACATGGAGACAAGGGGATAGTGTTAATAGACTGATGCTCCTGTTTGTCTGCTGTGCTGTGAGTTATAAACTATCTTGCTCTGATCCACTGTCTCATTTTGTAATTTGGCAACTACAGAGTTATAGCAGGCCAATCTACTTGTGTGCTTAATCATCTCTTTTGGAATCTTGTTATTCTTTGCCATCATCTGTGAGGTTGAGATTTCCCCTATACTAGGGTTTTTTTTTTTTTCTTTTTTGCAATTTATTCTCTTTGGGTTCTGAGCCTCTACAAATACCATTCTCCACCTAGCATGCCTTTTCCTTGGGCTTCATGCATGTGTGGTTGCATTGGGTCTTGCACTTAGAAGGGCCCCACACTTGCTTTAGCCCTTCATTCTTTCTTTTCTGAGTTCTTAATTTTTGAATAAGGAGTTCTGCATTTTTATTTTGTACTGGGTTCCACAAATTATGTAGTAGGTGATCCTGCCTTCTCTTTTGTCACATTATGGTTTTTCAAAGCTTAGAAATAATACTTGATTGCTTCCTTCTCTTTTCACTACCCCCATTTCTTGCCCCTACTCTGGTTGATAAGAGTTGCAGCTGTAATATGGAAGTCATAATCATTTTGATTCTAAAGGCCTCAGTTGGCAAACATCCAAAGGTAATAATGTCCACTTGCTTATGAGGCACATGTCTGTTTTGACTTCCATTTTAAGAGATCATCATTGTGAGCTCAGGCACCTCTCAACATCTGAACACATGCTCAAGCAGGAGTCTTGCTAAGGCGCAGAGGCTGAACATAATGAATGGATCAATGTATCGCTTTATCCATTGGCAGAAACTGTTTAGAACAAAGACAATGTGATGCATTTCCTACATCTGCACACATTTCTATAACTTATCATTTTGATATATATATATACACACACACATATATATTTACCTTTTTTACTTACAGCTATTGAGCTATTGTTTTACTTTCCTACTCTAATCTACCACCCTTTGTTCACCCTGCTATAAATGCAGTGGAAACATTTAATATATATTACACTGGGATCTGCCCCCCATAACCTGGGGAGTGTCTTGTTGAATGACTTGGTTGCTTAAACTTAATTTTATTAGACTCTCTTAAGCTAGCATACACCTTTGGCACCCAGGCAGAGATATCTGGTCAACAGATCTTTCCTGTATTAGTGAGCAGAAGAATGGGACAGCTGTGTACTGCTTCTAAGACTTTTACTACCACCTATATAATGAGTGGAAAAAAAACCTGACACTTGCCAAAATATGAAAGATCCAAAGGGAAAAATGCATTAAGAAATAAACTAACTGACTTAGTATCTTTATTCACATCATACATTGTGAGTTTAAAGCACTTCCTTCTCTATTTTATAGCATAGTGATGTAAAATGTTTCCAGCATCACTGTGTTCTGAAGAGATATGATGGGATACCTATAGAATTATAAATTTACTTCCAATACTGAATGCACTAGTAAAAAAGATAGATCCATTCTCGTTTTCATTTATGGAATAATCCCTGTAGACTGTTAAACTACTAATTGTGTGACTCAATGTATGTATGTATGTGTGTGTGTGTGTACTTATAAAGAGTACATTTTTAGTTTAAACTTCATACAGAGGCATTCTCATCATGATATAAGTTATGCCAAGTGCTGTTGGCATTTTATGCTTCCATTTAAAAAAAACTGGTGCCTGGCATTTTACCTTCAAAACTTTCTACCAGGTACCAATATGACTTCCATTTCTCTTTTATTTATTTATTTATTTATTTATTTATTTATTTATTTATTTATTTATTTTTATGATAGTCACACAGAGAGAGAGAGAGAGAGAGAGGCAGAGACACAGGCAGAGGGAGAAGCAGGCTCCATGCACCGGGAGCCCGATGTGGGATTCGATCCCGGGTCTCCAGGATCACGCCCTGGGCCAAAGGCAGGCGCCAAACCGCTGCGCCACCCAGGGATCCCCTGACTTCCATTTCTCAATAACACTGGGTTTTTGTTTTAAATAAGTCTAACAAGAAAGAAGGAACTGGAATTTTAGCAGTTGGGGACCTCGATGTGAAAAGATTCACATGCTTTCTGTCTAGCAGTTTTCTTCCATAAGAATGTTATTGCTTTGTCCTTCTTACTTCAGTTTCACCTCCCTGTGTCCCAGTTAGGCTGGTGAACAAATGAATAAGGTTGTCACTGTGTTTTTTCTAGAATGTTTTCAAAGGATAACAACAAACTGATGAATTTGATATACCAGTTGTACCTTTTCAATGTAGATGTAGAAAGAATTTCCTTTGACGAAAAGTTTCACCTTTAGGGAATCCTGAGTTTGAATAACCTGAATTCAGGGCACCAGGGTGGTTCAATGGTTGAGCATTTGCCTTTGGCTCAGGTCCTGATCCTGGGATCCTGGGATGGAGTCCGGCATTAGGCTCTCCACAGGGAGCCTGCTTCTCCCTCTACCTATGTCTCTGCCTCTCTGTCTCTCATGAATAAATAAATAAAAATTTTAAAAATAAAAAGAACAACCTGAATTCATTTCTGTTAAATGTGACATTTAGAGTGGGTATTGTACCTGTTGCAGCTTTCCAAGCAAGTAAGAATGAACTGAGTTGTTTAATTGTTAGCTTTTACCTTGACACATGCATGGAATAAATTCAGCATCATTAAAGGTCACTTTTGAAATAACAAATATCAGATGAGGTTCCTGGAATCCCCAAAAGTAGCCATGAAAATAAACATGTATTAATTCTCTCCCCATGAACTAAATATAGTTTGGGCCTTGAAGAATTCAGAACATAAGAAAGTAAAAAGTTCAACAGTAATTTTAAGAGTAGGACCCATAATATTTGGACAATAAACACTCATTTGTCCCTATTGCCAAAGTGTCATTGTTCTAAGGGAGATATTATGGAAGTAGCTACCACCTACTCAGTCTTGTGGGCTGAGAATATTGTAAGTTTAAGAAAATGATAGTAAGTAAAAGGAGAACATGACTAAATCATAGCTCTTGGTTGGATGTGAGACGCCAACCACATCACCCAGCCCAGCCCTCTGTATCCAGATCATACTTGAAACCCTATGGCTTGGAGAGGCCACTTAATCACATGTTTTCTTCCCCAACAGTGGTTATTCTCAGAATGGGTTTTTTTTCTGATATCTATGTCCTATTTCCCAGAATTGCACTAAGTAGAAAGAGTAGCAGCAGGTCAGAATCTCTAATGGAAGAAACCTTCCTTTAATTGAGGGACTGAGTAAGTCTACCCCAAGGAATGAGTGAGTGGAAAAGTGAAATATCTACTCTCTATTCCTTTTCTACTATCAAGAGAAGAGCTCTGTAGAGTTATTCAGCTCCGATTTATATAATGTGATTCACACTCTTTAAGAAGTTTCACTTTTTTAAAAAAAGTTTCACTTTGAAAATGAAAATTTCATTATCCTTCTAGTGGTAAAATGCAAACCAATATTTTTTGTTTTGTTGACTCTGACTAAAAATTTTGATATTTCTTCCCACAGTGATCAGCTGAACTAGAAAACATGTCAGAGATTTTTGTGACCTTGATCATTGTTAATTGTACTTGGCTAAAAACTTTTGCTTTTACATTTATGTTTGCTTTTCTGAAATAATTTTCTACTTTAAAAATATCTTTAAATTTCATAATGTCAACATTGTTTAAGATTACAGTATTTAGAGAAATTTTAATATATTTTTGATAGGACCAGATCATTAAAAAGATGAAACTACAGTCTTTTGAAATATGTGTAAATTATATTTCATAATCCTACATCATGTCAAAGTGAGCTGATTTAGTCAAAGTGGCACTTATATTAGCTTAGATTGAATCTCATTTTGTAAATCTCAGTAATTCATTTTGTCACTAGGGGAATTTGCTGTCAAGGACTTTGACTTTATCTTTGTTCAGCCAGTGAAGTGAAGGGGCCTTGCATGCAATTAGATAATTACCATGAAACATAAGTAATGTCCCCAAAGGATTGTTGCTGATACAGTCAGTCATTTTTCCCCCAAGAAATTTCTACTGAAGTATCCCTAATAGGAGAGGCAAATCAATAAACACAACCAGAGAAATTTGCCTGATACAAAAATGAAATACTATGAGATCTCTAATTTAATTTTTAAAATTCACTTATATTATGTAGTGTACTATACTTCATATGTCCACATTTGTTTAAATAAAATATTTTTTAAATAAAATATTTTTATATCACTATCAAGACAAAGATTCATTCTCTAGGAACTTGCATCATATTTGTCCAATACTTATACATAGTTGTTTTTTTGTTTTGTTTTGTTTTAGCCCTTGTACCCTAGTTGTGGTTAGTATACTTATTTAAAAAGTAGGGGTGTAAAAATAGGTCTTGGATCCAGGCAGTTACAGCCCAGGTAAAGTCTGAGTACCAAGGTCAGAATGAAGGAAAATCCTAAATAAAAGATACAGACTTTCACAAGAAGTAGCATGCAGAAGTAGGATCCAAACTTTTTCTCATCTCAAGAGCTGATTCCTGTGAAAGCAGTTGCTTATTTCCAAGTTTGGCTGGCCACTAATGACATTTGAGTGTGCTGGAGAAGATTAGAATAGAGAGCTAACCTTACTACATCAGAGTAAGGCAATACCTATTAGTTTCCTTTGGTCACCTGAGGTAATTGTTCTGAGTCAGTTTAGAGAGAGAGAGAAAGAGAGAGACAGAGACCGATTCAGAGAGCATGAGAGAGACAATGATTATAATATGAGCAGACTTGGAGAGGGCACTGATTTTACAACTACTGTCACCTTTCTCTCAGGTTATTAAGACCTTTCTTCAGGAGTAATTTTTTAGTGCTTTATTATCTAAATTCAATTATAGTTTTATCAACAGTTAAATTTTAAATTAAATTTCCAAAAGATTGTAATTGATAACATAAAGATATATCAAGTTCTGATGTTGTGAAGTAAGTGTATTCCAAGAGGAAATGCGATTATTTAACTGAATTTCAGACCTGAAATTCTTGTTATTAGTATTGTTATCACAAAACACCTTGTGAGCTGTCTTCATGGAAAGTAATTCTTGTGTTAGAAATATGGGCTTGGTCAGAAAGTAGTGAGTAACAGGAAAACATAATTCCTTAATTCCTCAGTTGACATTCAGGGTGCCATATGCTTTTAAATATGCTCGACTGCTAAACTTTGAATACTTTTTTCTCTATTAGAATAAGCATAGCTAGTACTTCAGAATTAAAAGGAATTTAGAGATCAGTTAATCTTACATTTAGTGGATGAATAAACTGAAGCCTACAGAGTTTTAAGTGCCTGCTTAAGGTGACATAACTGTTTGACAGTAGAACCTGGACTTGAAACAAATGGAGTCCTCATTCCACATCATGGTAGCATATAGTCATTCTGGGTGAGGAACCACTTAACTTACAGAGTGAAGGAGAAAAACGAGGCCATTGTAATGGCAAATCCATTCAGTCTTTTGAATATTTCAGGTAAGTTTACTTCTATTTGCAATTAATTATCAGGATTATTATTTGTTGGACAAACTTCAAACAAGATTTTCAACCTTACCAGTCTGCCACCTCTGTAATGACAGTCATTGAAGGAAATAATAATTTACAAATGACTGTAGTAGTGTTTTTAAATGCCAGTCTTTATTCTTTTAGAATGTTGGAATAATGAACAAGGGCATTAGTTCCTCATGAAAATGTTACTTTCTCCTGCCTGGTGACTATTCAGATATTATTGATTAAAAAATATTAACTCACATGTTACTTAGTGACACCCCAGTGCATTATAATGCAGATTTTCTCTCTAGTCCTTGCAGAATGTCATTACCATTTTGGGAAGCTGCAGTGAAACTCTTCTCCATTGTCCCTAGGGAAGTTCATCACCACTTACAGCCACTAAACAATAACACACTGGGATAATGTCTACCAACCTTATGGCAGCATGTTCCAATTGGAATCCCTAAAGACAATAGAGTGATCCCCTCTTACTCATGGGTTCACTTTTCACAGTTTCAGTTACCCTTGGTCAACTGTAGTGCAGAAACTGATGATCCTCCTTCTGATGTATTATCAAAATATCAGTAGTAATGTAATGCTACGTCACAGTGCCTATGTCATTCACTTCACTTCATCTCATCGTGTAGGCATTTATCATCTCTTGTTACAAGAAGAAAGGGAGTACAGTATAGTAGATATTTTGTGAGAGAGTCAGAGAGTGAGAGACACTACATTCACATAACTTCATTACAATATAATTGTTCTATTTTTTGTTATTGTTGTTAATGTCTTACTGTTTCCAAGTAATTGATGCTGTATTAAGTAAAATTTATAGGAAGGCATTTATAACCTCTGTTTCAAATCCCAGAAAATCATATTCTTAAGGGTACCAGCTGATCACAGGAACAAAAATCCCTTCTGCCTTGGATTTATTTTCTTTTAGCATACTCCTTTTGATGCTGCTGCTACTAGTAGATCCTGATTTCTTGTTTATAGAATTTTAAGTATTGGACCCTTGATTCTCTTCTGGTTAGGTGCTGATTCTTGTCCATATATTCTAACACTGACACCTTTCAGAGTTTAAAAACATCGTTAAGCTAAGAGAGATGCTTCTGTAAGACTCACTAGTATTAGCTCTTATTCCCATTCTACATTTACTTTTCTGGATCTCTGCTTTGGTTTTCTGTGCTATTTTTTTCTGCATATTGAGATACTTCCAGTATGCATATACTTATAATTCAGGTAGTTGTTCCTCTTGTCCCACCTTTTAATATTCTGCATCTCAAAAGTAAATATTTTCCTGATTGATGTATTGACCTGTTCTCTTTGACACTCAACTGATCACTGGTATTGGTTGGTAAACATTAACACATTTTATGTTTTTATTTTTATCATGATGCTTATGGCAAAGATTTGGTGTCTTGGTTCCTTGCCCTCTTCATGCTTCCTTCCTGAGTGTCACCCTTGACTTCTCTTTTTCTCTCACCTACCCCATCCAGTATATCACTAAGTCCTGTAGATCCTGTCTCATAAATGTCTCTCAGATATATCCACTTTTCTCCATCCCCACCATCTCCACACTAGCATCTTGTATTTGGAGTGCTTAAATAGTTTCCTCCCCTTTGCAGCTTGTGCTTCTAGTATTGTTTCTTGCCTATCTAGGCTCTATACCATAGCTTTAGAAGATTTCCTTTGCAGAAAACCTTCCAATGGCTTTTCATTGCCTTTTCCATAATGCCCAAACTGTAATGTGGCTGACTTTGTCTCCAGCCTCATCTATTATTTTCCCTTGCTCTCTCTGCTCTAGTTTTATAAAATTTCTACTAGTTTCTTGCACGTGCGTGAATCCATCTTCTCCTTCTTTACGAGGCAGATTCCTACTCATCTTTCTGGGTTCATCTTCATCTTCATTTCTATAAGAAGCCTTTCTTTATTACTGGATCAGAGAAGTCCCGCTTTATTCCTCCAGGTCCCTGAACTTTCCTTGTCAAAACATTCTTGACATTTTCTTCTTGTTACTTTTTTTGGTCATCTTTCCTATTATGGTGTCCCCATTACCTTGTTCATCACTGCATCTCCATGTAATAGAACAGTGTAATTTTGAAAGAGAATGTTAGTCAAGAGACAAAATTGTTTAGTGAGAGGCTGTGCTGTATAGCACGGTGTTTTACCTACTGAGCCTGTGTTCATACATCAGCTCAGCCACTTTACAAACTGTGTAACTTTGAGGAAATTACTATACTCTTTATGCTGAGTTCTCCATCTGTACTGGGTAATAGCTGTAATCCTATCTCATGAGTTAAGATTGAATGAGTTGATATGCCAGTGTTAGAACAGTGCTTTTGGATGATTTATTGTGGATTCAATTTTTATATCGTTTACCTTAAATTTGATTAGTGTGTCTAGAAAGTTAAAATTACACATTTTTATTCTCAGTTCAAAATAATCTGGGCTTCCTGGGAGGGGAAAATATATTCCATTTTCTATGTAGAAATTTGGAGAGGGGAATGACCTTGATTTTGTAAGTCATATTCTTTTCT
Source organism: Canis lupus baileyi (assembly GCF_048164855.1). NCBI lineage: Eukaryota > Metazoa > Chordata > Mammalia > Carnivora > Canidae > Canis > Canis lupus. The sequence goes on from NC_132849.1 coordinate 31,775,966, forward strand.
AAGTAATCTGAGTATTTCTTTTGTTGGGAGGAAATGAAGGGATTTTCTTTTAAAGATTTTATTTATTTATTCATGAGAGAGGGGAGAGAGAGAGAGAGAGAGAGAGGGGCAGAGACACAGGCAGAGGGAGAAGCAGGCTCCATGCAGAGAGCCCGATGTGGGACTTGATCCCGGAACTCCAGGATCACGCCCTGGGCGGAAGGCAGGTGCTAAACCGCTGAGCCAGTGAAGAGATATTTAAACTCTAAAGTCTATGTCAAGATTTCTCCCTCTTCAGACAAATAAAAGTGAGAATACAGGCCAAAATCTTTGGTGTGCAGCAAAAGCTATTCTGATAGAGAAGATTATAACAGCACAAGTCTATCTCAAGAAGCAAGAAAAATCTCAAATAAACAACCTAACCTTACACCTAAAGGAGCTGGAAAAAGAACAAGCAAAACTAAAAACTAATAGAAGAAAGTAAATAATAAATACTAGAGCACAAATAAATGAAATAGATCCGGAAAAAAACAATTGAACAGATTCATAAAATCAGGAACTAGTTCTTTGGAAAGATAATTAAAAAACCATTAGGCAGACTCATCAAAAAAAAAAAAAAAAAAAAGGAGGAGGGACTCAAAGTCAGGAATGAAGGAGAAAAAAAATAGAGGACTCAAAATCAGAAATGACACCACAGAATTACAAAGGATTATAAGAGAATATTATGAAAAATTATATGCCAAAAAATTGGACAGTCTAGAAGAAATGGATAAATTCCTAGAAACTTATAATCTCCCAAAACCAAATCAGGAAGAGATAGAAAATTTGAACAGGTCAATTACTAGCAATGAAATTACGTCTGTCATTTAAAAAAAACTCCCAATAAAGTCCAGGACCAGATGGTTTCACAGGTAAATTTTATCAAACATTTAAAGAAGAGTTAATACTTATGCTTCTCAAACTATTAAAAAAAAAAAAAGCAGAAGAGGAAGGAAAGCTTTCAAATTCAGGTGAGCATTACCCTGAATTGAAAACCAGATAATGACACTACAAAAAAGTGGACTATTGGCTAATATCTCTGATGAACATAGATGGAAAAATCCTCAACAAAAATGTTAGCAAACAGAATTCAACAATGCATTAAGCAAATCATTAACCACAGTCAAGTGGGATTTATTCCTGGGCTACACTAATCACAAATCAACCCATGTAATACATCTCCTTAACAAAGGAAAAGACAAAAACCATGTCATCATTTCAATAGATGCAGAAAAAGCATTTGATAACATATATCTATTCATGATAAAAGCCCTCAACAAAGTAGGTTTAGACGGAACATACCTCAACATACCTAAGGCCAGATATGAAAACCCACAGCTAATATCATACTTACTCAATGGTAAAAAACTGAGAATTTTTCTTTTAAAATCAGGAACAAGACAAAGATATCCACTCTCACCACTTTTATTCAACATAGTACTGGAAGTTTTAGCCACAGCAGTCAGACAACCAAAAGAAAAAAAAGACATCTAGATTGGTAAGGAAGAAGTAAAACTTTCACTATTTGTAGATTACATGATATTACATATAGAAAACCTGAAAGACTCCACCAAAAAGAAAAATGCTAGAATAAGTGAATTCAGTACAGTCTGAGGATATAAAATCAATGTGCAGAAATCTGTTGCATTTCTGTATACCAATAATGAAGCAGCAGAAAGAGAAATTAAGAAAACAATCCCATTTACAATTGTACCAAAAATAATAAAATATGTGGGAATAAACCTAACCACAGACAAATAGAAAAATATTCCATGCTCATGGATTGGAAGAACCCATATTGCTAAAATATCCGTAGCACTCAAATCAGTCTACAGATTTAATGCAATCCCTATCAAATACTGATGGCATTTTTCACAGAACTAGAACACACAATTCTAAAATTTGTATAAAACCACAGAAGATAGAGGTCGGGGCAAGATGGTGGAGAAGTAGGGTCCCCAACTCACCCCCCCACCCCCACCACCAACTTACCAACTTACCTAGATAACTTTCAAATCATCCTGAAAACCTATGAATTCGACCTGAGATTTAGAGAGAGAACAGCTGGAACACTACAGAGAGAAGAGCTTTCGCTTCCAACAAGGTAGGAAGGCAGAAAAAATAAATAAAAAGGAATCAAGTGGGGGAGGGGCCCCGCGAGGAGCCGGGCTAAGGCCCCCCGCGAGAGCCTCCAGGACAGGAAAGCCCAGCCCCGGAGAAGCAGGAACTTTAAAAATATCCACCGGATTCTTCCCGGAGGGAGAGGCGCTCAGCGGGGAACCCGCACAGCACCGCAGGGGGGCAGAGGAGCCCCCAGGTTCCCGGGGTCACTAACAGAGGAGGTGCACCCCGGGGAGAGCGCGCCGCACCCCGTGGGCTGAGCTCGGTGAAGGGCTGGAGCGCCCGGCGGGGCCTGGGGAGCAGCTCAGGGTGGGGGGCTCAGGGCGGAGGGGGCTGCGCCTGCTGCCTTCGGGAGCCGGGCCCCGGGAGCGCATTCCAGCAGCGCAGGCCCCAGATCCCAGGGCACCGAGGACACAGCTCAGGATCTGGCGCTCCCCTCGGGACAGGCGGAGGCGGGGAGGGACAGGGCAGCGGGACACTCCTGCCGCTGGGGGCCCCCAGGCTGTGCAGATCAGCGCCCCCGCCCTGGAGCATCCAAGCCAGTGTGGACTAGGAGCTGCGGGAATTACTGGGGATGCTGACGCCAGGGCTGGAGAGCAGGCCGCCGCCAGTGTGCTTGTTCCTCCTGGGGTCACCCTGTGCCTGGGAGAGGCGGGGCCACCAGGGAACAGGGGCCTCAAGGGGTAAACCACTCCCACTGAGCCCAGCACCTGGCAGGAGGCCGGGGCAGCTCCCCCAGGTGCACACACCTGAGACTCAGCACAGCAGGCCCCTCCCCCAAAACACCAGCTGGAAGGACAGGGGAAGAGCAAGTTCTTGACCAGGCAGCGCGGGAAAGCTCCAGGGGAAGTCGAGGGATTTACAGTATATAGAACCAGAGGGTACCCCTCCTTTTTTTCTTCCTTTTTCCAGTACAACTCGTTTTTATATCAGTCTGTAAATTTCCAATTTTTTTTTATCTTTTCACACCTTAACTACAATATTTTACCTCCTCTTCATTTTTAAGATTCTTCCTTTTTGACTGTCATATTTCTACAATTACAAGTCCTAGATAAATTTTCCACTTTTAGATTCCCTTCAACATACTCAACTTAATTTTGGAATATATACAAGATATGCTTCTTTTTGTTTTGTGTTTTTTGTTTTCTCTGCCTCATTTTGTTCTACAATGACAGAAGTTAATACCTTCTAAAACATGACCAGCATGCACCCAAAACCAAGTGGTATACTGTGCTGGTCCATTCTGTGAGATTCCTCATTTCCATTCTGCCACCCTCTTTTATTTCATTTATGTTTTGTTGGTCAATGTTGGGGCCCTCTACAAGTATCTCTGGTTTATATAAATTTGGGACTGAGCATCTTCTAATGTACAGAACTTAACATACTCAGAAACAAGAGGATCACCCTCTAGAACCCCTCAGTAGACTACATCCTCCCTCCACTACAACTTCTTCACCACCACCATCTCCCAGTGCCCCCTTTTTTCCTTCTCCTTTTTTTCTTTTTCTTTTTTTTCCCACTTCCTCTTTAGGATTCCTGGCCTTTTATTCTTTACTACTTTGTTCTAAAATTTGTTTTTCACTTTAGTGGTCCTTTTGTGTTATTTCGTTCTGATCTTTCTTTCTGGTCTCTGACCTCAGCAGAATCATTAGGGTGAAATTTACTTAGGTCGTGGTTGATATTCTTGACGCAGCCTGCTCATACAGCCACTCTGCACTGAACAAAATGACTAGAAAGAAGAACTCACCACAAAAGAAAGAATTAGAAAGTACTCTCTGCCACTGAGTTACAGGATTTGGATTACAATTCGATGTCAGAAAGCCAATTCAGAAGCACAATTATAAAGCTACTGGTGGCTCTGGAAAAAGCATAAAGGATTCAAGAGACTTCATGACTACAGAATTTAGATCTAATCAGGCTGAAATTAAAAATCAATTAAATGAGAGCAATCCAAACTAAAGGTCCTAATGACGAAGGTTAATGAGGTAGAAGAAAGAGTGTGTGACATAGAAGACAAGCTGATGGCAAGGAAGGAAGCTGAGGAAAAAAGAGAAAAACAATTAAAAGACCATGAGGAAAGGTTAAGGGAAATTAACTGACAGCCTCAGAAGGAAAAAATCTACATTTAATTGGGGTTCCAGAAGGCGCTGAGAGAGACAGAGGACCAGAAAGTGTATTTGAACAAATCATAGTTGAAAACTATCTAACTTGGGGAGGGAAATAGGCATTCAGATCCAGGAGATAGAGATATATCCCCATAAAATCAATAAAAAACATTCAACACCCTGACATTTAATAGTGAAACTTGCAAATTCCAAAGATAAAGAAAAAATCCTTAAAGCAACAAGAGACAAGAGATCCCTAACTTTTATGGGGAGAAGTATTAGATAACAGCAGACCTCTCCACAGAGACCTGGCAGGCCAGAAGGGGCTGGCAGGATATATTCAGGGTCCTAACTGAGAAGAACATGCAGCCAAGAATACTTTATCCAGCAAGGCTCTCATTCAGAATAGAAGGAGAGATTAAAGCTTCCAAGATAGGCAGAAACTAAAAGAATATGTGACCACTAAACCAGCTCTGCAAGAAATATTAAGGGGGACTCTGTAAAAGAAAGAGTAAGCCCGGGGATCCCTGGGTGGCTCAGCAGTTTAGCTCACCTGCCTTTGGCCCAGGGCACGATCCTGGAGTCCCAGGATTGAGTCCTACGTTGGGCACCCGGCATGGAGCCTGCTTCTCCCTCCTCCTGTATTTCTGCCTCTCTCTCTCTCTCTCTATCATGAATTAATAAATTAATTTAAAAATTAAAAAGGAAGAAAGAGGAAGCCCAAAGAAACAATCCACAAAAACAGGGACTGAATAGGTATCATGACAACACTAAATTCATATCTTTCAATGGTAACTCTGAATGTGAATGGGCTTAATGATCACATCAAAAGATGCAGGGTTTCAGAGTGGATAAAAAAGCAAGACCCATCCATTTGCTGTCTACAAGAGACTCATTAGACCTAGGGACAACTCCAGCCTGAAAATGAAATGCTGGAGAACCATGTACCATTCAAATGGTCCTCAAAAGAAAGCAAGGGTAGCATTCCTTCTATCAGATAAATTAAAGTTTATCTCAAAAACTGTAGTAAGAGACAAGGAGGGACACTATATCATATTTAATGGATATATCCAACAAGAGGACCTAACAATCATGAATATTTATGCCCCTAATGTGGGAGCTGCCAAGTATATCAATCAATTAATAACCAAAGTAAAGACATACTCAGATAATAATACTCTAATGCTGGGAGACTTCAACACGGTGCTTTCTGCAAATGACATATCTTCTAAGCACAACATCTCCAAAGAAACAAGATCTTTAAATGATACACTGGGCCAGATGGATTTCACAGATATTTACAGAACTTTACATCCGAACGCAATGAATACACCTTCTCAACTGCACATGGAACTTTCTCCAGAATAGACTACATACTGGGTCACAAATCAGGTCTCAACTGATACCAAAAGATTGGGATTGTCCCTGGATATTTTCAGACCATAATGCTTTGAAACTAGAATTAAATCACAAGAAGAAATTGGGAAGAAAGTCACACGTGGAGGTTAAAGAGCATCCTGCTAAAAGACAAAAGAGTCAACCAGGAAATAAGAGAAGAATTAAAAAGATTCATGGTAACTAATGAGAATGAAGATACAACCATTCAATATCTTTGGGATACAGCAAAAGTAGTCCTGAGAGGGAAATATATTTCAATCCAAGCATCCCTCAAAAAACTGGAAAAAACTCAAATACAAAAGCTAACCTTGCAGCTAAAGAAACTCGAGAAAAAACAGCAAATAAAACCTACATCAAGCAGAAGAAGAGAGTTAATAAAGAATCGAGCAGAACTCAATGAAATGGAGACCAGAAGAACTGTGGAACAGATCAACAAAACCATGAGTTGGTTCTTTGAAAGAATTAATAAGATAGATAAACCATTAGCCAGCTTTATTAAAAACAAAAGAGAAAAGATTCTAATTAATAAAATCATGAATGAAAAAGGAGAGATCACCACCAATACCAAGGAAATTGAAATGATTTTAGAAACATATTATGCACAGCTATACGCCAATAAGGCAATCTAGAAGAAAAGGATGCATTTCTGGAAAACCACAAACTACCAAAACTGGATCAGGAAGAAATAGAAAACCTGAACAAGCCAGTAACCAGGGAGGAAATTGAAGCAGTCATCCAAAACTTCCCAAGACACAAAAGTCCAGGGCCAGATGGCTTCCCAGGGGAATTCTATCAAACGTTTAAAGAAGAAACAATACCCATTCTACTAAAGCTGTTCCAAAAGATAGAAAGGGAAGTAATACTTCCAAACTCGTTTTATGAGACCAGTATCACGTTAATTCCAAAACCAGACAAAGACCCCACCAAAAAGGAGAATTAAAGCCCAATATCCCTGATGAACAGAGATGCAAAAATTCTCAACAAGATACTAGCCAATAGGATCCAACAATACATTTAGAAGAGTATTCACCATGACCACATGAAATTTATCCCAGGGATGCAAGGCTGGTTCAACACTCGTAAAACAATCAATATGATAGATCACATCAACAAGAGAAAAAACAAGAACCATATGATCCTCTCAATAGATGCAGAGAAAGCATTTGACAAAATACAGCATCCGTTCCTGATCAAAACTCTTCAGAGTGTAGGGATAAGGGAACATTCCTCAGCATCTTAAAAGCCATCTACGAAAAGCTCACAGCAAATATCATTCTCAATGGGGAAACACTGGGAGCCTTTCCCTAAGATCAGGAACACGACAGGGATGTCCACTCTCACCACTGCTATTCAACATAGTACTAGAAGTCCTTGCCTCAGTAATTAGACAACAAATAGAAATAAAAGGCATTCAAATTGGCAAAGAGGAAGTCAAACTCTCCCTCTTTGCAGAAGACATGATACTGTACATAGAAAACCCAACAGACTCCACCCTAAGATTGCTAGAACTCATACAGCAATTTGGCAGTGTGACAGGATACAAAGTCAATGCCCAGAAATCAGTGGCATTTCTAGACACTAGCAATGAGACTGAAGAAATAGAAATTAAGGAGTCAATCCCATTTACAATTGCACCCAAAAGCATAAGATACCTAGGAATAAACCTAACCAAAGAGGTAAAGGATCTATACCCTAAAAACTACAGAACACTTCTGAAAGAAATTGAGAAAGGCGTAAAGAGATGGAAAAATATTACATGCTCTTGGATTGGAAGAATTAATATTGTGAAAATGTCAATGCTACCCAGGTCAATTTACATATTTAATGCAATACCTATCAAAATACCATGGACTTTCTTCAGAGAGTCGGAACAAATAACCTTAGAATTTATGTGGATTCAGAAAAGACCCAAATAGCCAGGGGAATATTGAAAAAGAAAACCAGAACAGGGGGCATCACAATGCCTGATTTCAAGTTGCACTACAAAGCTGTGATCATCAAGGCAGTATGGTACTGGCACCAAAACAGACACATAGGTCAATGCAACAGAATAGAAAACCCAGAAATGGGCCATCAACTCTATGGTTGACTAATATTTGACAAAGCAGGAAAGACTATCCACTGGAAAAAGGACAATCTTTTCAATAAATGGTGCTGGGAAAATTGGACAGCCACATGCTGAAGAATTAAACTAGACCATTCTCTTACACCATACACAAAGATAAACTCAAAATGGATGAAAGATCTAAACGTGAGGCAAGAATCCATCAAAATCCTAGAGGAGAACACAGGCAACAGCCTTTTTGAACTTGGCCACAGCAACTTCTTGCAGGATACATCTATGAAGGCAAGGGAAACAAAAGCAAAAATGAATTATTGGGACTTCATCAAGATAAAAAGCTTCTGCACAGCCAAAGAAACAGCCAACCAAACTAAAAGTCGACCTACAGAATGAGAGAAGATATTTGCCAATGACATATCAGATAAAAGGCTAGTATCCAAGATCTATAAAGATCTTATTAAACTCAACAGCAAAGAAACAAACAATCCAATCATGAAATGGGCAAAAGAGATGAACAGAAATCTCACAGAGGAAGACATAGACATGGCCAACAAGCACATGAGAAAATTCTCTGCATCACTTGCCATCAGGGAAATACAAATCAAAACCACAATGAGATACCACCTTCCACCAGTGAGAATGGTGAAAATTAACAAGAGAGGAAACAACAAATGTTGGAGAGGAAATGGAGAAAGGGGAACCGTCTTGCACTGTTGTCTTGTATGGTGCAGCCACTCAGAAAACAGTGTGGAAGTTCCTCAAAGAGTTAAAAATAGAGCTACCCTACAACCCAGCACTTGCACTGCTGGGGTATTACCCAGATACAGATACAAAGCTACAGATGCTGTGAAATGGCAGGACACCTGCACCCAATGTTTATAGCAGCAATGTCCACAATCGCCAAACTTGGAGAGAAGCTCAGTGTCCATTGAAAGATGAATGGATAAAGAAGCTGTGGTCTATGTATACAATGGAATATTACGCAGCCATTAGAAACGACAAATACCCACCATTTGCTTCAACGTGGATGGAACTGGAGGGTATTATGCTGAGTGAAGTAAGTCAATTGGAGAAGGACAAACATTATATGGTCTCATTCATTTGGGGATTATAAAAAATAGTGAAAGGGAATAAAGGGGAAAGGAGAGAAAATGAGTGGAAATATCAGTGGTGGAGACAGACATGAGAGATTCCTAATTCTGGGAAAGGATCAAGGGGCAGTGGAAGGGGAATTAGGCGGGGTGATGGGGTGACTGGGTGATGGGCACTTGAGGGGATGAGCACTTGGTATTATGCTATATATTGGCAAATAAAACTCCAATAAAAAATATACCAAAAAAAAAAAAACCTGTAACAGACCCTGAATAGCTAAAGCAATCTTGAAAAAGAACAAATTTGGAGGTATTACAATCCTTGATTTTAAAATATACTACAAAACTGTTGTAATCAAAACTGTGGTATTGATGCAAAAATAGATGGTTATCAATGGAACAGAATGGAGAGAACACAAATAAACCCATGCTTTAAAAATATTAATTAGAGTGGGAGAGAGAGGTAGGGGAGAGACAGAGGGATAGGGAGACAGAGAATCTTAAGCAGGCTCCATGCCCAGTGCAGAACCCAATGTGTGGCTCAAATTCACAACCTTGACGTCATGACCTGAGCCAAAATCAAGAGTCAGACCTTAACTGACTGAGGCACCCAGGTGCCCCTAAACCCACACTTTCATGGTCACTTAATCTTTGGGAGAGGAGAAAAGAATATACATTGGGGAAAATACAGTCTCTTCAGCAAATGTTGGGAAAACTGGACAGTTACATTCAAAAGATTGAAACTGAACTACTTTTCTATACCATACACAAAAATAAACTCAAAGTGTATTAAGGACGTAAATGTAAGACCTGAAACCATAAAATTCCTAGAAGAAAACATAGGTAGTAATTTCTTTGACATCGACTATAGAAAGATACAAATGCAATGAAACGCCGGGACACCTGCACCCCGATGTTTATAGCAGCAATGGCCACGATAGCCAAACTGTGGAAGGAGCCTCGGTGTCCAACGAAAGATGAATGGATAAAGAAGATGTGGTTTATGTATACAATGGAATATTACTCAGCTATTAGAAATGACAAATACCCACCATTTGCTTCAACGTGGATGGAACTGGAGGGTATTATGCTGAGTGAAGTAAGTCAGTTGGAGAAGGACAAACATTATATGTTCTCATTCATTTGGGGAATATAAATAATAGTGAAAGGGAAAATAAGGGAAGGGAGAAGAAATGTGTGGGAAATATCAGAAAGGGAGACAGAACGTAAAGACTGCTAACTCTGGGAAACGAACTAGGGGTGGTAGAAGGGGAGGAGGGCGGGGGGTGGGAGTGAATGGGTGACGGGCACTGGGTGTTATTCTGTATGTTAGTAAATTGAACACCAATAAAAAAAAAAAAAAAAAAAAAAAAAAAAAAAGAAACATTTTTCTATGTGTGTTTTCTGAGGCAAGGGAAACAGAAGTAAAATTAAACTATTGGGACTATACTAGAATAAAAAGTGTCTGAAAAGCTTCTGTACCATCAGTAAAATAACAAGCAACCTACTGAATAGGAGAAGATATTTGCAAATGATACATCTGTTAAGGGGTTAATATCCAAAATACATAAAGAACTTCTACAACTCAACACCAGAACAACCAAATAATTCAATTAAAAATGGCAGAGGACCTGACTAGACATTTTTTAAAGAAGAAACACAGGTTATCAACAGACACATGAAAAGATGCTCAGCATCACTTATCATCAGAGAAATGCAAATACAAACCATAATGAGATATCACTTTATACCTGTCAGAATGGCTAGGAGAAAAAAAGACAATAAAAAATGATGAGGATGTGAAGAAAAAGAGACTCTCGGGTACTATTGGTGGGAATGCAAATTGGTGCACTCACTGTGAAAAATGTTATACAGTTTCCTAAAAAAATTTAAAATGGAATCACCGAAGATCCAATAGTTCTACTATTGGTTATTTGTCCAAAGAAAACAAAAACACAATTTGAAAAGACACGCACCCCTATATTTATTGCAGCATTATTTTGATAGCCAAGATATGGAAGGAACCAAAGCATTTATCCATAGATGAATAAAGAAGAGGTATACATACATATATGTATATATACATACATGCATACATATGATCAGTATTACTCATCCATAAAAAAGAATGAGGCAGAGTTGGGATTTGAATCCAGTCAATTTGGCCTTGGGATTCACTTTTAACCATTATGATATAGAACAGAGAAGTAGAAGAAACATGAAGACAGCCATAGAAATCAGATAAAGAGTATTAAGGAGGAAGAAATGATCAAAAGTGTCAAGAGCTACAGAGATGTTAATATGAAGTCAGAAAATTCTCTAGTGTGTTAGCAATAAAGAAGTTAATAACTGTGGTGAGAATAGTTTCAATAAAGTAGTGATTGTAAAAGCCCCAAACTGTATTGGATTGAAAAGTAAATGACAACTGAGTATGTATAGACAGTGAACATACATAAATCTTCCAAAACTAGTTTATAAATTTTTAGATGTTAATCTTTAGTCAAGCTATTAAGCCATCTCTTATGAAAATGATTTGCCAATCCAGTGGACCCAACAGGATTTTTTTCTGCTGGGAATGAGAAGGAATCCTCTATTTAGTGAGATTTGGGGGTATTAACATTTCTTTCCCATCAGCATATCACTGATACATGACATTCTACCATTAATATTGCATGTCTTTGAGCTAATGATCCTGAGGAGGATAACAACTTTAAACTTCAAGTAATTATTGACTCTTACAATGAAATGAGTTTATTTTATTTTTTTAAAGATTTTATTTATTGATTTATGAGAGACACACACAGCGAGAGAGAGAGAGAGAGAGAGGTGGGGGGCGGGGAGGGCAGAGACACAGGCAGAGGGAGAAGCAGGCTCCATGCAGGGAGTCTGATGTGGGACTTGATTCCAGGTCTCCAGGATCATGCCCTGGGCTGAAGGTGTCTCTAAACCACTGAGCCATCTGGGCTTCCCAAAAATGAGTTTATTATGTCTTTTCATGAAAGTGTTGAGAGTAATTCCATACAAGTAACTTATGGAAATTGATAGAGAAGGAGTCATGGAATGAAGATGGGGAGCAGTTGGAATCTAGTACACAGAGGGTATAAGTTTCTGAAAAGAAAAAGAGCCTTTGGTATGTACATATGTATTTGGAAGTGGAGGGAGGTACACAGGAGAATGACAATCCAGAAAATAAGTAGTGATTTCTTCTATGTCAGCTCTGCATAGAGCTCACCTTGTATCTAGACTTGTACTGTCCGGGCTGTGTATAAATAATGAACACAGCTTATTAGTACAACTTATTAGTAATAGTACACTTCACTAAGCATTTCTAAAAACTTCTCAGCTTTCTCTTTCTTTAGTTAAGAGAGCAGTTATTAATAGGTACCTGGCTCAGTAAGAGTGCCTTTCTTACTTAAGCACAATTTGAATGATGAGAAGAAACTGAATACTAGCTCTTTTGAGGGAGAGGAATATCATAAATCATGAAAGAGTTATAGAAATATCGTTCATCATATTTACAAGTTAAGACAGTATTGACTTTCAGAATTAATGTTTGTCAGCTTTGTGTGCTTGTGTGATTTTAAAGGTGAACTGTCCTCAGATACTGGATGTTTGTTGTTAGATATCACTGATGACCAGTGATATCTGAAAGAATCACTGACTTGAAAGACCTCCCTTCCACTATGGAAATGAATTGCTGGAGAAGGTGAGATGGGTTTTGAAGTAAGATATATATCTTTGGATATAGGGCAGAGCTCTTAGAAAGAGGATGGAAATTCTCCTGGGGTAAGTTGGGAAATTGAAGAAATTTAAGGAGAGGACTGAGAGGAAAGAGCTGACCTAAAAACAAGAAGTACTTTCCATACAGGGGTTCCCTGAGAGGGTTTTCACTCTTTGGATCCTTCCCTCACTTTCCACACATGACATACTATGAGGAAAGACATGTTTAATATATAACCTTAAATCTTATGTTATTCTCTTTAATTATCCATACTCTGTAGGAATTCTGATGTATGTGATGGTGGTGAGGATAATAGAGAAGGAAGGAAGTTTCTGGCAATAAGCCTCCACATTAAACTTTCTTCTGCTGTTTGTGGAATATTACATTTTACAGATGACAAAGTACAGTAAGGGCTTCCAATGACTACTACTCTGAGGTCAGAATGGCAATTGGCATTAGATATTCAGAGGAGTCCATGATTGTCACAGAGAAAGCAAGGTGAAATTTAGAAAACAACAATGAACTCAAAACAAAAATCTGTCAACAAATTGGAGGTTCTACATGTTTTTAATATCTAAGAACAAGGAATGCAGTGTATTGCATCTAAAGTAAGGCTGTTGAATAGCCATGGTTTCTAGTAGTGTTGGTTTGTGGGCTTTAGAAGCTCTTGCCAGAGCTCCTAAAGCCATAACCTGAAGGAAGAGTGAGCCCTGCCCTCCCATGTTGCTGTTGTTCTCACTGATTGGAGTTATGTTTTTGTTGATCCCCAAGGTGATGATCCAGTTCTTGACTTCTAATTAAACTATACCTACATGTCTAATCTGCTTATCAATAACTGATAATATCAATTATTGGTCATTGTCTTTGTAAAAAATTTAGACAAATACCTCAAAGCTTCAGCATGAGGCATATTTCACTTTAGAAGGACTTGGCTTTCAGTTTAGTATGCTCTTTCATAGATTTTAGTTCTATAGGGACCATCAAGTTAAATATGAAAGTTTGAAACATTGTAACTCATGGTGATCCAGCTAAGTCTGTCAATGAGCAAATCTTCAGAAGCACTTAAATTTTAAACGATAGGGTTTTACTGTTTTCAAATTCATATGTCTTGAATTTGATAAGTTCTCAGATAAATAAAGGTTGACTACTATAGAGCTTTAGGATACCGGTTTAACCAGTAGTCTAGAACTTTTAATTAGAACATTATTTGTTAATATGGGTTTGGGAACTGATAACATTCTTAACATGTTTTTCTGTGACATGTGACATTGCTTAATTTAAAGGATATTACATTTTTTAAAAATTGTAATATTTCAAACATACAGAACAGTTTAAAGATATATAACTGACACCTACATACCCATCTCTCAATTTGAAGAAATATTATTTAGCCATATTTGCTTCAAATCTCTCTATCGTCCTTTGTCCTCTCCATTCCTTTTCTCCTTTTATTTCTCCTTCTTCTCTTTCTCTTCCATTTCAAGTCTCAAAGAAAGACAAATTACAAATACAGCAAAACCTCACCCATTTTCTTCCTCCTTCCCTCAAGTTGGTATGTATCTCAAAAACATGATATAGAATGCAAAAGCAAGTTGCAAAAGGATACTTACTAACATCTGTGTGATTTTTCAAAAGCATAGAGCAGTATTGTTCATTGTTTGATTAAAGACATTTAAGACCTTTTCCCCATAATAAACAAACAAAAAACAATTTATGAGGATTTACTATATCACAAGCAATAAACGCTTGGAACAAAAGTCAGGATATACTGAAATCTGATATATCCCCTCAAGGACATCTTAATATTCTAAATTATTAGTCAATAGTAATCTGTCTTGATAGATTTAAGTAATAAAAATACTTTTAGTACTAGAGCTATAAACTACTTCCCTGTTTCATCAGTTTCATATCTCCTTCGGTATATAAACTTAGAGCCTTTTAGATGTGAAATATGTTGCATAATAAAATGCTTTCCTTGGTTGGACTTAGCTAGTAAATAAAGTAATTAAATACCATGGGTTAGAGTCCCAGCTGATTTACTTTAGTAGAAATGACCTCATAAAGTTCTCACCCAGTTGTGTAAGCTAAGTCTCCATTCTATTACATATTAAATGATTTATAGGGATGTTGGGCCTAGGGGAAATAGAAAAGTGGAAATACATAGTATACTAAGGTTAGTTTTTAAAATAATTGATCAAGGTATATGTAGTTAATAAAGAGAATGTTAACTATTTTAGGATGTCTTAATTTTTTCTGTGAGGCATGCCTGAATGCACTCTCTTCTTCTGTTCCTAGCATTGGGTTACATTATTTTTTGTTTCATTTTGTTCTCTATTTTGTGTGTTTGCTTTTATTTATATATTTATTTGCATAACTGTGGTGCCTAGCACAATACTAATAACAGATGTTGATGAATAATTGTATTTTGTATGGTTTTAAATATTGTTAAAATATAATGGATTTGTCTTTAGACATAGGATTATATAAATAGGAAACACAAGGATATGGTCCTTTAAGAGAGTGAATTGACTGTTCCCACAACCTGACTCATAATTCCAATTGGATAAGATTAAGAGAAAAATTGTGGAGTAATCCTGAAGAAAACTTAAAAATAATAGAAGCCAAGAAAAAAAGAGAATAGAGTCTTTTTGTATAGTATTGTAATTATTATGCTCTTGATTATCATTTGTGGTGAAAAATGTTCAACTGAAAAACTGGAATAAATTATTCATTAAACAGTATCAATTATTTGCCAGTACAAACATGAAACCATTTTTATTCTTATTACTTTTTCTTCCCATCATGGTCTTTAGTGAGGATACTCTGACTGTCCCTTTCCTGGTCTTCAACAGAACTTGGGCAGATCGTGTAACTTCCTGGTCATGTTCAGTTTCTATAAGGTTTATCTAGCTTAAATGTCATTCAAGTTCTCCCTCACCTCTTTTCCCCATGTCAGACCTGAGTGTTAGTATGGTAAGGAGGGAGGAAGTTTCTTTGCACAAGAGACCACTCTGGTAGACTCCTTTATTTGAGTTACTGCTGCTTCTTTGGTTAATAAGGACTAGTTATCTATACTCTCTGCACTGCAGATGTCCAATTATTGGCTTTCTTGTGTATACAATGTGTGACTTCTTAGGTGGGTCCTGGGGCTTGGAGGATCTATGAGGCTGTCTCACTGCATAGATTACTATCTTGGCAGATATGACTCCAACTCCATCACTTCCACCCAATCTTTGGATTTAAAAGGCTGCCACTGAGATTGAATACCTCACAGCTTCTTGAGCCTGTGTGTATATATGTATGTACGTGCACACGTATGTGTGTGTATGTGTTTGTGTGTGTGTTCCCCAGTGTTAACATTTTTAGGAAGGTATTAGCAAAATGTCTATAGCCCAGACCCCTTCCATGATGTCCATTTGATCTCTGGGAAACTGACTTACCTTGAGCACCCCAAATAGTAGAAGTGAACTTCCCTCATTTGCTGAGCATTCTAAACCCCCTGTCTGCCATCTTTTTCCAGCTCCCTTTTCTCTTCTATAGGCACAAGGGTAGATCAGCAGCTTCTTTTCATTAGCCATGGTCCCACTACTAAATGTAGTGGTGTTCATATTGGCTAGGGAATTGTCTGGGTATGGGGCTAGGAGTTGGGGGAGTAGCCTGTTCCATCAGTTTCCATCCCTCCTCATTCTCTTTTCTTAAATGCTTATGGTAATTAGACCATTTCCCTGGTCTCCTTATAATCCCTGGGGAGGCTGCATGACTTTAATCTTTGATAGTTCTCTTTTGTATGTGGACTGGGCATTTAGTGCCTCTTCTTTCTCAGGTTTTGTCTGTGTTTGCCAATTTCAGGATTTTAGGGAAGAGCCTTATTTGATTTTGAATTAAAGTTGAGCCAGTTTATATGAGTTTATTTGCTCTTTTACATGCATACACATGCATTTTTGTAACTTAAAGTCTACATGAATAATTATACTTTATTCTTAAATTAGTTATTAGTATGAGTTACCTTAAGAAAGTTAAATGATCAAACTTTCTCAAAATTCTTTCCTGGTCTGCTCTTATTACAGTTCTCAAAACATTCTACATTTATGATACCTTGGGGACAACTTTTACTGTGATGATACACAGAAATGTGTATCATTTCTGATATACAAAAATGATGTGGTGTTATTTTTGGATAAGGTCATTGATAACTTGGTTGAGCATTATGGTATTGATACCTTAAATTAAAAAGGAAAGAAACTAATACCATCAATTAACATTTGGACACTACATAGCATGCAAATACTCTGGGAGGCAGGCAACTCTTCAAACTTTCATCACTCATTGGAATTTAGACAGTTTCTTGAAAGCACACTAGGTCTCCAGAGCTGGAGATGAATGGAAAATCAAGAATTCTGGAAGTAGTCAAAGACACTGGAAGGGAGTAGAGGTCTACCAAAGCCATTCTTTTCTTTCATTCTACATTTGCCTGTTTAGACACTGGACAGCCAGATCAGTAAGGACACTAAATGGCTAGTTATGGGGGTATTGATTGAACATATGGAGCATGTTCAATATGTGCATGTACCCAGGTTTTCCCCATGGAATTTGT
This sequence comes from Canis lupus baileyi, assembly GCF_048164855.1. Lineage (NCBI taxonomy): Eukaryota > Metazoa > Chordata > Mammalia > Carnivora > Canidae > Canis > Canis lupus. Next base: position 31,793,076 of record NC_132849.1, read on the forward strand.
CAACATTACTCAGGTTATGCCAGGCTTTATTACTCTTTATTCTCAACTGATAAAAACCACTTTAGTTATTTGTATCTTTTATGAAATAGAATTTAAGACACATTTTGTTTATCTTTCATAAAGATGTAAATATTAGGCCATGCTGATTAAGCATATATCAATAATGTTTACAATTGAAATAAAATAAAACTGATTCCAAAATTAATACATAGTAATTATTACACATATTCATCATTGTTTGAAGAATGTGGAATAGGAGAAAATGCTCAAGCTTTGGGATCAAACAACTCTGAGTTAGAATCCCAGCTTTGCCAAATACATGTTTTATGAACTTGGGCAATTTATATAAATTTTCAATATCTCAGTTTCATCATCTGTAAAATAGGAATAATAATACTAATTTTTTCAGTGTTGTTGTTGATTGGAAATAACATATACAAAGTTACTATCCTAGAAGGAGTTCAAGTGCTTGCTCATATTATAAATAGTAATGCAGGGCTATCACTAATTTTGATGTTTTTTGTTTACGTCAGAGTTTTCCAGATTTTGCATGTACTAACTCCTTTAATTTGTTTCAGAAATATTTGAGGAAAATCTATTATGTTGAAGGTTCTGAGGGCTTCTAAAAATTTTAAGGGAATTTTATGCTTTCATAAAAATGATCAGTTTAGCACAAATAATTTTTAAAATAAACTTGATGGACAACTTTCCAAAAAGTATGGCACATTTTCTTGCCTTTAAAACATTGACAGTGCGGGGTCATTGCTATGATTATTATTTATGTACTGAGATGTAATGATATGATTTCTCAATGTTATTTAGATATGAAAGGATCTTCGTTTCTCATTATACTTCTTGAATCTTACCATCTTGTGTTCATGTTTGCTCATCTTGTCTCATATGTTCTTAGTGTACTCTCACATTTCAACTTTGCTATTTCTGCCTTAGGCTTTCCAAGTACAAGATGGAGGAGACCAACTTCTGAATAGTTCATGTGAAATAGTTTAGCTAACCTTAAGCTTGCTATGAGCCTACAGTATTGGGTGACAACTAACATGGTCGACACAGTCTTAGACTGCCTTTATAGAAATGTAGTTTCCAAAGCCAGAGAGCCAGTTTTCTGATCGTCAGCCTATATTAAGAGTTCATGTAGTAAAATACTTTTATGTTAGAATGTTATGTGAAAGGAGTGACTAAGATGGCAAGATTGTAAAAGAGTTATATGAAAAAATATGTATGGAAATGGAGGTATTTAGTTGGCTTGTCAAAAACACTGTGCACACATAGTATGTATACAAGAGCACGAGAGGATTAAAGTATGGAAGCAGAATAAGATACAGACAAAAGTAAATTATAGCTCACACAATATACTCCCTTTAATTCTTTTTAGGGAGAAAGAGTAAAACTAGCTGATTTGGGAGCAAATAGGTACCTTGTTATGCTCTCTTGGCCCTATTTATTTCTGTCTGTTGCTTCAAACTTCCCATAAAATGATTTTGCTTGCTAGGTTTGACTTAACAGAATAGAAATATGCTTGGGCTGAGAGAAGGAAGGGTCTCAGGTGCTCATAAGTCCTCAGGACAGTTGTCTAATTATACATCCAGGAAACCAAGGAGATCAGATATGGCACTAAACAAAAACAAAAAACAAAAACAAAAACAAAACCTCATTTTTTTTCCTGATGAGTTTTGGTTTTCCTTTTTAGCAGTGAGTTGGTAAATGTTTAATGGCCAATTCTCCTTCTTTCTCTACATCCTTCCCAACACTTGTTATTTCTTATCTTTTTGATTCTAGCTATTATGGGAAGTGTGACGTGATATCTCATAGTGCTTTTTTTTTGTTTTTATTTAATTCCAAATTAAATTAATTTAATTTGTTTTATTTAATTTTATTTAACATATGGTGTTTTATTAGTTTCAGGTATGCAATAGTACTTCCACACTTCCATACAATATCCGGTGCTCATCACAACAAGTGCACCCTTTAATCTACTTCTCATTGTGGTTTAGATTTTCATTTCTCTGATGATTAGTGATATTGAGCATCTTTTCATGTGTCTGTTGACCATCCATGTCTCCTTTAGAAAAATGTCTATTCGGGTCCTCTGCCTTTTTTTTGTTGTTGTTGTTGGACAATAATGTTTAGAATGGAAGACAAACTTTTAGTATGGATGGTTTGGAAATTGTTGATGACCTGCTTATACATTCTGCTTCTCCTGCCAAGACTACCTTGTTTATTTTTAAAATTTATAATTATTTTTTATTATTAAACAAACTGGTTTAGTAAGCTTTTCCTATAAAATAAATAGCTCCAAATTTCAGTGTCTAATTACAGGAAACATTTATTCCTGCAAATTGGTCTAAGTTTTGCTTGTGGTTGTGCTTGTCAGGTCTTAGCTGGGTTTACTTCCAGGTATCAGAACAGGTTCTAGTCTACTCGAAATTTGTTCTCATTCTGCCACCCAGTTCTCAAGGAGCATGGTACATGTTGCTTTTGGAGTGGAGGGCAAAGTACTTACTCAAAGGTAAGTAGAAACATGAGCTGCCTCTTAAACTTTGCACTTGGAGCTGGCATGCTGTCATCTCATTGGTCAAAACAACGACATTCCCAAAGTCCCTGGAGTTGGGAAGAATATTCCACTCACACTGAGGCATGGCAAGGGTGAGGAAGTAAAAAAGGACTCTGAACAAAAAATACAGTCTAAATAAAGGAAAAAAAGTTTTTAAAAATGATTATGAAGTATATAGGTTTACCATTTTTATCTTAAAAAGTTAATATTGATCTAATAATTTGCAACATTTTAAAGAATTAGCATAGTTTCAGTTTGAGACAAAACAACCTTTCAAACAAAGCGTTAAACAGACTTAGGTTGTTCAGGTAAATTCCATTTGCCATCTCATGTGATTTATCTTAAAAATTGATGATGCTAAAAACAGAAGCATTAGTGATTATAAAAAGAGTAATATTTGTTAATTTTCATTTGGAATCCTGTACTTCATAGGCAGATATATGGTGATCTAGGGCATATATAACATTCAAGTCTCTAAGAACTGGGATATGCTGCCTCAATTTCTGTATAAAGTTGATCCTTGAATAACATGGGGTTATTGAGTTGAAACTCCTGTTCAGTTGAAAACCCTCATATAACTTTTGGCTCTCTGAAACTTAACTAATAGCCTACTGTGACCAGAAGCCTTATCCATAACATAAATAGCCTATGAACACATATTTTGTATGTTATATGTATTATATACTTGATTCTTACAATAAAGTAAGCTAGAGAAAAAGTTAGTAAGAAAATCGTAAGGAAGAGACAATGCATTTATAGTACTGGGCTGTATTTATTAATACTGTAAATTGAGAGGGGCGGGGCAAGATGGTGGAAGAGTAGGGTCCCCAAGTCACCTGTCCCCACCAACTTACTAGATAACTTTTAAATCATCCTGAAAACCTATGAATTCGGCCTGAAGTATAAACAGAGAACAGCTAGAATGCTACAGAAGATATTTGCCAATGATATATCAGATAAAGGGCTAGTATCCAAGATCCATAAAGAAGTTATTAAACTCAACAGCAAAGAAACTAACAATCCAATCATGAAATGGGCAAAAGAGATGAACAGAAATTTCACAGAGGAAGACATAGACATGGCCAACGAGCACATGAGAAAATTCTCTGCATCACTTGCCATCAGGGAAATACAAATCAAAACCACAATGAGATACCACCTCACACCAGGGAGAATGGTGAAAATTAACAAGAGAGGAAACAAAAAATGTTGGAGAGGATGTGGAGAAAGGGGAACCTTCTTAAACTGTTGGTGGGAATGTGATGTGAACTGGTGCAGCCACTCTGGAAAACTGTGTGGAGGTTCCTCAAAGAGTTAAAAATAGACTACCCTATGACCCAGCAATTGCACTGCTGGGGATTTACCCCAAGGATACAGATGCAGTGAAATGGCAGGACACCTGCACCCCAATATTTATAGCAGCAATGTTCACAATAGCCGAAATGTGGAAGGAGCCTTGGTGTCCATCGAAAGATGAATGGATAAAGAAGCTGTGGTCTATGTGGAATATTACTCAGCCATTAGAACTGACGAATACCCACCATTTGCTTCAATGTGGATGGAACTGGAGGGTATTATGCTGAGTGAAATAAGTCAATCGGAGAAGGACAAACATTATATGGTCTCATTCTTTTGGGGAATATAAAATTAGTGAAAGGGAATAAAGGAGAAAGTAGAGAAAATGAGTGAAAATATCAGTGAGGGTGACAGAACATGAGAGACTCTTAACTTTGGGAAATGAGCAAGGAGTAGTGGAAACAGAGGTGGACAGGTGGTTGGGGTGACTGGGTAACGGGCACTGAGGGGGGCACTTGAGGGGATGAGCACTGGGTGTTATGCTATATGTTGGCAAATTGAACTGCAATAAAAAATAAAAATAAAAATAAATAAATAAATAAAAATACTGTAAATTATATCACCTGTTTGTAAGAGAAATTATCTCTTTGTTAGTGCCTATGTCAGTATTGTCTTATAGGATACAAATATAAGTGCTTCATGTGTACTCATCTAATAGTAAATTATTCTATAACAGTAGTTTAATAAAACTTATTTCTTGAGGATTCTTAAATTTATTTTGGAAACCTTAAGTTTATTATTCTCAGTTTCCTTGTCTAGCAGGTAAATTAATATCTTTGGGCAGGCAAGATGGTCTGTGACTTTGCTTCTGGGTTTTTTATGGCAATCATGGTAGGGTAGCTGATGACAAAAGTTAGACTAGTGGAAATTCTAGTTTTCCTTAAAGGTTAATAGCTTCCTTAGAAATACCATATTTTTACCCCAAATCTGCTTTGGATGTAGCCCATCATTCTAATATGCAGTTTCACTTAAACAGTTTTAAAGAAATATTATCAGTCCCTTTTCTCTGATACCATGCAACAAACGGACAAGATGTGAAGGAAGAGCAGACTTTCCATTTCTCTAACCTAATACACTTATTTGACCTTTCTCTTTGAGAGTTCTAAAATATACTGTCCTTTTTGGGGGAAAAAAGTACCAGATTGAGTCTCCTGGGAATTTTCCCAGTTTTAATTCTGCTATAAATATTTCCCTTGCTCCAGATATCCTGCGTATGTATTTAAAATTACTATTGCTTAGAGCAGGCAGGTAACACATTCTTCTTTTCTTTGCTTCTTTCTAACAAGGGTTCTCTCTGTTCTTGTGTTTTATTCTGGGCATGTGTGTGTATGTTCAAGAATATGTCCATTAGATAATACAGCAGTTCTTCCAGCATCCTGAAGCTTGAGGAAAAACTACATCCTCTAGTCTATACCATGACCTTCAGAATGTATTTCAGAAAACAAGCATTTAGTCTTAGTTTTCAAATTCATATGAGACATCTGTTCAACCTTTGTCGGTCATACGCTTTTATATTTAACCTCCTATTCCAGTACTTCAGGTAAAGGAAACAATTTAATCAGTGTCTTGGCACTAACTTTACAGTTCTAGTCTCAGACCTGTTGGCATCCTTCATTCAGTTTATCTTTCCAGTCTGTCTGTCTTTGAATGTCAGTTATCAGGCCGCAATCTAAGTCTCAGTTCCTCTAAAGTGTTTTAATCCTCTTCCACTCATTTCTCTGATTTCCTCCTGCTTACAGATCTTTTCCCATAATATCTTAAATTTACTTTTCACAAAATTGTTTCAAACATACAAGTTTATTTCCTATCATGCATTTCATTCAAGGCCCCTGCCTTTTGTGTGTAGTTATTTTCTCTAGACTGAAAGTGGTATTTTAGCCTTGGAAAGTTGATGGTTTGGATATTTTTGGATCAGGCTTTGCCTAGTTCCCTTGAATGATTCCTCAAGAACAAAGTTATGTGCAGGTGAATGTGATTTGCATGAGAACTCCCTGCTTGCTCATACCCCATATGTCCCTGCAGGACCCTGCTATGCTTAAAGATTTCCCTTTAACTGCTAATTGATTCCCAAACCAGTCATATTATTTTAAAATATACTTCTTTTTAGCAGGATTATTATAAATGTGTTATATTGGATTTACAGAGGACTCGGTTTCTGTTCAGTTGTCAGTTTTTCTAGTCAAGAGTCTTTGATAGTCTCTCATGGGCCCAATCTCCATATTACACCTTAGTTATATTTCTTTATATTTTTTTCTTAGTTATATTTCTTTATATCTCTTTATATTTCTTAGTTTATTTCTTTTATATTTCTTTCATATTACACCTTAGTTATATTTCTTTATTTTCTTTCTTTAGTTTATATTTCTTTAGTTATATTTCTAAACCTTGAAAAATCATTCACAGAATATAAAAATGGCTATCTGCTAGAACCTAAACCTGGGATGAGGGTGACAGCTAACATAGAAGAGAAGATACAGGCTAGGCATCCCTCCCAAATGTTAACTTAAACCAGATTTCAGTAGTTTAAGTTTAGAATATGAAAGAGAAAGACTGAAAATAAGGGTAGAGGAGGGAGAGAAAGAGGGGAAGGAAAAAGAGAGAGAGAAAGATAGATGGAGGTCATATTTCAATTTAAGTTAGTAATAGTGTGTCTTTCCTAGAACTGAACATACAAATGTAATGATAAACTATTTATGAAAATTGGACTAAAATATTGACCCAGTTTGTTGACACTAAGAGGCATAAATGTGATGATTCATATGAAATGAGAAACTATTTTCCTTCAGGAACTGGAAATATACAAAGACTTTGGTGTTGGAGGGGTGGGGCAAGATGGTGAAGGAATAGGGTCCCCAACTTACCTGTCCCCACCAACTTACCTAGATAACTTTCAAATCATCCTGAAAACCTATGAATTTAACCTGAGATTTAAAGAGAGAACAGCTGAAATGCTACAGAGAGAAGAGTTTGGCCTTCTAAGAGTACAACTCGTTTTTAGCCACTCTGCACTGAACAAAATGACTAGAAAGAAGAACTCACCACAAACAAACAAACAAACAAAAAATCAGAAACAGTACTCTGCCACAGAGTTACAGGATTTGGATTACAATTTGATGTCAGAAAGCCAATTCAGAAGCACAATTATAAAGTTACTGGTGGCTCTGGAGAAAAGCATAAAAGATTCAAGAGACTTCATGACTGCAGAATTTAGATCTAATCAGGCTGAAATTAAAATCAATTAAATGAGATGCAATCCAAACTGGAGGTCCTAATGATGAGAGTTAATGAGGTAGAAGAAAGAGTGAGTGACAAAAAAGACAAGTTGATGGCAAGGAAGGAAGCTGAGGAAAAGAGAGAAAAACAATTAAAAGAGAATGATATAAGGTTAAGGGAAATTAAATGACAGCCTCAGAAGGAAAAATCTACATTTAATTGGAGTTCCAGAGGGCACCGAGAGGGACAGAGGACCAGAAAGCATATTTGAACAAATCATAGCTGAGAACTTCCCTAACCTGAGGAGAGAAACAGACATTCAGATCCAGGAGATAGAGAGATCCCCCCAAAATCAATAAAAACCATTCAACACCCCGACATTTAATAGTGAAACTATTTAATAGTGAAATTTTAATAGTGAAACTTGCAAATTCCAAAGACAAAGAGAAAATCCTTAAAGCAGCAAGAGACAAGAGATCCCTAACTTATATGGGGAGAAATATTAGGTTAACAACAGACCCCTCTACAGAGACCTGGGAGGATATATTCAGGGTCTAACTGAGAAGAATATGCAGCCAAGAATACTTTATCCAGCAAGGCTCTCATTCAGAATAGAAGGAGAGATAAAGAGCTTCCAAGATAGGCAGATACTGAAAGAATATGTGACCACCAAACCAGCTCTGCAAGAAATATTAAGGGGGACTCTGTAAAAGAAAGAGGAAGCCCAAGGAAACAATCCACAAAAACAGGGACTGAATAGGTATCATGATGACACTAAATTTATATCTTTCATAGTAACTCTGAACGTGAATGGGCTTAATCCCATCAAAAGACGCAGGGTTTCAGACTAGATAAAAAAGCAAGACCCATCCATTTGCTGTCTACAAGAGACTCATTTTAGATCTAGGGACAACTCCAGCCTGAAAATGAAAAGAATACACATTCTTCTCAAGTGCACATGGAACTTTCTCCAGAATACATCACATACTGGGTCACAAATTAGGTCTCAACTGATACCAAAAGATTGGGATTGCCCCTGCATATCTTCAGACCATAATGCTTTGAAACTTGAACTCAGTCACAAGAAGAAATTTGGAAGAAAGTCACACGTGGAGGTTAAAGAGCATCCTGCTAAAAGATGAAAGGGTCAACCAGGAAATTAGAGAAGAATTTAAAAGATTCGTGGAAACAAATGAGAACGAAGATACAACCATTCAAAATCTTTGGGATACAGCATGAGCAGTCCTGAGAGGGAAATACATTGCAATACAAGCACCCCTCAAAAAACTGGAAAAAAACTCAAATACAAAAGCTAATCTTGCAGCTAAAGTAACTGGAGAAAGAACAGCAAATAAAACCTACACCAACCAGAAGAAGAGAGTTAATAAAGAATCGAGCAGAACTCAATGAAAAGGGGGATCCCTGGGTGGCACAGCGGTTTGGCGCCTGCCTTTGGCCCAGGGTGCGATCCTGGAAACCCGGGATCGAATCCCACGTCGGGCTCCCGGTGCATGGAGCCTGCTTCTCCCTCTGCCTGTGTCTCTGCCTCTCTCTCACTCTCTCTCTCTGTGTGACTATCATAAATAAATAAAAATAAATAAATAAATTAAAAAAAAACTCAATGAAAAGGAGACTAGAAGAACTGTGGAACAGATCAACAAAACCAGGAGTTGGTTCTTTGAAAGAATTAATAAGATAAATAAACCATTAGCCAGCTTTATTAAAAACAAAAGAGAAAATATTCTAATTAATAAAATCATGAATGAAAGAGGGGAGATCACAATCAATACCAAGGAAATAGAAACGATTTTAAAAACATATTATGAGCAGTTATATGCCAATAAATTAGGCAATCTAGAAGAAAAGGACGCATTTCTGGAAAACCACAAACTACCAAAATTGGATCAGGAAGAAATAGAAAACCTGAACAGGCCAGTAACCAGGGAGGAAATTGAAACAATCATCCAAAACCCCCTAAGACACAAAAGTCCAGGGTCAGATTGCTTCCCAGGGGAATTCTATCAAATGTTTAAAGAAGAAACAATACCTATTCTACTAAAGCTGTTCCAAAAGATAGAAAGGGAAGGAATACTTCCAAACTTGTTTTATGAGGCCAGCATCACCTTAATTCCACAAAGACCCCACCAAAAGGGAGAACTGAAGTCCAATATCCCTGCTGAACAGAGATGCAAAAATTCTCAACAAGATACTAGCCAATAGGATCAAATAATACATTAAGAAGACTATTCACCATGACCAAGTAGGATTTATCCCCGGAATGCAAGGCTGGTTCAACACTTGTGAAGCAATCAACATCAACAAGAGATAAAACAAGAACTGTATGATCCTCTCAATAGATGCAGAGAAAGCATTTGACAAAATACAGCATCCATTCCTGATCAAAACTCTTCAGAGTGTAGGGATAGAGGGAACATTCCTCAGCATCTTAAAAGCCATCTATGAAAAGCCCATGGCCAATATCATTCTCAATGGGGAAGCACTGGGAGCCTTTCCCCTAAGATCAGGAACATGACAGGGATGTCCACTCTCACCACTGCTATTCAACATACTTCTAAAAGTCCTAGCCTCAGCAATCAATCAGGCAACGAAAAGAAATAAAGGCATTCAAATTGGCAAAGAAGAAGTCAAACTCTTCCTATTTGCAGATGACAGGATACTGTACGTAGAAAACCCAACACATTCCACCCCAAGATCGCTAGAACTCATACAGCAATTTGGCAGTGTGGCAGGATACAAAGCCAATGCCCAGAAATCAGTGGCATTTCTAGACACTAGCAATGAGACTGAAGAAAGAGAAATTAAGGAGTCAATCCCATTTACAATAGCACCCAAAAGCATCAGATATCTAGGAATAAACCTAACCAAAGAGGTAAAGGATCTATACCCTAAAAACTACAGAACACTTCTGAAAGAAATTTAAAAGACACAAAGAGATGGAAAAATAATACATGCTCATGGATTGGAAGAATTAATATTGTGAAAATGTCAATGCTACCCAGGGCAATTTACATGTTTAATGCAATCCCTATCAAAATACCATGGATTTTCTTCAGAGAGTTGGAACAAATAACCTTAGGATTTATTTGGATTCAGAAAAGACCCCAAATAGCCAGGGGAATATTGAAAAAGAAAACCAGAACAGGGGGCATCACAATGCCTGATTTCAAGTTGCACTACAAAGCTGTGATCATCAAGACAGTATGGTACTGGCACCAAAACAGACACATAGATCAATGCAACAGAATAGAAAACCCAGAAATGGGCCATCAACTCTATGGTTGACTAATATTTGACAAAGCAGGAAAGACTATCCACTGGAAAAAGGACAATCTTTTCAATAAATGGTGCTGGGAAAATTGGACAGCCACATGCTGAAGAATTAAACTAGACCATTCTCTTACACCATACACAAAGATAAACTCAAAATGGATGAAAGATCTAAACGTGAGGCAAGAATCCATCAAAATCCTAGAGGAGAACACAGGCAACAGCCTTTTTGAACTTGGCCACAGCAACTTCTTGCAGGATACATCTATGAAGGCAAGGGAAACAAAAGCAAAAATGAATTATTGGGACTTCATCAAGATAAAAAGCTTCTGCACAGCCAAAGAAACAGCCAACCAAACTAAAAGTCAACCTATAGAATGAGAGAAGATATTTGCCAATGACATATCAGATAAAGGGCTAGTATCCAAGATCTATAAAGATCTTATTAAACTCAACAGCAAAGAAACAAACAATCCAATCATGAAATGGGCAAAAGAGATGAACAGAAATCTCACAGAGGAAGACATAGACATGGCCAACAAGCACATGAGAAAATGCTCTGCATCACTTGCCATCAGGGAAATACAAATCAAAACCACAATGAGATACCACCTCACACCAGGGAGAATGGTGAAAATTAACAAGAGAGGAAACAAAAAATGTTGGAGAGGATGTGGAGAAAGGGGAACCCTCTTAAACTGTTGGTGGGAATGTGATGTGAACTGGTGCAGCCACTCTGGAAAACTGTGTGGAGGTTCCTCAAAGAGTTAAAAATAGACTACCCTATGACCCAGCAATTGCACTGCTGGGGATTTACCCCAAGGATACAGATGCAGTGAAATGGCAGGACACCTGCACCCCAATATTTATAGCAGCAATGTTCACAATAGCCAAAATTTGGAAGGAGCCACGGTGTCCTTCCAAAGATGAATGGATAAAGAAGCTGTGGTCTATGTATACAATGGAATATTACTCAGCCATTAGAACTGGCGAATACCCACCATTTACTTCAATGTGGATGGAACTGGAGGGTATTCTGCTGAGTGAATATGTCAATCTGAGGACAAACATTATATGGTCTCATTCATTTAGAGATTACAAAAATTGTGAAAGGGAATAAAGGGGAAAGGAGAGAAAATGAGTGGGAAATATCAGTGATGGTGACAGGACATGAGAGACTCCTGACTGCAAAATGAACAAGGGTAGTAGAAGGGGACATGGGCAGGGGGTTGGGGTGAATAGGTGACAGGCACTGAGGGGGGCACTTGATGGGATGAGCACTGGGTGTTATGCTATATGTTGGCAGATCGAACTCCAATAAAAAAATATAAAAAAATAAAGTTTTGATAAAATTCACAAAAAAAATACAAAAAAAAAAAAAAAAACAAAACCCTTCGGTGTGGTAAAGTGCCAAATATTTAAAAGAAGTAAAAATAATTATCCATCCAGATTTTTGCAAATATTTTAATACTTAAAATTGTATAGATACCTATTTGAATTTTCATATTTGATATGTTCATTATTACGTTCTTTTTTTCAAGATTTATTTTTAAAAATTATTTTAGAGAGAGAGAGTGTGGTGGGAAGAGAAGCAGAGGGAGAGGGAGAGAGAGAATCTCAAGCAGTCCCCCTGCTGAGAATGGAGTCTGAGGCAGAGCTCAGTGTCATGACCTTGAGATCCTGACCTGAGCTAAAATCAAGAGTTGGTTGCTTAACCCCCTGAGCCACTCAGATGGCCTTCAGTATGTTAATTATTATGTAAATGTGAAGACTTAAATCACACATATAATTACTAGCTGCCTGGTGATGATTATGTGCTGGGTGAAGATAAAAGAAGTGAAAGAAGATGAAGGAGGAGATGTTGCCTTGAATTTTGAATTTTATTTTGTATAAAATAAAGAATCTTAAAATCTCTTGAATATTAGAGTACTATATAGTATACTTTTAAATCTTATTTTTAAAGATTTCCTATAGTATGATTGGATTTTTCTGTTGTACAATTCTGTTAATCTTAACACCATTGTAGATTAATGTAACTATCACCACAGTCAGGCTACAGGACAGTTCCATTGCTGCAGAAACTCCCTTGTGCTGCCCCCTTATGCTCATGTTACCCACACCTAACTCTTGGCAGCCACTGATATATTCCCAATGAGTATAGATTTTTTTCTTTTTGAGAGTGTCTTATTAATGGAATCACATAGCATATATCTTTTTAGGACTAGTTTCTTTCATTCAGCATAATACCTTGGTTGTATGCATGAATAGTTTGTTTCATATTATTGCTAAGTACTATTCCACTGTATGGATGTGCCACTGTTTATTCATTCATTACCTACCGAAGTACATTCGGGATATTTTCAGTTTTGGTGACTGCGAATAAAGCTACTATAAACATTTGTGTACAGATTTTTGTGTGAACATAAGTTCTAATTTCTCTAGGTTAAATTCAAGAGTGGGATTTCTGGAGAGTGTGTATATATAACTCTATAAAAAAATTATAAGAAACTGCCCAACTCTTTTTCCATAGTAGCTTTCCAATTTTCCATTCTCACCAGTGGTGTGTGTGAATTCCAGTTGCTCTGCATTCTCCCAAAACTTGGTATCTCAATTTTTAAAAAGATACTGGCATATAGTGAGATATCATTTTGATTTTAATTTGCATTTTGGTAATGGCTAATAGTATCGAACATTTTTTCAGCATTTATTTGCCATCCATCTGTATATTTTCTTTGATGAAGTATATGTTCTTTTTTTTTTTTTTGCTTGTTTTAATTTAAATTGGTTTGTTTTCTTACTGTTAAGTTTTGAGAATTTATATTTTTGAAAACTCTGACATTGTTATCAGTGGAGTTGCTGGCTGTTTCCTTCCACTCCCAGAGTAAAAATTGTATTTACATGACATGCAATTATATGAGGATTAAAAAAAATGGCAAGAATGAGGAAAGGAGCTGGCAGTCAGGAGGGGCTGCTACGCTGGCACGCGGGGAGACCCGGGATGTTCGCCTTCAGGAATGACTCCATCTGTTTCCCGGATGTAACCTCCACTTGTTCCCTGTCCTCCACCTGGCTGAAGGGGCCGTGGAGCTCCCTCCAGCAGATGATAAGCTGGGCCTTCTTTTGGCCAATGTGCTGCAGGCTGTAGACAATAGACTAGGCAAAGTATGCCTAATGGCGAAGAAGGAAGGGAGGGAGCAGTAACTGATTACCTACCATGCATGGCTATCTTAGGTTGTGAAATGTTCTTTGTATAACTATTAATATTTTGGATTAAGGCATAATCCTTATTTCTTATTTCTGAAAATCCACTTGAATAGTGAATTCTTGATCTGACTTACTGGATATGATAGACTGCAGCTTAATAGTAGCTTATATACTTGATTCTCACAACAACCCAGTCAGAAATTATCACTCACATGCTACAGATGAGAAAACTGAAGGGCTTAGAGAAACCAGAACTTGATCAATGCCATGTAGATGAAACCAGCAATGTAGTCACCACACCCTGTCCTCTTTTCATGGTCCTGGGACAGCTTGAAAGTGAAAGTTATTCCATGATTTGAATGTAATCCATCTGGTCACAGTTTGGAAGAGCAGAAACCTTATAAGCCCACTGTTCATTACCCATTTACACTAAATATATGTATATGATATATATGTATATATGTGTGTGTATGTATATATTTTAAGGATTTTATTTTATTTTTAAAAATTATTTATTTGTTTATTCATGAGAGACAGAGAGAGAGAGAGAGAGAGAGGCAGAGACACAGACACTCAACTGCTGAGCCACTCAGGCATCCCTATGATATATATTTTTGGTGATGGTATAGGGCTCTTGATTATTTTTTGGGTGGGAAACTCAAGACGACCTCCAGTGCTCAGCTCGAAACTCACGTGAGATCCTCAGTCATATTTTAACCATGTGCTAGTTAATAGCTATTTGCTTCTTTACAATTAGAAAATTTTCCATAAAAATTTGCATCAAGAAGTATCATAGTAAAATTATTTTATTTTTATTAAAATAGATAGAAAGTTTTACACAGATTAGTAAAATTATATGTAAAACTGACTATGTTTAAAAATAAAATATAACTGGAACCACAACATAGACTAATAAATTGGAACATTATTTAAGCTTGGATGTGTATTACAAAATAACTTGAGGAAAATCATATTTTCCAAACCTAGCAGATGTTATTATGCCTCTCAATTCCATTTCCATTTTTTTTTAACTCCTATGAATACAAATTTCTCTAACTGGTATTTATGGTCTTTGGAAAGTCATTTAGCTGTTCCCAAGGACAGAGATAGTATTACAAACTTTATATAGTGGTATACAAATAGCTCAGTGGAAGAACTGGGAGATTATCCTCCATGACCAACCTCTAAGTTGGGTTAAACCTCCAGTCTTTACACACCAAAGAAAAGCATTTTTCCCTGTCCTTCATTGGAAAATCACAGAATTATAGAGGAGTATTTGCACATGATTAGACCATGAAATTTGAAGGAGTGTTAAACTTACTTGGGCTTAGGAAAGCTTTTCTAGGAATATTGCCCTGGCAGAGATGAGGTATTTTCATCAGATTTATTAGCCAAGAGAGAAAAGCTTATTTTAATGTTCCCACTGGCCCCATAAGTTATTTCTCTCTATCTGCTGTGGAAGAAAATAATTAAATTATTGATGTTTGTTGGCCCATATGTGCAGCTGCTTTTTCACTTATATTGTTCATACACCCAATGTAAATATTCCAGCCTTCAAGTAAATCAGTGACTCAGGACCAAAGATATATTAGTTTGACTAGCGATGCCAGTGTTTTAATTCCTTCCAAGGAAAGTCGTATGGACTGATTTTATTTGCTGCCAACATTAGCCCCGATATGATTAAGCTCAGGATATTTAAGTATGATTTCTAGGGTTTGAAAAGTCCCTTTACTAGAGTGGCTTCAGAAACGTAAACTAATCTTTCTTTAATTACCATCTCTCTGAACAATGCTGAAGGGCAATTACAGAGGCTCACCTTTCACATTACTGACCCTGTGGACAGCCTGTGTGGGATACCCCACACAGGCATGCCTGGGGTAAGTGGGGTGGTCAGGGAAAAGAGGTGAAGATCTGTGTACCTGAAGGCATACTCAAATATGATTTTAAAAAATAAATTGTCTCTCCATTCCACATTTGAGCTCTTATTCTGGGGTCAGATGAGTTTTATCTGAAAGTCTACGTTACACAGGTATCATGTAGGTTATTATTAGCTATTTTGCACCCCTCCCAAAGACTTCTTTGATCTGAACATTGGGGAATAATATTTCAGATTATATTGAAAGATGTAAAAGGAATTCTTCTTAAAAAAGATTTCTGTTGAAGTAAGATTTAGAGAATGTCATTCTGGCAATATTGGAGAACACCTAAATGAAATATTAATAAGAACATTCTTTAGTGTTCCCTTAACTGACAAAGGACGTATCGATGATCCTTCCATCTGAGCTATTAGTGGGAGAAAGAGCAGAGTGTTAGTTTCTACAGATAACCATTCATTTTACTTTGCTACCTTGACAGACTTTGCAACCAAACTGCTAAGAAGCAGAGAATTCAGTGATTTGAGATCTCTTTCTTAAGAGAGTGAATATAGATTGAGCTTTTTTTTTTTTTTTATTGCTGAGAGCCACTTAGGCAATAAGTTAGGGCAAACTCTATCTCATTCCTCTTTAGGTGGCAGCAAAAAGACATTTTTCGGGGGCTATTGCAACATCTTTCAGTGGCTTTGATTTGCAGCGTCAAATTTGGAGAACACACTAATCTGGACCAGAGAAAAGCTTTGATGCTATAGGAAAGCTATTTTACTTGTTGCTACTTAAGTATGTAGTGCAACATGGCACTTTCAGGGTTCTTAAAAAGTGCTTCCTTAGTGAATTTCCCTAGGATCTTTGTTTCATAACCAAAACTTTTAAACTAATCAACACCCTAGACAAGTTGTAGCAATAAAATAGTCCAAGGGGGGGAAAACTCCAAAACAGTGTATCTGCTTTAATGAAATTATTTTGGCTGTTTTAATAGCAAATTGCTGATCATATCCTTTTATTACTTAAAAACATGTTTTAGGGTTTTCATATTCTTGTAGACAAGAGGAGAAATAGACAAACGTAGTCTTTTTTTTTTTTTTTAATATTCTTTTTAGAGAGCATGTGTGCCAACAGATGTGGCGGAGTGCAGAGGGAGAAATCCCTATCAGTCTCTATGCTTGGTGGAGGACCTGATGTTGGGCTCAATTTCATGACCGTGAGATCATGACCTGAACAGAAATCAAGAACTGGATGCTCAACTGACTGAGCCATATAGGTGCCCCAAATGTAATCTTTTTTGAGAAGTAAAAGAGCATGGATCATTCCATAATTCTAAAACAAATGTCACCTTGTTTAATGTATATAGGGAACTAGATAATGGAAGAATTAATTACTTGGCCAAACACTTAATACAATAAAGTAAGAGAAGGGAATTGGCTTTAGGAAAGGGTCATGTCCATAATACTGTGGGGCAAGGAGGTTTGCTGTCTATTTTTGTACAGCATATCAGAAAATTTATGAGCAAACTGAGTTTTTAATTTCTGCCCCTCTCCCATATCCTTCTATTACTAGGTCTACAGAAAGGCCTCATCATCTTGGTGTCAAATAGATGCAGTCTCACTTGAATTTGTGTGATTATTCAATGATCTTTCCATACATAGAGAGCACACACAGAGCCTGGAATTTACTTTATCAAAATGTTTACTTGCTCCATTTAAGCATAAGAAGGATTTTAGCCAGTATGAAAATAGTTTTGCAGTTGGGAGTGTTTTTTTTTTTTTTTAATTCTGATGGATTAAAAGCAGTATGTGTGTGTGTGTGAATAATTTAGTACATGAATTCTATTTCTGGACATTATATTGTTAATGTTATCCTGGACAAACTCAACATTGTGATTGTTAAATGTATAAATAAATTATTAAAAATGAATTTAGAATTATATAGGGACTATTAGGGTATTAATGAGGATGCTGTGGAGAGACATCCTTTATATAATGGATCACATTTTCTTTTTTTTTTTTAAGATTTTATTTATTAATTCATGAGAGACACACAGAGAGAGAGGCAGATACACAGGCAGAGGGAGAAGCAGGCTCCATGCAGGGAGCCCAACATGGGACTCGATTCCAGGACTCCAGGATCACACCCTGGGCCGAAGGCAGGTGCTAAACTGCTGAGCCACCCAGGGATCTCCGGATCACATTTTCCAGTTCCAATTTGGATTGTGTTCCTAATCAGAACAGATTTCTGAGTCTTGTTAACATTGTGTTTAGATGCTGAGCCTAGGTTTTACTTATTTTTCTTGGTGACAGCTCTGCTGTAGTCCCTAACATTTGATATTAGCCACCATTTAGCAATAGTGTGAACTGGTTTTATCAGCATTGGGACAACTGAGACTCCTTAGATCAGCAAAATTTATAAATATTTATGCAAATATTTCAGATTTCCTACCAGATGTGCTGACCTCATCCTCTTTCCCGAATTTCCCACTATAAATCTATTCTCTGCTGGTAAAACAAATTTTATGAGGGCCAAGATTTGATTTCTTTGCTAGGCTTGTAGACACTTTACAGAGAATAAAAGTTTAATCAGTTTCATCCTTTATGAGAAAAATTCCAATAATGGAAATGGCAGGTTTCTATAGTTACACATTATGTTTTCTACATTTAACAAAAGTAGAGCTCTTAGGCAAGAAGGAATATAAATGGTTTTTATTAATATTCATATAATATTACTTCCCACTCACAATAAAACACATTAAAATGTAATCAACTAGTTAGCAAATGAATGCACCTAATGTTAATTCTCCGATCATGTTGTTCATATTGGATTCTCCATTCTAATGTTTCTTTTTTTCTTTGAGACTTAAAAATAAGCCTGCCTTCAACATTGTGTTGGTGTACCATTTTCACAGCCTAATACCTTATGGAACATTAGTTCCCATAAATTATAATTAAATAGTTTTTGAAGTTTCTTTTGCAATGTTATCATCTATAATTAATATGCAACATAACTTTAAATGAGTAGAGTGGTAAGTAAGTTTTAATGCTCAAACTACTTTAAAATTGGGGCAAAACTTTCTGTATGTCCCTAACATCTTAGGTTTTCAGTTTCTGGAGAGCTTTGTAAACAATACCATTATCAAAGAATCAGATTGTTTTAATCTAGGGTAAATATTCTCAATCAGAGGCCATTTTGACCCCTTTTGCTAGAGTGTATGTGACAATTCTGGAGACATTTTTGGTTGTGTGCTATTGGCATCTAGTGAGTAGAAGCCAGGGATGCTGCTAAACATCCTTACAATGCACTATCCATCCCCATCCCCCAACAAAAAATTATTCGGTCCAAAATGTCAGCGGGACCATAGCTGAGAAATCTTCATTTAGGACGATGTATCTTCATTTTGTGATAAATAAATTGTGCAACTGAGATATATTAAATGACTTGAATTACCAAGGAATCCTAGAAGTTATTGCTTTGATTTTGGAACCAAATAAGATATTGTTGATAGGATATGAATTTTTATTGTCAGGGAGAAAAATGTAGAACCGAGTAGCAAAAAGGAAAAAGAAAAACATCACAGTAACATTTTCTTTCCATTAAGAGATGAATCTTGTTTTTAAGTTTTCCCAAGGTTTTTTGGGTCAACTTGAGTAGATATCTAAGGAGAAGAAAATGTCAGTGTAATTCTACATTACAGACTTTTCAAAGTTCAGTTGAAGAGATATAATGAAGAGAAAATGTGTTGTAACACTGTTTCTTGGAAAAGGAGTAGTTGTCAAGACTGAAAAGGCTATTTGATTAAATCTTACTCATCTTCAGAATATTACAGATCTTCTCTCCTTCCCCAAATAAAATTAATGGATATCTTTCCCCCCACCAGAGCTCTTAAAAAGCAAAGTATTTAAAATTTCTTGATTGTTCTACTTAATCATTATCAGTATGTACTTTAAAATTTTTTTTAATTGTGCTTTTAAACAACTCTGGTGAAGTTGGAGATAAATACTACTCAGATATAGAATATTATAATTCAGTTTTCTCTTCTCACAAACAAAAGTAATTCAGTAGTATGTATGCTCCATGGAGACAGGGTCCTGGGCTGCCATGAAATTAGATCTAGTGAAACTGGAACAATCCACTGTACATTCGATAAATTGAAGAAATATTAGTGAAACTAACACTCAAACCAGTTTTGCCAGTCTGTGGACTATCCAGTAAATGGGCCTATATTTAAGCATGTAAAACATGCATTCAGAAGAGGCTACTCTAAATAAGAAGCAGTATCAGAGTCTACATATTTTGCTGTATATTGAAAAAGCCTAGAGTAAGCAAGTCTAGGGGTAGTGACTTCACTAAGACCCCAAATTTAAGTGCATGTGGGCCATATTGTATCAAGACCACTTTTTCTTGCTTTTTAAACCCAGGAATGTTGTATGAGTTATAGACCATAGACATTAGCACAGTGAGAGTGAACTGCATGGCTTATACTACCTTTGCCATAATACTCCCCATCCTGTAGAATGATAGCTGCCTCCAAAACAAAGATCTTACCTAAAATAGAAATTCACTAGTTTCTTCAAACGTATTTTATATGTTTTAAAATATATTCCTTTGGCTCTTCTTAAAGATTTGTTTATGTATTTACTTTTGAAGTGCATTTAACTAATTTTATTTTTCCACTTGTGTAAATTGTAATTTGAAGTAGACTGGGAACAGTTAGAATTTACTTGAGTGTATTTTATCTGAAATGAACAGATATATTTATCTGTTGAATGGACAAAATCTTTACTCTCAAAGTTATAACTTCTGCCTGTGAGTTGGTGATCTTCAATCATAAATCCACCCCAGCCTTCTCCAGCAGGTCTGATCTTATATCTTTAACTAATTATTACTAGGAAACTATTTGGATCTCCATTGGGCTCCAATTATACTTGCCTTAAAGTAAAACCACCACTGCATTGTCCTCTCCCAAACCTGATTTTCTACCTTTATTTTTCACCTAAGCAAATTGCTTTCCCAGTTTCTTTCAGTGAAAAAGCCTACAAATCATAATTCAGTATTTGCCCACTATTCAATCTTGTTTTTCAGCAAATTACTATTTTGTAACTAATTTAAATAGATTAATTTTTCATGATTCATGCTTATGTTCAATTGTTGATTATTCAATTTTCATGGTTAACAGTTTCCCATTTAAAATAAAATTAGGCAAATACTGGCTGTCAATAAAAAGATCCCTTAGATCTTAACGATGGTTTATGAATCTTTGTTTGCTGGTATGAGGAAGGTTATATAAGAGTTAAGATTCTGGGGATACCTGGGTGGTGCAGCGGTTTAGCGCCTGCCTTTGGCCCAGGGCGCGATCCTGATTCTGTGAAGCTACTTTTAATTGAAAATAAATGATGACAAAACAATCAATAATAATACTTGACATTGGTCTGGAATAGTTTCTTATTAATTTTTGAAGTACAGTACACTCTGAGAATTATGGAGAAAAAGTTAGTTTAGTCCACTTTACAGATTTGGAAAGGCAGATCCATAAAGGCTGTACTTTACTAGATTCATACAAGAAATTGAGAGGAAGAACTGGGATTTAGTTCATATTTATAGATTTTGAATTTGGTATCTTTTACTAAATTCTGTTGCTTCCTGTCTTTGAAAAATTGTACTTAGTGGAAATTTAGGATTAATTATTTTTTAATTTAGTTCCTCGAATATACCATGTATATTTATTTATATGAAGCATCCTGTCCAAAGCATGTGACATTTTCATGCTTGGAATATTTTGTTTTCTCCCAGCTTCATTTTCCTTTAGCTAATTGACTACCTTCATTCTAAGATCTCAGTTCCAGTATCTTTTCTTCAGGGAAGTCTTCACTTACATTCTATATTAACTTAGTTGCTTGTTATAGAAATCTCTATATTTTTTTCCGAAAAAAAAAAAAAAACATGTCATAGTGTTCTGCTTCTCAGTTTGTGTATGTGTATATGATTATTTGTTTAATGACTTGGTTTCCTCCCTAGACTCTGAGCACTATAAGAGTGGGGCTTAAGTTGATTTTGTTTTCCACTGTATCTGCAGCAGAAAGGATGCCTAGTCCACAATAAAAAATATTGAATTTCTGAAGGAATGTGATAATTGAATAAAGTAAAGGAATATACTAAAGGGAATTATCTTTAAATTGTAAAAGAAAGAAAATAAAAAGGAGGAGTATTTGTTATGGGTGGGAATTAACTCCTAAAAGTACTGAGACTACAGAGAAATTTCATGAACTAAAATTTTTTAAAACCTGGACTGGTTCTAAAAAGTGTTTTCTGTTATTTACTGACATTACTCAGCAACAGTAGATGTTAGAGTATGCTTATCATCATAAGTTCAATGATCATGTACTTGCCTGAAGATTGTGATTACTAATTACTAAATAATGGGTGTCCATGGGGCACAATGCATTAAATGAGGCATTTAATGGAAACTAGAGAAGACATTGTCCTTATTATTAAGCTGGTCTCTGTCATTGCATTTTATGGTTGAAATATTTTATTAAACATCTGCTTCTCTGAGAGTGGACACAATCTGCTAGAAAAGAGGGGAGCAGAATGGATTTTTTAAAAATGTTAATGAACTATATTTACTTTGATTAACTTACTCTACCACTACTATATAGTTTCCATGTTTAATGTTTGATTTCCATCAAAGCAGTTTTCTATATTGGTGTATATTTTTGGGGTGCCTGAGTGGCTCACTTGGTTGAGCGTCCCAACTCTTGGTCAAAACCAAGATCTTGAGGTCAAGCCCTGTGTTGGGCTCTACGCTCAGTGGAGAGTTTCCTTGTACCTCTCCCCCTGCTCCTGTCTCTCTCTCTCTCTCATATAAATAAATTAAATCTTAAAAAAAAGGAAGTGCAATTTCACTTCCCAGTTGACTTGAGTAGAATTTTTCAATGCATATTTGAGTGTTTATTGTGTAATAATTATTTACTGTATTAAGTCATGGTGATAGACAGATAAAAGACACATTCTTTGCCTTGAGGCATCTTGCAGATTATGAGAGACAGAGGAATACACTGTGGCTATATGATGAATTTTGAGACATGAATGTGTATAAGTTAACGAGGGCACATATAAGATGACTGGACTCGCAGTGATTCTGGTTAGGCTTCCTAAAGAAAGTGAGGCTTAAGCTTATTCTTGAATAACTAACAGGAAGTCACCACATGAAGAAGGAGAAAGATATTAGAAGGAGCAGTTTACAAAGAGGAAAAAGTATGGGCAAAGGGACAGAGGAGATAAAGATTTATCCATAAGGTGTCTGAAGAGGTGAGTGCAGAAATATTGCTTTAGAGATAGCAGGGACATCATGAAGCATCCTGACTATCTTGGTAGGGTGGTTGAATTTCATTCTGGAGGTGGTGAGAATCCTTTTAAGAATTTTAAGTGGAGGGTGCAGGAAAAATCTGTCCTAACTTCATGACTGATTAAAAAGTTTGATAAGATTCAAGAAGGAATGTAGAAAAATTTTTTAGATTCTGATTTGGGCATGAAGGAGCAATATAAGTATGACAGGTAGATAATTAGTTGGCTTTTCTCATTAAACTAAATCTGTAGCATACTCAAGTGGAATTGTTAAGTAAGTAGTTGGATTAAAAGATTTAGAGGCCAGGGAAGTATTTGAGGCTACACACAGGTATTTACAGATATGTTATTATATAGGTGGTAGTTGAAAACAGGTTTAGATGAGATGTTCTTAGAAAGCATATACAAGAAGAGGAATTGTCACCTCTTTGTATAGTGTGTTGAAAATATTTTGGTTCAGCATTCGTTCATCTTAAGCCTTGAAAGAGTACTCCATGTTTCCTTTTGGTTGTTACTTCTGTCTAACTTTTGTGGCAAGTGGTTGAGGCTGATCCTGTGTCCTGCTCTAGGGGTGGCCATGGAGCTAGGAGTAAGTCAGTTGGCTTGACCCATTTTTTTGGCCTCTGTGTTTGTTTCTTTGGTGGGAAAGTGACTGCAATAGGCAGCGATAGTCAGAAACAGGACTTATGTTTGAACTATTGTAGGGAGGACATCTTTCTTTTTTCCTGACTTGAATCTGGAGGTTGTTAGCTAGCGGGGCACCCTGAATAGCCCAAATATAAAACCAACAAACACCAAAGAAGCCAGAGCCAAGAGGCAGAGTGAAAGAGTCATGACAAAAATCTTCCCCATTCAGCTCTGTTTAAAAAATATTGAATACTGTTCCATTAGGAAAAAACAAAAGCCTGCAGCATTGTTAATGTGAGTTGCAAGATGGTACATGAGCTTCTCCCTGGCTATCTTTTCATCCTCATCTTTCTCTCATTCTGTTAGAATGTACCATGTTTCTTTCCATATAGGACCTTCAGGTATGCTGTTTCTCTCTTTAGAGTTTTACCTTTCACTCATTGCTTAGTAAATACCTACTATTTCTGAGACCTGAGAACTACTGCCTTAAGAAAAAAGCCTTTCCTGATCACCACATGCCCAGTGGAGATTATGTTTCTTTGTTACAGATCAGGAGTTGGTAAATGTTTTTCTGTAAAAGGCCAGATGGTAAGTATTTTAGGCTTTACATGCCATGTGGTCTCTATCATAACTGCTCAACTCTGTTGCTATGAAAGCAGCCATAGACAATATCTAAATAAAGGGATATGGCTGTGTTTCAATAAAACTTCACTTACATATATAGTCAGTGGGCCATATTTAGCTCCCAGGCAATAGTTTCTTGAGTCCTTTTATAGATTTTTATTTCTTTCAGAGCTCTAATCTGAGTTTGTAATTATATATTCATCATGGTAATTATTTGATTAATGTTTGTGTCTACCATCAGATACTAAGCTCTATGACATCAGGGACCATGTGTTTTTGCTCATCACCATATTTCCAGCGTTTAGCATAGTGTCTGGTACACAGCAGAATTTTATGAATGTTGTAGTTGTATGTTTACAACATAAATATAGAGGGAGCCCTTGAAGAAGATTGAGAACAAATGAGCTGAGAAATAGTTGTAGCATAAGGATGAAATGCAATCCTGAAATTTTTAAAGAGAAAGTTTAAAGAAGGAGTGTTTAGTCAACAGCGTCAAATGCTAGTCAAGTGAGTAAGATGGAAAAATTCCCATTTGGCAACTGGGGAGATATGGATTGGCTTGGAAAGAAAGCTTCATTGGGGTAGTGGGAGTTAGTAGTTGGGGGAGAGTAGTAGCAGCAGTCAAAAATTGGAGTATTTTTGAAGAAAAGATGGGGATTATGTACAACTATTATATGAAGTTCACTCACTATGAAGGTAGGAATGGGAGTTATAGCTACAGAGGATGGTAGGAAGCCACCTATATTAAAACCAAGTTTCTAGAATAAAAGAGAAGACAGTATATTCTTGTGGTAGATAAAAATGTTTTAAATAGAACATTTCCCACTAATCCTGAAGGAAAAATATAAGAAATTGGTCTCCATTAAAATGAAGCACTTCTGTTAAATAGGACACTATTCAAAGTACTTAAAGGCAAGTTCTTAAAGGGAAGTGTGGAAGATGTTTTACATATGTATAATAAGTATTTAAAATATATATGTATATATGTATCATGAGATATATAAGCATATATAAGAACTTATGTATAAAGTATAATTCTATGTTCTATTTATAAATATAACTCTTATAAATATAGTTTACATATAAAAGAGAAGGAGAGAGCAAGGTAGAGAGCGAGAGCAAGAGAGTTGGAAGTGGGGGCAGAGAATAACATATGCATAGTATATAAAAGAAACCAGAAACCCTCAAATAGAAATGTGGGCAAAACACTTGAACAGATCCCTCACAAATAAATGGCCAATAAATATGGGAAAAGGTGATCAGTGTCATTACTCACCAGATAAATGTAAATTAAAATAATTAGATATCTTTTCATTGGTGCAAGAATGATTACCAACACCCCTACAAAATTGAGAATAAAAGCAAACAAAGTTTTGGAGAGGATGTGGAACACCTGGAACTCCCATATATTGCTGTTGGGAGAGTAAATAGATCCATCTCTTTTGGAAATAACTGTTTGACAGTATCTTACTAATGCTGAATATAGGCATACTTTATGATATAGAAACGCCACTCTCAAGTATATACTCAACAGAAATGTATATATATGTTAATCTAAGAATGTTCATGGTAGTCCTAATTTACAATTCCTATTTAAAAACAATCCACACAGAAAACAAATCAAATCTTTACCAACCATGGGCTAAATTGTCATGTATTCATACAACACGATGCTATACAGTAATGGGAATGAATGGACAAAACTACATGCATGTAACAACATGGATATATTTCACAAACATAATACTGATCCAAGAAGCCAGATACAAGAGAGAATATCTGGATGATTCAATTTAGAGAAAATTTTAAAATAGGCAAAATTAATCAGTCGTGTTAGAGGTCAGGATAGTGGTTACCTTTGGCAGAGGGAATACCTGGTGGGTTTTTTTTTTTTTTTTAAGTGCACACTTTATTACGTACAGCATTGCAGAGAGAGGCCACGTGGAAAGGGATCTTGCACCGACACTCCCCCTCAGTCCCTTATGCTTCCTCCCTCGTAAGCAATTTAATCCCACCTTATTGGGCTATGAAGCCACAAGGCAGAGGGGTGAAGACTGTTTGGTATCTGGAAACAGGGAAACCCAAGAAGCAGAAAGCACTGTTACTCCTCTAAGCTGAGAAGAGATTTTTAGCCAGGATGTGGGGTTGTTTCCTGGTCCTCCTTGGTCGCCACCACCAAAAGAGAGAAGATCATTGTTTAAAATGAGTAACTTGAGTTCCAAGACAAAATGCTTCACGTACACCTAATAAACTCGGCTGCGAAGCTGGGTATGTGGCTCAAGGTTTCCTAAATTAAGCTTGGAAATAGGGGAGCGGGGAAGGGACGGGGAGGTTTCTAGCATACAGGTAACATTCTACTTGTTGATCTGGATGGCGTTTACCCAGGTGCATTCACTCTGAAAATTCATCTTTTATGATTATCTTATTTTACTAAAAGTTTATTAAAACAAATGAAAACTTGGAGTGGTTTGCCTCCATTTTATATGCTGACTGGAAAGGGCCAGTATAAGGGAGGGAGTGGAAGAATTTGAGGGAATACTGCCTCAAAGAGGTGAGGGGATGAGGTCAGGGCACAGGGGAGAGGACTGCCTACCTCTCCCAGGACAGAATGGGGAAGATGATGCATTTTTACAAAAGGTTGGAGAATGTTTCCAATCAGAAAGAAAGGTCTCTCCTTTTCTTAAAGTCTTTAATCCTAAACTTTCCTTATTTCTCTTCCTCTCTCTCTCTCTTTCCACCTTCATCCTTTTGCGGAGTTCAAATTTATCTGAGGATTGCAAAGAATTGCCTTGATTTGGAATTTTTAAAATTATTGAGACTGGTTTGAAAAGGTCTCCTGAGGGTTTTCTTTTTGGTTGGGCCACCCTTACATTGATTAGTAGCTATGACAGATTATGGTTTTTCTTTTCTCTCTGTGCATGTGAGAATAAAGATTTCCTTGGGAGCTCTGGTATAGGCACCTACAACAGAATTAAGTACAGAATAAAAATATCTTCTTCATCATAGAATTAAAATATAACAAGGCCCTAATGCATAGTAAAAGCAGTTTATTATGTTCTAACAACTTGATTATCTCCTTTGGAGATAGTGAGCATTCCTGTCCACTGCATTCCCCTCACTGTCCAGACTTGCCTGGAATGGCTTACTACCTCACAGACCCAACTGAATTATCCTTGTAATCGCTTCAGTTTTCCATTTAGGTGAAGTTATAGGAGCTTTATCTTTCAGGACTGGCCAAATTAGGCAGACTTATTTCAATGACTGTACCACATAGTGTACTGAAAATTTAAGGACAAAATTTGCAGAGGAAATGAAGGTAACTCCTTGGGAATTGGAGCTCTACAAGCAGTTGAGCTTTCTGAAATTTTTTGACTGGCACAATAGCCCTGTATTAGAGCATATTGGCATGGTAATCTCTTCTTTAAGGGCCTTATAGAGTCTTTCTTTCTAATCGATTCTCTCTTAACTTGTGGAGAGTAAGATTGTGCATATGGTTTCACTAAGTCTTAGAGATAAAGTCACTGAAGATTAAATAGCGAGGAGAAAAAAACAGTATTCTAACATATCCCAGTTTCCCTCACTCTTCAGTATGTTTAGTAATGACACAAATTGTCTTTACATTAGTTTTTTCATTCATCAAGAGAACCTAAATATTTCTTTTCTCCTTTCAAACAAAACACGTATTGTAACTAGACCTGGCCACATGTATGTACACAAAACAAATTCTATCCAACTTTTGAGGTCCAATTCAAGTTCTATATGTACATGAGTGTTTTCAACATTACAACAAACTTTAATTGCCTTCTTTGTGTAACAATATAACTGATTTGTTGCACGTACTTGTCTGATATTTCCAACTAGATTAAATCTCTCTGAAGATAAAAATCATGCACAATACTTCTGATTTGTGAACAGGTATTCAGTAAATGATATCTATTTTTTCATGACATCCTAAAAAATAAGTACAAGAACCCTATTATTAAGAAACATTAACATCCTCAAATCAATTTCATCAAATTTCAGAATTAGATACTTTTACAATAAGTCATTCCTTGTTTGGAGTCCCTAAGAAAAATGGGATAAAAAGCCAGAGTCGAAATGCAAACCTCAGTCAGAATGATGAAATAAAGAGAAAGTAGAGAATTACAAGTAGCTTGGCCATTTCAGTATGGAAGTAATTATTTTCTTCACTTATTTGGAGCATAGCCACACACATCTGCTTATGTGCCAGAATTTGGGTTTGCATCTTTGGTGTGACGGAAGTTATTTTTACTAAAAATAACTCGACTCGAGAATTTTGTAACTTTGAAATCGAATAGCACTTTTATGGAGTTTTAGATCTTTCTTTCTTTCTTTCTTTCTTCTTTCTTCTTTCTTTCTTCTTTCTTTCTTTCTTTCTTTCTTTCTTTCTTTCTTTCTTTCTTCTTTCTTTCTTTCTTTCTTTCTTTCTTTCTTTCTTTCTTTCTTTCTTTCTTTCTTTCTTTCTTCTTTCTTTTCAAAATGTTAGGACTCAGGAAACAAAATGGGAAATAACCATCAATGGAAGCTATTTGTTATAGCTATATGTTGCAATGACAAGTGATGGTTGTTTGTAATTATACCATTCGTTTCCATGAAAAAATAATAAGTCAGGCACACAAAACATCAAGCGCAAGTACAGACTCTTTTCAGTTTTTCTAAGCACCATTTCATTTTTCTAAAAAATTGTGCTTTTGTATACATAAAACTTGATTTTTACTTTTATTTACTTATTTTTTTTGATTTTCCTAGTGAGGTCCTGTGATGGTTCAGGATGCACTTAGTCAAATACACATATTTTGTAATCACTGGTGAGATCCATCAATTTCATGACCACAGAATGCAGCTATTATCCCAGCCTGTCCTTACAGAGATATTTTCTAGGGCTATAAGAAATATCAGGCCAGGAGAGTTGGCAATTGAAGGTCTCCAGGTGGAAGAGGGGAATTGATTCTGGGGTCTCAGAATGTCAGAAAGGCTGAGATCCCAAAGCTCATCAGCAGCCCGCAAAAGTGGGCTCACTTGGAATACTGAGTTATCGTACCTCGATTCCCAGGCCTTATTCCCATACATTTTCTCTTGTTCATATTCCATAGTTTCTCATCCAGTCCTATTCCACACCTTAGTTGGCCAAGAACCTTCTATTTTTAATCACCTCTATTTTCTTCTCAAAATTTCTTTTTGTCTCTGACTTTTAGGCCCATTGGTCCCTTGTCATTTCTCAAGGGCCCAGAGAGTCAATGTAGAACTTTAAAAATATGATTAATCTTATTTTTACAATGGGTTTTCTACTTCTTCACCAAATTGTGCCTTTAATATTACTTCCTTCAAAATCCAAATGCCCTAAAAACCACAAAGTAACTCAGTAGACATGAGTACTGTAGATTCAACAGTAGCATTAAGTACCTCCTGAAATGTGTGTGGAGAGGGGAGAAAGGGGATTAAAATAAAATCTGGACAAAGGTATAATATGGATTAGATGATTATAAAATGGAATTCCATCTGGGAAAGTGGAAGGATTGGAGGACTACAGGGTGAATGGACTTTCAATACCTGATTCTTCAGCTGTGAGAAAGGAAAGATTAAAAATAAGGAAGGGTGAGTCTAATGACATTGCGGGGCATATTTATTTTCTCTCTAGTTTGCCTGTAGAACTGATAAGAGATCATGGTGACAGAATCAATCAGTCCTTCCATCAATCAATCAGCAAGCCAAGTTAACAGTGCACAAAGACAGCATACCTTTATAAAGGTTTTTGTGCAACTGCCCAGGCAGTTGAAGATGTTGAAGACAGTCCAACATCTAGGCAGCCAATTGTATCCTATTCATTTCTAATAGTACATTCTATTTTTGTTTAATTTCACATTTATTGAGCACTTAGAGTGGGCTAGACCTATGCCATATGTTGAGGATAGGGTAAAGAGAGAAAAGGTGAAAGAGATAAATGATAATGTAAAGAAATAAAGAGTGAGGGACCAAGAAGGAAAGGAGGGAAGATGGAAAGAAGGAGAAAAAGAGAGTGTGGTTCCTGTCCTCAGAGGATATATCCTCTCATGAAATTTGTTGTCACTGTCTTGAGCTGTATTAATAATGTGTTCATAAGTTATAATGAAGTCACAGTAAAATAAATGTGAATATTATAGATGGCTTTAACTGGATAGTAAATGCTTATGTGCAGAGGCTCTCAGTTTTTTCTGAATTGTATCTGCTGGCCCTGAAATAGCTGACTGATTGTTTCAGCTTGTTTCTTCATCTTTTGTGTAAAGAACCAGGCATGATACCATTATTCATAAATGTCCCTGATGACAACTCTAGTTTTTGTTTTTTTCAACACTATCGGGTGTCTGATGTATAGTTTCTCTGCACTACAAATTTTGGTCAGATGATCAAGTGGCTATGAAATAAACTAATTCAGCAGTATCTATCAATTTTCATGTGTTGGTGGTTTGAGATAAGCCTGGGACAGAGACAAAGCCCACAGGATAAGGATACAAAAAATTGCTTTATGATGGTGAAGTTACATGATGCCAAGTAGGAGCATCTCTGTTTTTCAGAAATTGAGAAGTAGAGCCCACAGCTGAGCACAAATGACTATTTACTCCACGTTCTAAATTTAGAGAACCCAATAGCTGTTGGACTGGCCATGTCCCTACAGGGATGGCTCAGAAATTCCTTTTCATTAAAGGTGGCCCTCTCAACCTAGCTCCACCCCTCTCAGGTCATGTAAGAGAAAGGCTGGAAGTGAGTTGCTTACGCGTTGTGAAGAATGCATTCTTCATGGAAAGAAGCTATGTTTTCCTTCCCTGTCCTGTGGGAGATAAGAAAGTTACTCAACTAGCTGCTTTCTCCTAGGGCAAGGGAAAGGGCTAAGAAAAGTGACATCTAGTGTCCTGTGAGATCTCTGCCAAACAATTAAGCTTGTTGACCTGTGTGATGATGCTGAATCAGGCAAAGAGCTCTGAGGAGAGTTGGCATGGTGGTACTGCTCCTTAAGTTTTTAGTCCTAAGAATTAGGGGGAATGTACTTATTTATGTGATCAGTCTTCTGAGAGCTACAGTGGGTATCAAAGATTGGGTTGCAAGTTTGCTGGGGATTGCTATAGCACAGAGTAAATGCTTATGTGCAGAAAAATGCTGCTTGATACAAGTACTTGGGGGTGCTTAAAACAAGAAGAGAGGGCTAAGTTTGCTATAGGCAACACATACCAAAATGTCTGTTTTCCTTTTTCCTCCTTCCTGTAATAGTATCAAAGAGAACCCAAATCAAAGTGTTGGGGAGCAGAAACTAGGGATAGTGCTGGTACAAGAACATTCTCACCTGTTATGTGTATAAAGAATTTTCTCTAATTGTGAGATTAAATATTTTAAGTAAGCAAAATGAAGTCTTAAATGAAAGTGGACTGCTATAACTGTACATGTTAAAATTTTTGAAAAAGAGGTTAATGTATAATAATGAAATTCACTGTCTAGAGGAAAGGGGAACTTAATATGGCATATTGGTAACAATTATTGATAAAAACAAAATTCTTTTATATTTATATCTCATGACTTGATATTGCTCAATTTCAAGAATTACATTTCTGCTCAGTGAGCCCTGCAGCAGGTGAATAGTCCCAACAGCTGGTGATGCTTAGAATCTTTCACCTTTAGCTATGAGCTTTAATGAATAACTGGTAAAATAGGATATGTTTCACTTAGAATTACACACCATTCTATTACACTAAAAGTGCACTAGATAAAAACATGAAGGACAAACATTCTGTTTAACAGTGACACATTGAATTTTCTCTTTGTTACTAGGAATAGGAAACAATGTCACTAATTAAAACTTCTTTTCACAGTTTATTGAAGATATTAGGCAATAGGAAGAGAAGATAGAAAAGATAGAAGGATTAAAAAAGAAGATATAAAATTATCATTATTCACAGATGATGTGCTTGTGTACATTTAAAAAATCCCCCCAAATTGATATATGAATTATTACAGTAAGAGATTAGCAAGTTCCCAAATACCAATTAATGTACAAAGATGAACTGACTTTTTGTATATTAGGAATATATAGTCAGAGAATTATACCATTTAAATGGCTTTAAAAATTCAGATTCTTACAGAATTCCAGATTCTTATAGAATTATGGTGACCATTTAAGTTTGAATTTCTTCCTGTATCCTCTAAAAATACTAAGAAAGAGAGAAAAAATGTATGCATAATTCACTACTACGGGTATCCTAACTACAAACTTATTTGAACTTGTAAGTGGGACAACAGGTATCTAAAACCATCAGAGTCACCCCTGAACTCCATTCTAGGGCAGGGTCAGGTAGAGACTAGATAGAAACAAGGAGAGGAAACAGATACTAGCAGAATTGAAACACAGATTACATTACCCCCACCCCAACAAAGGTTCTCACTTTGTATCTTAGAGTGAATGTACTTAGAATCACTGTGAGCCCTGGTGTAAGGGAATACTGAGTACTGGAGAATCAAAAAAAAAAAAAAAAAAGAGGCTTGAAAGTTTATGCAGCCAGAGGCCACCAACTTGAGGAGGCACCGAATCTGGGATACCAGGAGACAATTTAGAAGGGAAGGAAGTTTTCTTTGAAGGTTGATGGGTAAAGGCAAATAAAGGAGCAAGCAAGATATAAAATTTAAGTGCCTTAAATAAAAGAATATTACTGAATCACAGGAAAGGTCAATCCCCCAAAGGTACCTCTATTAAAGAACTCAACTCTTCTATGCAAATAAAAGAGGATTATCTTGAACTAAGACACCATTAGTCTACCCAAAGCCTTCACCGCTATGGGAAACTCTTCCCACGGAAAAACATTTATTATTTATGGTTCAGAAAAATCCAAAACATTTAAAAATTGGAAGGAAAATGACAGATAACACCCACACAAAGCTACTTTAAGAAGGACATTAGAAGTGAAAATCAAAGTTTTTCATATGGTAAAAACATTTCTCACCTCCCACACCACTAGGAAAACAACCATGAAGCAGAGGACAACTGAAATGCATTTCAACATTCATTAAATATCATTAAACAAGTATTTCCACACATGAAAGAAAACTTTGAATCAGAAATTCAAAAACAAACTTAGAATGGAAATGAGCAGCAACAAAAAAGGGAAAAAAGAAGATGTGAGACAAATGTTAATCACATAAAGTTGGGAAAAAACTGAGAAAAATAAAAAAAAATTGTTTCAGAAGTAAAGACGAAATTACAACTTACTCAAGAAAGACTAGATAGTTGGACTGAAAACATGAAGGAGAAGCATGGAAATAGTGAAGAATAGGAAGACCAAAATAAAAGGTAAATGGATGAGAAAGAATTAGACTTAGAGGGTAGACAAAGAGAATCAGCATACCTGGGATTATAGTCCTTAAGGAAATAAAAAGAAAATAATAGAAGAGAACTAATATTTGAAACTATAAAGCAATAAAAATTATGGAAATTTAAAAATATACTTAACATTTAATATTGGAAGAGCCTACTGTGTACCTGAATTATTGACCATAATTGTCACTCTGACATGTATCCTAGTAAAACCATTCGACTTAAGGAAAATTCTTGAGTAAAAGGTCAAGTCATTTACACAACAGAGGAAATCAGGCTGGCTTTAGAACGTTTACAGCAATACAGCATAAAGAGAGTGGAACAGCATTGTCATAAAACCAAAGGAAAGAAAATATAATCTAAAGATTGGATATTTATTGAAGTTCGTTAAGTATCAAGGCTATAGAAAAATAATTCTAAGCATGAAGAACTCAAGAAACACTGAACTTACAAACCTTCCTGTGGAAGATAAGCTTCATTAAACCAAGAGATGGTTAGGAAATAACTCAGCAAAAGGAATGATGTTGAGTATTTAGTATACTTAGTTGTAGATCTAAGACCATAGCAAAGATAGTGGGGGTTTGGGAGGCACTGTGTGAGTGTTATATGTTATATGTTCTCATAAAATAGAAATAACTAACTAAAACTAAATAACACAACTAAAACAGAAAGATAAGGTTAAGTGAGAGAGGAAAAGAAAGTAAATTAATCACCACATACGTAAAAGAGGAATTAAACCTATAGTAGAATGTTAAGTAAGGTAAAGGGGCCTAGGAACATGATAAAAGACATTGGTATAATGATCATCATTAGAACCATAAAATTTTATAAATACAAAAATAAACGTATAAGAGATCAAAGACGTAGAAACGTATTGATAGAAACATATTAAATATAATGCAAATATTCAAAAGATAATATGAGATAGAGACTAAACATTTCACTTATATCATTAAATGACTGGAATAAACTCACCAATTAAAAGGAAGCTATTTTTATATTTCTATACTCACAAAGAATGTCTAAATTTTTATATGACAGATATACTGTTCATCGCATAGAATATTGGGCAGCATTAAAAAAGAATGTGGAAGTTTCCTCTGCATGGATCTGGAGTGAATTCCAGGGTATCTTAGGTTTAAAAAAAGTGCCAAAATTGAAAAGAGTGTATGTGGTATGCTACTTCACAATTTTCTATATATTATCCTCTCATTCCCAAACTAGTCCTTTAAATTATTTACTAATGAATTGCTTGAAGATGACGGCCAGAGAAATTTAAATGTAAATAATCAAGGGCCACTAAAAGTTGAATATCAATTAAAAATGTTATCTTAAAAAAGCTCAAATCAATGAGAATGTAATATTCAATTTATAAAAATGTACTTAGACACAGCTGTTTTGAGGAACATATGCATAATATAGGATATCTGTATCTGATTTGGGCAGACATTATTTCTTAAATAAGTAAGGCAAATGGTTATTACACTTACTGATCAAACTTTAAAAAAACAACAACAACAAACACTATCTTTATTCAGGGCGTGTGGCTGGCTCAGTTGGTAGAGTGTGTAACTCTTAATCCTGGGGTCATGGGTTCAAGCCCCACATTGGGTGTGGAGCCTACTTAAATAAGAAGTAAATAAAAAACACTATCCTTTTTGAATAGTAAATGAAAATATCTGTTGCAGATAAGGTAGCCTGCATCATTCAATCTCTATTCCAATTCTTTCTAGTATTTCTTTCCATAGTACACATGTTGTAGAGCTAAAAACAACATTTCTCAGATATTATTGTGGCTCAGACTCTGGATATGATTAGGTTCTACCATTCAGATGCACACATGGAATTGTGCATTCAGAACTGAATTACCTAGAGAGAGAGGCAGTGGCATTCAGGGATCCATTTTGTCGACATGACTCTGACATGAGTGACATGGTATCAGAGTCAGCGGTTCTGTCAGCAGTCTCTGGACATCAAGATTGTGACCTAGATCGTGGGATGCTGGAACCAGCAGTTGGCACAATGACTTCAAAACTCTGCAGTTCCCTGGCAATAACAGAGAGAGCTATTTCCCTTTTGGGTCAATTCTGGGGTGTTCTGGGAGTCAACCTTAGAGCAGAAGAGCACTTAATTCTTTATTAAATCACTTTATTCTTCGATATTTCCCTTTTTCTGAAACTGAATCTTAAATGAGGAGATATTCCAGGGAAAGTACCTTGAAAATATGATGCATGTTCTGTTGAAGTTCCCAAGCCATAGAATTCGTTATAGAACACCCTGAACTATTAAACTCACCACCAGCTAGCATTCTTTGCTGTGCTGGGTAGCTTGGCTGTTCATCCTCCAGTCCCCTTTGGCTTGGTCATTAGAGAATCAATCCCAAATCTATCATTCCCTTCCTATCTTGTTCTTAATCTCTTATCTTTTGTTCACTGCTTTTTAATGACTAGAGCAGCAACTGCCATATCAATCAAAGCAAGCCACCTCTATTGATTCTGCAAGCTGCATTACAGAGAGATGATTTAGGCTCTTTTAGGAAATGTTAGTGACTCAGGAATCTTGACACATATGGCTAGGGCTAAAGAAAAATAGGGCCATCTCTCTACATAAAGTTCTTTGTCATGGGGCTTTGGAGTCTGGCAGAGGAACTAGACGCTTTGCTTTCCAGTGGACACTGTTCCTAGCTCTTTGCCCCTGTTACTGTTTACTGGGGAAGCTGAGTTCTTGGAAAGGCTGTGGAGAAAAAGAGAATTGCATTCCATTTTAAGTCAATAGTTTATCTAGAGCAAGAGACAGTAGAGACCTGGAGTTTGAGTATATAAAAACCTCGCCTAGGCCAAACCTAGAAAAGGAAAAGATAATTTAGGTTGGTTCCAAGGCAAAGGAAATAACAGGATAAAGGCAGAGAAAGTGATGAGTTGCCTTTCATGTGCTTGTCATAGGAAGACCAACCAGGAGGTTATTTAGGAATAGAAGGGCAAAAACATTTAAAAAGAGCCATGTCTGTTCACATGGTAAGGGCATGCTGATTTTTGTCTCGGGCACTTACGGCTAAAAAAATTCTTTCCAACAGCTTTATGCAGCTGGTACCTCTACTATCAGAGACAATATTGGGTAATAATTAAGAACATGAACTCCCTGGAGACAGACTGCCTCCAAATTCCAATTTTACCCATCAGCATATCTGTGACCTAGGGCACAAGATTCATAACTTCATGGTGTCAGTTTCCACAACTGTAAATGGGAATAATAACAGCACTTCCCTTATAAGGTTGTCATGATGTTTACAGGAATAGTGAAGTGTAAAGCAGTCAGGATGGTGCATCACGTACACGACATGAATGCTAGCTGTTAGTATTTTTCAGGTCTTAGTTTCCTCCTCAGAGGCTTTTGATGATAATTATATATAAAAATGATTCCCTGCTGTAATCATTGTCTATCATAATACCTTAAGTTACTGTCTTCCCAATGCTATTTTTAAAATGCATTAAAATACTTATTCCCCCAATACACATATACAAATAAATGTTCAAACTGAAGGTATGATCCATTTTAGGTTGTAAAATCAAGGTGCTAGTAAAGATTTGCCAAATGAATGGAAAAAAACAGTGTGGGAAAGAACTGGAATTGATGAATTCATTTGTTTAATCAGCCTTGTTGAGAGATTAGTATGAGTCAGCCGCCACAGTTGTACTGTGGATACCAAAACTAAAAAAGAGCCAAAAACCAGTTTTCTCTCCCTTACTCACTGTACATTTTCAGTGGGAAGATTAGTATCCTCCACATGTAAGAAACATATACCCCACAGGACCTAGAATAATGCCTAGCACATTTGAGCTAACTAGTTTACTAGTGCATACATGAAGTAGATGGTTAACTTATAATAGCAGCATTAACTTAATTATTCAATAATCACTCAAAAATCTGCCTTGCTATGGTTTGTGAGACCAGAGAGAATTAAGATTCCATTTTGCATGATAATTTAATAATGGATTAGTTTATCATTTTGCTTTTGTTTACATGACTGTTCTTCCAAGATCAAAATTGCAATGAATTAACAGACTGTAAAAGATAGACATTTCAGGCATATGTATACATTGAACCTTTTGCGATGTTTGCAAGGAAATATAGTCTTTCTAAGTCTAATTTGGGGTTTCTTAACCTTGGCACATTTAACATTTTGGGTCAGGTAATTCTTTGTTCAGGGACTGTCCTGTACACTGCAGGAGGTTTAGAGCATTTGTGATTTCTACCCACTAGATGCTCATAGTACATCCCTCTTACCTCCTGGAGCTGAGAAAATGCTCTCAGTTGACCTATAGTCATCTTATTTCTTTAGAAAAAGATTTTATCTACTTATTCATGAGAGACACAGAGAGAGAGGCAGAGACAAGGCAGAGGGAGAAGCAGGCTCCCCGCAGGGACCCCAATGTGAGACTCAATCCCAGGACCCCAGGATCACGCCCTGAGCCGAAGGCAGACACGCTTAACAGCTACACCACCCAGGCATTCCTGACCTATGGTCATCTTA
The DNA here is from genome assembly GCF_048164855.1 of Canis lupus baileyi. NCBI lineage: Eukaryota > Metazoa > Chordata > Mammalia > Carnivora > Canidae > Canis > Canis lupus. The sequence continues at coordinate 31,831,052 of NC_132849.1, forward strand.
AAGAAATTTTACTCCCAGAGGTGAGAAATCATAGTAATCCTGCTTCTACTTCTTTCCCTTATAAATCAAGCAAAAAGAACCTTTCCTAGTCCTCTTTTCTTAGTTATTAAAATATACATTTATAATTTTATACAAATATATAAATATATATAAATAGAGGGATACATGGGGAAAATGGATGGAGTTGTCATTATCACTATAATTCAAGCTTCATCAAGTATATACTCACTAGTTCATTTATCTAATGTTTTTGTTCTTTTCTGTATTAGGAGAAAAATAAAATATATGAGGATGGCCTGTCTTCTAATATTTGATTTGACTGTTTCTGTGTATTTCAAAAGACTTGAGTTGGTTGTTGAGTTAATTGGCTCTGAAAGAATATAAGTTGCCTCTATACTTCTTAAGGGACTATTTCAGAAGTGTAGAGAATGGCAAATCATAATAGAATGACTCACCCTTCCAGTTAAAATATTTTCACATATATCACCTCACTTGATTTGAAAGCTTAAAATTTACTTACTGCATGTCCAAGTTCCTTGGCTACAAAATAGAATTTTTTGATGTTGGTTTCTTTTTTTTTTTTAATTTTTTCTTTTTTTTATTATTTCTTTTTTTTAATTGTAGTATTTATTTATTTATTTATTTATTTATTTATTTATTTATTTAAAAACACAGTTTTCCTAACTTAAAAGGGTTCTTTTCACTGTACTGGGATCCTACCCATTGAATGAAGTATTACTTATTAAAATTAATGCTAGTTATTATAACAATTTTAGAATCTCAGTGTCTTAACACAATTCTACATTTCACACTAAACTTCATGTGATTTGGTGACTCTCTTAGGTCCCATTCAAAAGTAAATTGTGGGCCTCTCTCAATAATCTGAATCCTTTGCTTTCAACCGCATGGACAGAGGCAAAGGTAGAAAGACACTGAAAAATCATGGGAAGCATTTTTTAAAAAGATTTATTTATTTATTAGAGTAAGAGTCCATGTGCATTAGGAGGGGGAAGGACAGAGGGAGAGAATCCCCAAGCAGACTCCTCACTGAGTGCAGAGCCCAACACAGCTAGATCCCAGGACGCAGGAGATCATGACCTGAGCTGAAACTGAGAGTATGACGCACAACCGATTGAGCCACTCAGGTTCCGCTTTGTAAAGTGTTTTTGAGACCATCTCTGGAAATGAATGCATTACTGTCCAAGATCTGTGCCCTCACCTACATGCAGTGGTTTGGGTCTGTGGGCTTCCTGCATGCATAGGAAGAAGTTAGTTGGTATAGCATACAAAGAGCATTTTCCCCATAAATATAAAGCAAGATTCGGTGAATAAAGAAATCAAATGTTGTTTCGTGGAAGCCATAGATTCCCTCAATAACAGATGTTTGCTGGGCACTGCTATGTTCCAAACACTATGTTTAGGTGCTAGAATACAGTGGCACTTTCAAAAAGAGCTTGGGCCAGGGAAAGAAACTTTGGACTGGAAAAGATGCATTGCTTTCTCTGTGGAGTGGGAGACCTAGCAGGAATTCATCCTGGATAAGGCATAGATTTAAAGTGGAATTAGAGAATGCAGACTCTAGCAGAGAGAGAGTGGTAAAGAGTGTTTGGGAAGAGAATGGATTTAGGCATGAGACAAACAGAACCGAAAATCCCCAGCAAGGCTGACTTTTGTATGTGTTCTCAGCATCTGAAATTTTTCTATTGCCTAGATACGTTTTAATGATTTGATAAGGTTCAGAAGATGTGCATCTGAGATAAAGAATAAATAACCACAGAAAGGTTATTTGCTGTTGAAGCAAAGGTGTGAGAATTCTAAAAGGCCAAGATAGAAAAATAGAGGGTGAGCATTCTGTACCCCAGGATAATTAATCGGACCATTTTAGGCCCTTGCAAATAAGAAGACTGTAAATAGGTCCTGAAGTCTTTAACTCAACACCTGTGCTCAGGTTGGGCATACCAAGGGATGGGGCTAAAGAAGTCTTTGGAAAACATTGTTGGAATGTTATGACATGGGGAAGCTGTTTCTCTTCACCTAAAGCTCAGCAAAAGGAGAACATATACAGACCTTGATAATGCCCCCTAAAGTTTGGCAGAACATAAGGGACTGTAACTTTAGTGTGAAGCTGGGTTAAGTTAGCTGCCTAGTAGTACTAGGGACAAAAATAGATGGCCCATTAAGCATCAGTGGAAGAAGCGTATGCCTTAGGAGGGCCAGATGTGGACCGCACTAGACAAGGAGGCAGCTTCAGTGTTTTAAAAGGGGGCATTATGTAAGAGAGCTTCAGGCAGAGTTTAGAGGGGAAATATTAGATATAGAAACTCACAGTGGGGTCCTACATGTAGAGACATTATCTACATCAAAGAAGCTTCTCTGGTATTTCTAAAGGGGGTTGTTCAAAATAATACAAAGGTACCTCATGAGAGAGACTTGGTTTGTATAGAAATAATGCCTGACACATAATGAACATCTACCTGTCTCAGAAATTATGAATGACTTCTATATAATAACTCAGTTCTCACTGCATGGGGAAATGAAAGCTCTGAGAAGTTAAATAAATTGCCCAATTCATGTGGCTAATTCATAGATCACCATGTCTAAGTCCTAACAGTAGAATAAGCCGCATCTTGCCTATTACTTACCTTCCATCCCACTTCAGCCCAAAGAAGTTATCCTAGGTAGGAGTGGGGTGGTAGAAGAGTCAACGTATAGGTGGGGATGTGGAGAAACAGATCTCTTTTTCTGCTGTAAGTTATACTGCAAAGCAGAAACAAGCTATAGAAGGAATATGCTTTAACTTCAAGTGAAATTTGGAGTTTCGTTACTAACAAGGTCATTTTACTCATATGAGATGCTCTCTTACTGAAATGGTTCTAAGGAATTATCATTTCCTGAGACTGTCCAGAGAGGTCATGAGATCTGGCATCAATTTAATCTTAAGAAAAAGGAAGAATAGCTCCACAGACCTGGGGAGCAGCGGGGAATAACATTGTTTTCTGCTTCCACTCTATGGAGTTCCATTCTCTGAACATGGCACACATCATTTGCTGATTAGTAACTGTGTGTAGAATGCTGGATTCAGAGACAAAAAGAATCTTAGAAGGGGATTTAAATATATAATATAAAGATAGGTAAATAGAAAAAAAGTGAAACAAAAGCCAAGAGATATAAAGTCAAAACATATTTTCATTTATAGCTATAAAAATAGCTATGATGGTTAGAATGCCTGAGTAGAGATTTATGGAGGACAGCTAGATTTTTGATAGCACAGAGAAGGAGGCTCACACAACAGAAAGCAATGGGAAATCTCAGTCCTGGGGAGAAAATCTGTGGAAGGATGGGAATAGATCAGTCCTGAAGGGAGTTGAGGGAAGTATACAGAATACATTTATGAGGGAGAACAGAGTAGGTCTTCACTGGTAGCAAGAAGAAGGTCAGTGAATAGGACTGCTGTGGAGAGTTTGAAGGTCTTATATGTGATCTAACTCTCTGTAGTGTAATATACAGCCTAGTAAGTCACACAAAATATTTTTTACTGGCTTAGGCCAAGTAGCTCAGGGGAATCTTTGTTTCTGTAATTGAAAAACTATATAAGAATCAGAGGTTTTCTGGATGAGCTATCATCCGCATCAACAAAATTTGGTACTCCACTGGAAGTGAAAGACTTACTGGATTGTTAAATGTCTGCTTTGTTAAGAGAAACATGTTTGTGACAAGGATAAACAGCAAGCTTGCAAAGTTTTATTTGCTGAATCTGTGAACAGAATGGTGATAACTATATTATATATGGTAATGGATTCACAATGGTGGTTGCAAAATTTCTTTTCCTGGGTTTCTGATGAGGAAGAAGGAGGAAGAACAATTTTTTTCACCTCTAAAATCCTTAAATCAACTTTCTAGTGTTTTAAATACTTGGATTCATGAGAAGCCCATGAGTTACATAGCTGAGTGAAGTGGGGTTTCAAATGGATGCCTTCTTTATTCCTCCAGTTCTGATAACTTATCTCAGTGAAGTAAGAAAAAAATATATCTGGCTATTCAAACACATTTAGTGTCTCTTTTAGCTGAGTCTCAAAAAAAAAAAAATAAAACCAAACTACTTACCTAGAGAACATGGCTCATGATACTTGTTTTTTATCAGGTATGTTTCATGTATCTATCAGACCTATTCCCTGACTTATTTTGTATCCAATGGTAATTGTGCTAATTTTTATGTAGCTGATTTAAAATGTGGTTCTGGGGGTGTTTGGATGATTCAGTGGGTTGAATGGCTGACTCTTGATTTTGGTGTGGATCATGATCTCAGGGTCAGTGGGAAGCCTGCTTGGGGGGGTCACTCCCTCTCCCTTTCCATCTCCCCTTCCTCATAAATAAATAAATAAATAAATAAATAAATAAATAAATAAATCTTTTAAAAAAAATGTGCTTTTGAGTCTAGGAGATAGCCAAGAAAAAAGGGACAGGACAGTGCACTTTGAGAGATTTAATGCTTTTGTCATTAAGACCCCCATAATTTGTATAATGTAAACATTCATAGATAAATCAATTGGTTTAATGAAGTCTGGACTCTAAATTCAAAATCATCACTTCTATTCAATATCAAATTATCAGAAAGGAAAGGGCCGTTATTAAGTTGGCCTTGTATCTTATGATTTTTAGAGCTCAAAGGTTCTACTGACCTGGTGAATTTTCACCTTCATTCATTTTTGGACAATTATAATTTGGTACTCACTGTGTGCCAAGCCAGCATACCCATGACTCTCAGTCTCCACAAGAGTTCTGAAGACACATAATATCAGCACTTGATAGCATACAGACTTAAAATTTAAATCCATTTATTTTTTACATGTTTAGGATTGGCTGCTTTTCTTTCAAATGCTTGGAGAGTTTTTCAATCGCTCCTTCTAGAACTTGACTACCTTTTTCCCTTTTCTACATCTACCACACCTTTTGAACCTTTCAACACCTCTAAGTATTCTGTAATATGTGTGACATATCAAATTTGTTTTCTAAGCAAAGGGAATCATTCTCTGCTACAGAATTTGGGACTTTCTTTAAAATCAGGGAAAGCACCAGAATGTTCCCTGAAGAAAAGAAACAACTTTCAATTCTAAAATCATGTAATTATTTCTTAGCCTGCAGCTCACCTGATGTAAACAACAACAACAACAACAAAAACCTCCAAAATCTCTCAGTATATGATGCTTCTAATCCATCCTTACCAGAAAGTACTGACTTCTTCATTGAAGGAAGTCCTGTTTTTACCATGGATTCCCAAACTACGTTATTAGTTTACTTTTTTTTTAATCTGCAGATATTTATTATTTTCTATCATTAAGAGCATAGATCTAAGATTAAAACAGGCTAAGATAGCTTTAGCATATGTACACCACAGAAGGCTGCTGTTCTGTGGTCACTTAAATCAAACTGTATGAGAATTTCTTGTTTGGCTGAAAGCATAGCAGCGAGCTACATGAGAATACTGCAGTATTTCCCTTGGGCACTTCGACTGACAATCACATGTGATAAGTCACATACCATTTTAGATGCCAGTGTAAATGGAATTTAAAAAAGAAAGCTCCTTTTTGTTGGTGAGAGTTGTTGGAAAGTTCTTTAAAGACTAATTGCATCAAATGCCTTTTAAAAGTCTTCTTTTCACCTTTGTACAAACTAGAAGTAGAGACCTGTATTATGATCTGATTATCTAATACATTTAATCTCTTTTGGAGTCAGATATCCGGTAGGTATTCTGGGGAGAGAAAAGATGGTAGATGCCAACAAAAATAACAGACTGGTCCTTGCTAGGTCTAAGCGAAAATTTACCTTACAGTGTCAAAGGACCACATCAGCCCCACTTGTGCATATACCCACATCTGCCAATATATATTTTCATAAATAACTTGATTAGGAAAGAGAGTCTATGAGGATAGAAACTTTGTGCATGGGTATCTAAGGCAAGAGAGAAAAATACAGCAGCCCCTACTTCCACAGAAGTTACATGGGCTGAGTCTGCACCCTTTCCTCTCTAGTTCTGTTTCAAATACATTCTAGTTCTGGCATAATCAAAAGGGAAAGGAGATCATCCTCTCTTGGGTGTCCTGTAGGTTTTCTAATTCATACATCTCAGGAGACGGTACCCTGGGCAAAGTGATAATCCTATGAACTAGACTGAGCAGTGGTTTCAATTATTTGGGACTGAGGAATGCAGGGAGCTGACATGACTTTGGCGATTTTGGTGAAAACCAGTTAATCTGAGTTATTAGAGAAATATCTTGGTACATAAAATCCAGCTTATGAAAATAGTGTGGGTTTGAATTTACAGATTTAATTAAAATGTTTATATTCTTGATCTTTAAAAACCTAGTTAAAAACACTCCTCTTAGAATTGGGTTCTAGACAAAAGTAGTTTACCTTCAACAGACTTGGGTGTTTGTGTTACCAGAATAGCCTAAAGCCTTATCAGACTATGGAGAGAAACAAAAATACATTAGTATGAAAACTCAAATTCCTCTGCTTAAATGCCCCCACATACTGACGAGAACCTCAGTCCATGGCTGGTGGGAGTTGTAGTAGTTCTGCTGCTAGAAGCTTTGAGATACCAATGTACTATTGAGGGACTCTGTTTGCTATGTAATTGCCAAGTCATGTCACTTCCTTTCCTCTATATGTTGACTGAAACTCTAGAGCCAGGCTTCTGCTTTGGTTTTTGAATACTTTGAGACTAGAGTATTTTCTCTAACCCCACTCTCCATGCCTGATGTTCTGATAACATTAATGGTTTTGGCCAACTCCTGTAGATGGCTTGGCCTTGAGGAGGGAGTACTTCTCCCATTTTCTATCTCTGCTCAGACTTCTTGTGGCCAGGATGTCATTGCCAATTAGATCTGATATTGACTGTCCCTTGTGGTATCTCACCCTCGAGGTTACTCCTCAACCCACCCCAGAATATGACCAGTGATTCTGATCCCAATCTGAGTCTTCCTTGCCCTCCCAGGGTTACCCTCTAAACTGATCTTCTCAAGCCTTTGAAATATGTAAATAAAACATATGGAGATCTTGCTACAATGCCAATTCTAATCAGTAGGTCGAGTGGGAACTATGATTCTGCTGATGCTACTGGTCCAGGGACCATACTGAGTAGCAGGGCTTTTTACCCAGAGTTCTCACCCTCAAACTTCTTTATGCTGAAACCCAGATTCCCCTCACCCCTTCTTTCTAAGACCTTTTACCAATGTTCCCAAAGTGTTTTATTTGGATTATAATGAATGCTTTCTAAATAAAAAGTACCAGGCCATTTGTGGACCCAAAGCGAGGTGACCTTCTCCAAGTCAGCCAAGCAGATACTTACTGCAAACCAGGAGTTCTCCAGTCTCTTTTTCTCTTCTTGCAGGATGTCACCTCCTCTAACCTGTGAAGATAACTCAAGCTCAGTAGCATTTGAACACTTTATAACATTCTGGTTTTGGGAGTCCCTATGCCTCTATGAGAATGTGCCTCTTAGGTCTGTTGACAGTTAGTTAGAAGCATGAATCTGAGTTCATTAAAAAAGAAAAAGGCAGACACTGTTTCCACTGAATTTGAGAAAATATGATGTAGCACATTGTTCTCTTTCTTCTTTGCCACGTTTTACTTGTAGCTTCCTCTAAAACTGTTGAAGGACCTTCACTCAGGAGTTAGGGTACTTTCAGAAAGTGATGATAAACATAGAGGAAAAAGGTTAAAGTTCTAGCTAAGTTGAAATTTTTTCTTTAATAGTCATAGAAGGATGCTTAATGATTCTACCTTCACAGAAGAATGGACCTTTCTGTCCAATGTTAATCTTGATCTTTTGATTTGAATTTTACATCTGTGCTTTCCAAGATTCCCTCTGACATCTCTTATCCTAAACAAAAGTAGACCTCATTTTCTGTACCCTTGTCCTTTTTCTGTCCCTCACAATATGCTGAGGCCTTGGGGAGTGGCATGGACTTTCTATTTTCTGGTCTTACAAGCTCTTCAACTTGACTTTGCTCTTAAATATTCTACCAGTGGGAGTTGTGGGCTTGAAAGTTCTTCAGTGGATTGACCTATTAGAGAGCCAATAGCACAATGTATTTAATTAAAAAATACTGTTTAGATCCATGTCAGGAAAAAAAAATATTTCCTCCATTAACAAGGCATGTGTATCCTATACTTGGGGTTATGGATACCTGTTATAGTAATCATTTAATTTGGGGGAGGGATGGGGATATCTCTGCCTGAGGTCTGTTGAAAGGACAAAAGAGCTATGTCAGTCTATAATGAACAAAAAAAATATTAGATGTTCACCCATTCTGTAATCTTTCAGAGCCATGGTTTCCTTATTGGGACAGATAAACTCGCCCAGGCTCTAAGAATCTCACAGAATTTCACAAAAGAATTTGAGCCTACTTTTAATGTGGTGCTACAGAAGAGCAGATTAACCTTCATTCTAGTCCTGTACTAGCTCACCAGATTTCCACATCACACACACTAATAGTGAGTTCTAGAACTGATATTTCCGTTCTGATTTATATCCACGTGGGACAATTCATGTGCTAAAAGAGTTAAATATAATACTATCAGTTGTAAAGTGTTCTATTTTTAGTGGCCTACCCTTTATCTAAACATTTTTTTAAAAAATTAGGAGGGGCTTTACCCATAGATCAATCATTGTCAACCTAATCATCATTAGAGATGCAACAAGATTTCTCTCTCTCTCATTTGTAAGGAACGTGACATTCAGAGGGATTCTATAAATTTCTCAAGGTTGCATAGGACATGAGTAGCAGTCAGGTGCTTGAGTTCTTCTGGTCTAGAGCGCTATTTAATAAACCAGTCTACACACATTTTTAAAACCAAATGCGATTTTTGGAGTACTTCATTTTCTCTGTTATTAAAACCTCCATTTCAACAAGCCCTCTGGCTACAGTCTACATTTCTCTATAGACACTAGCCCCAGAAAGTGTGATTAAAAACTTAAATGTACTTCTGGGAAATGAGAATATGCTCTGAAACTCTATGTTTGGTGCTTTTCCTCTCACAAAACGTGAAAAGTGCTTTTCACGATTTATTTTTTTTCTCACACCTCTAATACAAAGAAGCTCAGTATTATTATCATTCCAGTTTGGCAGCAGCTATTTCAATAGCCATCCCAGAGTCATCCAGTAAGCTAGTAATGAAATGGAGACAGATTGTCAGAGCTGCTAGGTATGTATTCTTGTTGGACCACCTAGTCTGGTTCTTGAAACCTCTCTGCACCTTACTTTCTCATCTCAGGTTACTTATGGTATTAGATTTTTAAATTATGTTTTGTATTATTTTTAATCTTTAAAAACCTTATAGTATTTATAGTTCCAGGTGCTGTCCTAAGAACTTTACACATATTAACTTATTACCTTTCTAACAACTTCTATTATAAGTAAATGCTATGATCACCTCTGTTTACGGGTAAGGAAACTAAAGTTTATAAAAGCCAACTGACTTGTCTAAAGTCACAGAGCTAGTGTCAGTGTTGCCTTTGGACCCAGTCTGGCTCCAGAATTCATGCTCTTGATCACTTTATTCTGTTATGACATTGCCTTGCCTCAGTCCTCACAGCTCTTAATCTCTTAATTTGTAGTTTGAGAGATTTATCATTGCTTTGAGATTTGTTCTGCCAGACTTACCATGAAATAATATATCTGGATTAATGGTGGAAGCATTCACTGAATCCCTTATAAGTTCCCAGTCAAAAATATTCACCTTTGAGAAAATTATCTTTGGGCATTTCTAAACTAATAAGTGAAAAGTTATACTTGGTTGCGCCACTCCAATCAGCTCTCCTGTACCCTTCCAGTCCCTCAGTGGCTACTGTGCACACTGGTAGTCAGTGTCATAATTGATTGGGCCTTAGCAAAACTGAATTCTAAAACAGGTTTGATCCACATGGGTAGTGACTTGAATCTTGATTTTCAAGTCCCATAACTTTTGTCTTTTGAAAGGAAATTCATTGAGAAAAACTCATTTTCTCCTGAGTTTCTGAGAAACCAGATTTTATTTTTAACATCTAAAATATCATCAACCTAACTGAACCAAGAAAGAGAATTTTTAAAGAAAATTCTCATGTGAGATTTTTGGACTATCCAAGAGGAAGTTGGGTTCCTAGGTGTTTAATAAATCAGCCCTGAGCATTGGGATATGAGATATATTTCACTAAGAGTACTTTTTGCAGGGAGTCCTCTGTTTGATTTAAGGCTTTATTATGGGAAATTGAGGAAACCAGCTGTGACTGAGAGATAACATCTGTATTTGTTTCTTAGTATTTGGTGGACAACTGAAAGGCCCTGACTATCTCCTTTTTCCTATGAGGACAGTGGTATTGTGGTTGTGCAGTGTGACTCAAGAAAGACATGAACTGTTTCACAGTAACACTTCCAGGTGTTGCTAATAGCAGTACAGCTGTGTCCCGCTTCCAGACAACATCATATATAAAACCCAAGCTTTAAAAAAACAATTACTTGGGGATTATCTATTTGCATTTTGGAAGCATTCTTTATTTCATAAGAGGTTCAGCAGAGAGTTACTTTAGGTAGCTAGTTCTCTTAATGTGCTTAAAATAAAATTTGATTTATAAGCAGCTTCACAGAAGCACATCTACAATAAGGGAAGTATAATTATAACTTTGAAAAAAGAATATGACTCCTTATATAGAACATGTCTATAGGAGATAGCTGTGGTTTTGTTTCTATTAAGCCCTGATTTGATAGTCAAATTACCTGATAGTTTAAATTATCTTATATTATTACCATGGGTTACAGTTTACATTGCTTTCACATGTTTTCCCACTGTGACTAGACCCTTACAATATCCCTGTGATGTCAGTGATGGAAGAATCAATAGCCCATTTACAGATAGTTGAGCTTGCTAAGGTTCTGAAACATGGGGATATGCCTTTTATAAAATAGCTTGAACAGTATTTTTCAACCTTGTGCATCTGGTTAAATAGGATCAGTTAAACTCCACTCCTTTAAGCTTTGATTCAATAGGGTGAGTCCCGAGAATCTATGTTTCCAGGGCTCCAAAGGTGAATTTGAAGAATGTCTAGGGTTGAAAATAACTTGGAGGATTTGAAAGAATTTGATCCAAACTCAGGTCTTTGACATCAAGTCTTCTATATTTTTGCTTATAAACCCCACTACTTTTCTGAGCTTGAATTCTCTCTGTTATAGTTGCTAGTAAATTCCAAGGCACTCCTCTAAGTTTGAGTAGAGAACCTTCTGAAAGCCATTTATGAAAGAGTGACAATGTCAAGGCCTATAAGTTCAAATCCTACTTCTGCCAGTGTCTTGTACAATCTTTTAGTTTGGTTAAATAAATATTTAATAGGCACATATTATATGCTGGGCTCTGAGCTGGGTAATGGGGTTGCTCTAAAAGTGATTGTAAGCTTATAGGGGACAGTGTGATTCTTAGCCTTTTTTTTTTTTTAAGTTAAAAAAATGAACCCAGGAAGTGATGTCTGCAGGATGGTAGAATAGGAAGCTCCAGATCCTTCTTCCCCCAGTGGAGACATTGACTCAATATAATACACAAATCAGTTTCCTTTGTGAGAAATCCAGAAAACAATTAAGAGGCTCTTGACACTAGGCAAGTGCAAAAACAGCTACATTCTAAGCCATCATCCCTCCCACTAGCTCAGTGTAGCACAATCAGGAAAAAACAGCCAGCCTCTTGGTTCTCCCTGGGGAGAGAAAGACAAACCTGCATCATATTTTCAAGATTCTAATTTTTTTCCCAGGGGCTGAGGGATGGGTTTCAGTCTTGCCTGAATCTAAGCGTCAGCAAAAAGAGGTATCAGGTTGGGGACCACTGAGAAAAAGGTGATGGCTTGAAGCACTCACTTACTATACTTTCTCTGCAGCTACCTGAAGATGAGTAAGAGAAAACTCCCAACCACTAGCTTCTCCATGGCGAGGAGTGTGTGTCCAATGACTTCTCAGAGATTTGTTCAAGGGACTGGTTCCTGTCTCTCCTAACTCAAGAGTTCTAATACCTGTCATTGTCTAGAAGTTTGCTGCTGAAAACAGAATAGAGTTTTGGGTGTATTGAGGCAATTCTAGAAATTTGTAGTACTGCAGACTGACACCAGAGAGAGCAAGAGATTATGAGCTACTGCAAAAGAAAATCAAAAAAATTCCAGAACTAAAAAATAGCAAATCTCTCTAATAGAATTTATAAGCACAAATCCAGTGAAGATGGAGCTCCAGAAAAGATTTGAAAGGCCTCCAGAATCTCCAGCTGGGCTAATTGCTGAAGGTTTTCCCTGTTATGAAGCTAGTCTTTTTTTTTTTTTAAGATTTTATTTATTTATTCATGAGAGAGACAGACAGAGACAAAGAGACAGAGAGACAGAGAGGCAGAGACACAGGCAGAGGGAGAAGCAGGCTCCATGCAGGGAGCCTGATGTGGGACTTGATCCCCGGTCTTCAGGATCAGGCCCTGGGCTGAAGGTGGTGCTAAACCGCTGAGCCACCCAGGCTGCCCGAAGCTAGTCTTTAATCTGTAGGAGAGGTATCTGTTTTTTCCAAATATGAGGATCTCAACAAAAAGTTATAAGGATACAAAGAAACAGGAAGACATGGTCCAATCAGAGGAACCAAAAAAATCTCCAGATACTGATTCTTAAAGAAGGGATTATATTAATTAATTGACAAATAATTTAAATTATCATAAAGATGATCAATAAGATCAGAAAAATGATGCATGAACAAAATGAGTATTCCAACCAAAAGATAAAAAATATAAACAGAATCAAACAATTTTTGGAGCTGAAGAATACAAAAGTAAGTTGGAATATTCTCTAGAAGAAAAGGAATGAAACAGAAGCAGAAAATAAAATGGTGGTTGCCAGGAGCACAGGGAAAGAGAACGCAGAAATGGACCATTGCTCTTCAACAGGTGGTATAGAATTGCAGTCATCGAAGATGAAAATGTGTTGGTGGTCTTCTATGAAACAGTGTGAATATAGTAACAATACTGTATCATCCACTTAAATTTTTTTTTTTTCATCCACTTAAATTTTGTTAAGAAGATAGATTTCACGTTATGTGTGGGTTTTTTTTTTTTAAAGCCATACACCCACGCACAAAAGTTTAAAAGTGACTGATTATATCTTTATTCTTCTCCCAGGAGCTTAAATCATTTGTCAGTCAATGTGAGTTGATGAATGCTGGATAGAGTTTCTATGTGAGAAAATATCCCTCATTTGGTAGGAGAAGTATGTTTGATTTGCAAATCCAATCAATGAAGAAGAATCACTTTTATGTTTAACATTAAGCCTTTAGCCACTTGTCTTGAAGATTTTCATTTCAGTAACTTCCTTTGAAGATAAGTAAAAACTTCCTATGACAGATAAATTACCCTCTAATGGTTCATCTAGATAATGAGATAGAAATAATTAATAATATTAGGTCTAGAATGATTTTTGAAAGTAAACTTTGGGTCTTAGAAGGGAACCAGTTTTGCTGGGCCCTTCAGTGTTGTCCTTAAGCCAATGTTGAGAGCACTGATGAGCCCAGCCTGAATCCTGACATTCTTCTGTCTTCTTTTCTCCATAGTAAAGCCTATCTGGTTGCCCTTTATAGGCTCAACTCAGTTGCCAGCGCTACTTACCCAAGGCAGGAGAAGGAAAGCCAGCTCCTATTCAGGCTTGTTCTAGCATCTTGTCTTGCTGTTACTGTCCTCCACATTGTGCTGGTTAGTTTAAGTGTCAATTTGACTAGGCTAAGGGATGCCAATTTAGTTAGTAAAACATTTCTGCATGTCTCTGTGAGGATGTTTCCAGAGAAGGGAGCATGAGAATTGGCTGACTGAGTAAAGATCACCCTCACTAATGCAGGTGGGCATCCAATTTGTTGAGGCTTGAGTAGAACAAAAAGATGGAGGGGGGCACCTGGATGGCTCAGTGGTCAAGTATCCACCTTTGGCTCAGATCATGGTCCTGGGGCCCTGAGATCGAGTCCCGCATCAGGCTCCCTACAGGGAGCCTCTCCCTCTGCCTGTGTCTTTGCCTCTTTCTCTGTGTCTCTCATGAATAAATAAATAAAATCTTTAAAAAAAAAGATGGAGAAAGAGTGAATTTGCTTTCTGCTTAGAAGACATTGGCACTCCTGGTTCTTGGGCACTCAGACTCAGGCCAGGACCTATACTATTTACCAGCTCTTAGACCTTTGGTCATGGACTGAATTATATCACTTGCTTTCCTGGGTCTCAAGTTCGCAGATGACAGATTGTGGGATTTCTTAGCCTTCATAATTGTATGAATCAATTTTTATAATATTTCCTTTATAAATCTCAGATAAACAAATGAATATATATCTATAAAACTCCATTTGGTTCTGTTTCTTGGAGAACCCTGATATATACTTATGACCACAGAGCTGCCATTCTCCTTCTGGTCACCACATTCTCTATTTTGGCTCAGTTCTAATCTCTGAGTAGTTACCTAGAAGCTTTGGATCCTAATAGGATTAGGGGTTAGCTTTTTTCAGCCCTGTCTTAGAGATAGAACCCACTCAGCAACTAAGCCCATGACTGTGTTATTCATTTGCAATCCTCCCTGGTGCCCACAGTGTGGGCTTTTGGATCATTGGCTTTCCTTAGATTTCTGTCTATGTACCCTTCTCATTGGTTAGGAGATGACTACTTGATTTTGGATCTTCTTCCCCCCATGCCTTTTACTCTTAGCACTTAATTATTTGTACTGAGATCATATCCTCTAATCTTTGTAATGGTACACTAAGTCAGCAGACTGAATTCTGGTGCCAGAACTTGTGATTGGTTCAAATTGTTACCTTTTCCATTGCTTATATACAACTCTTTCTGCTTGACCAGAACTTCAGAAGAGATGGCAAAAGGAGTAGATTAGTATTTCCAACTAGGTATTTTAAATGTCTGTGTTTGCCCTTCAATTTCTGCCATATATTGGTGGTTGTCTTTATGGTAATATTATGTTCCACCAAATTTAAAATAAAATCCAAAATCTTTGCCACAGCTTCCACGTGATTTGGCTTCTGGTTGTCTTTCTGATCCATGTCTACCACTCTTGCTCAGTCTTCTGCTTCTTCACTGGCCTTTTTTCTATTCCTTGAACAGGCCATCATGCCTCTACCAAAAGGTCTTTGCTCTTGCTGTTCCCTCAGCCTGGGAGGATTTCCCCTGGGTATTTGCATGTTTGCCTCTTGTAGTTCAAGTCTCTGAAAGCAACGCCTTCTCAAATAAGTCTCTCTTATCCAAAATGGCACCTCTTCTCACTCTCTGTCATCTTATCTGGTTTTATTTTTCTTCATAGGATTAAATTCAATGTGCTATTATATTTTGTATGTTTATATGCATTTATTTTTATTTTTCATTTCCTTCAATACAGTGTAAGATATCTGAAGACAAACATACTGCCTATTCTTTTTAACCTGTGACTTAGCACATAGTACCTGGAACCTTGTTAATGAATGAATCAGTGAATGTTGAATGAACAAAAGAATTTAAAAATGACTCAGTGAGACTTATTGTTGATACTTCTGATGTGTGTAGCAACTTCACTTGGTGCAGATTTGTTTCTGAGCCATGATTCCTGATTTCTGTCATCTTCACTCCAAAGTGAATTCTCCCTTGAATCTGATCTTCAAAACTCATTGCTTTCCTTCATGTTCTATTTTTTACTTTATCCTAAATCAGACTGAACCAGGTTGTAACAACAGCTTCACAGGAAACATGTGATCCTTACCTTCTGATATGAGGACTTGAGGAGAGGTGAATAGATGCCCATTCTAGTTACTAACCTTTGAGTAACAGATGAGTTCACATTCTTTACTACATTGCCTTTAATCATGTTGATAAACTAAGTGTTTCTTCTCTTAATCAGAATAAATGACAAGATTATACTGGTATGGGAAACAATTATAGTGATTTAGAAGATTAGAACTCATTGTAAAGATTTAGAGTAATTTCCTTATGGTGCAAATGAATAGGTTAAAATCTATCCTCTATAGTATTTTATCTTCCAAATTTTTGAGAAAAGATTTTTTTTTTTTTTTTCAAACAGTCGGGGTAGACATGATATAAAAAACAGTTTTTCATTTCAGGAATATTTGCTAGTACTGTTAGTTTCTGTTCTGAGAAAATATAAACAAAAATAGTAGTAAGAGTATGTACTAGTAAGAATATATATGAAAATGCACAGAATAGTAAGAATGACATTTCAAAATATCCTTTTCAAGCAAAAAACAATGTCAAAACTTTGAACAGTGCATGGAACCTTGAAACATGTGCCAGCTACATTCTATATAAAAGAAAAAAACTGAACTTATTTTTTGACTATGATGTTAGTTGCAGTAAAGTGACTAAGGCTCAAGGGCAGTTTCCTTAGAAAGCCATAATAGTGTGAGCTTCTTTTAAGGGATAAGGAGTGATTATAAGGATTGTATGTGTGTGTGAGTGTGTGTGTGTGTTTGTATGTGTGTATGTAGGAGGTTCACATTTTACTGGGAAAATTAAGGGTCTAGTCTGAGAAGACAAACTATTTTAGTAAGATCCTGAGAAAACTTTAGAGACAAAGGTGTTTTAGAATTGGGATGGAATCATCTGGACATTGCTCATACAGAATCTGTAGGATTATGAAACTCCTTTCACCAGAGCAACTTAGGTAATCAAAGCCTTTCTTTTCCTTGAACAAGCCAGGCATGTCTTGGCATTTACATGAGATTCTTCAGGATATTCAAACATTTACAGGAGATTCTTCAGGATATTCAAACCTTCTGCAGATTCTTATGATTGCAATTAGAAATAAATTAGGATTGTAGTTGGAAAGTGACTAAGAGAAACTGTGTAGCTAGAATCTTTGTTATTGATAGAGGAAAATATTTATATTGCCTTTGTCCTTTCTCTTATGAAAATTGATATTTTCCCTGTCTTCTGGACCATTTTCATTAAAACATACTATTTTTTTTTCCTATTTTAGTAACAGCAGCATCAATACCACCACCACCACCACTACCACCAAGATCACCATCACTTCCTTTGACTCAGTCCCTCTCTATGCACAGGCCTCATTTTTTTATCCCCTTTCCTTGCATCCTTCATTCTCTTGACCTCACTTCAGTCAGGCTTTTATAACTCAAAACTCTCCTGACACAGATCTTATCAACATCTACAATGACTTTCATACTTCTAGATCCAATTGCTGGTTCTCCCTCAGCCCTCACATTATTTGACTAAGAGCAACTTTTCATATAGTAGTTTACTTTCTTCTTCTTGAAACCTTTTCTTCTCTTGGCTCCTAAGCCATCACTTTCTCCTGATTTTCCTCTTAACTTTACCCTAACTGCTTTTCCTCAGACTTCCTTGCTGTTTCCTTTTCACCAAAGTATCAGTCCTTGAACTTCTTTTTAGCCCAATAATACTCCATTCATTGGTAATTGTCAAGAGCTTAGCTAAGCTACTCCATGATGTTGCTGCCTCAGCATCCATTTTGTTTGGTCAAGTGGCCTGTGGGGACCTCAGACTCACACTGGTTCCTGACTCAAGGACAAGCCCTAGATCACAGCCCATAGAATCAAAAGCAAATTTATGTTTCTGATGTGACTTCCCCAATAGCCCCAGTGATTGACAGTCTCCCCTGTCTCCCAGGGCCTTCTCCTAGTGTGCTTCTGTGAAGCTTACCAGAATCCTGGTCTTTTGGTTTGAATTGGCTAATCTGGCCTCAGCTGGGAACCTCAAAGCACTCAAACCATGGACCCTAAGTAAGGCATGTGCCCTAATCATTTTCTCTCTGTCTTTGTTTTGCCTTGACCTTCCCACGTGTCTCCTTGAGACAGTACATGTACTTCCTCCAGTACCTGTGAGTAGTAAACTTCTAAGTTTCTCTTGTGGTTTGTTGTTGAACTGAAACTGACTATCCAGTGCGCTTGGCTCCACTAACTTAAAATATTAGTTTAACAAAGTCATAACAGTAATGGTGTCTCATCTCTGAGCTTTAAATAGCCTTTGCAGTTGACTCCCAAACTTACTTCTACATGTTGGAAAGTCTCCTAAATTCAAAGCCTATACATCTAATGGACTTCCCGGCACCTGCCCTTGGATGTAAAGAAGTTCCAAACTTAGTAGGTCCAATACCTGTTTCCTACCCACATACCCAGCCTGAAAACCAGCTTCTTCTGTGATCTTCTGAGCCTCAGTGAATGAATTTAATTTTTCCAGTTGCTTAGACCAGAAGCCTTCAAGTTATTCACTTCCACCTTACATGCTTTCTCAAGTGTCTACTCCATCATCAAATCCTGATTGTTCTACTAAAAGAAAATCACAATCTTACATTTCTTACTATTCTCTTGCACTGTCACTTTAGGTTAGCCCACTGTCATCTGGCCTGGATTATTTCATTGGCATTACTAATACATCTATGCTTGAAGAAGAATTTAGATTGAAATTTTTTCGCATTGTATTATTCTTGTCAGGTTTTAGTATCCAGCTTATGCTAATTTTGTAAGTAATTTGGGAAGCTTTAATCTTTTGCTGTGATCTGGCACAAGTATGAAAGGTAGAGAAATTATCCTTTGAAGCTTGATAAAAACTGGCCTATAGAACTGTCTAGCCTGGCACCATTTTTGTATACTTTTTGTCAGTTATTCCATTTCTTCTCTTACTAGCCTATTCTGGTTATTCCTTTAATTAATTTTATTTGTATTTCTAAATATCATTTGTTTTAATCTAGATTTTTTCAATTTAATGTATGAAATTATAAATTATATTTTAAAATATTTGTTGATTTTAACATAGAGATACCAAGGAAAAAATAAAATGGAATTTAAAAAATGGCTCTAATATTTCAAGCCAGATTAAAAAAAAGAAGGGAGAGGTAACACATGTATAGTAGAAAATGACTATATACAAATTTCAAAATGAAATGTTAAAGTTTCCTTCGATACCCTCAGCCTACAAGTTCCTTTCCTAAATGTAATCACATTTAACTATTTCTAATGAGGAGAATTCTTTTTAGATTTAAATGAACGCTAACACAAACATCAATAATTTTAAATTTCATTCTATTTGCCTTGGCCAATATATTTAGGATATTTGCATCTGTTTGTATTCATGTTTATTTATGAAATTAGACTGCAGTTTCCTTTGTGCATCTCTTTCCAGCTTTCATTAGCTTTACTGGATTGGCCATATGATTTTGTTATTATCTGTTTTTTCCTATGGTAAAGAAAACTTGATATATAATTATCTGTACAATTATCCGGACTTGAGATGTTCCTTATGGAAATGTTTTTAATTACAATTTAATTTTTTATGATTGTAGGACTATTCTGACTTTATATTAAGTTGGTTTTGCTTTCATGCATTTAGTATTTTTAAAGATCTTTGAATTTCATCTGAAGTTTCTTCAAATTTATTGACATTAAATTAATATTTCTTAATAACCTTTAAATCTATCTTGTATCTGTAATGTCTTTTTTACATTGCTAATCATGTTTATTTTGTGTCTCTGTTCTCTCTCTATTCTTATTTTCTTGATCATATTCTCAAGTTTATTAGTTGTATTTAAAAAACTTAGTTTTATTCATTTTCTCTTTGGTCTGTTTACTTTCTAGTCCATTAATTTCAACTCCTTTTTAAAAAAAATCTGTCTTCGGGGGATCCCTGGGTGGCGCAGCTGTTTAGCGCCTGCCTTTGGCCCAGGGCGCGATCCTGGAGACCCGGAATCGAATCCCACGTCGGACTCCTGGTGCATGGAGACTGCTTCTCCCTCTGCCTGTGTCTCTGCCTCTCTCTCTCTCTCTCTCTCTCTCTGTGACTATCTTAAAAAAAAAAATCTGTCTTCTACTTTATTTGTTCATTTAAAAACATTTCTTAAGTTGGAAGCTTTATTAATTTTTAATCTTATTATTATTTTTAATTTTATTTTTTAATACAATAATTTGAGTATAGTATTTTTTCTATAAACAATATTTTCATATCATCTTTATAAACTTTTGTGCTTTCACTATCATTCAATTCCAAATATTTTAAGTTTTGTTGAGGTTTACTTTTCCAATATGTTATTTATATTGTGTTTATGTATCCTGTTGTATGCAAGCTTTTAAAAAACTTTTTAATACTGACTCATATGTAATTATATTATGGTTATTATCATCAAAGAACATGGTCAGATGTATTAATTCTTCAAATTTTGTTGAGACTTGCTCTGTGGTTTATTGTATGTTCAATTTTAAAAAATGTCTATTTCATATACTCTAGAGAAGAACATAAATTCTCTGTTAGGAGCAGAGACATATATTAACCTTATAAGTAAAATTTGTAAAAGTATTTAATTAATTTATTTTTGTTTATCATTTTTTGAGTATAGTTGGCACACAATGTTATATTAGTTTCAGGTGTACAACTTAGTGATTTGACAAGTTTATACATTATACTGTGTTAACGACAAGTATTGCTAACATCTGTCCCATTACATCACTATTACAATATTGCTGATTATATTCCTGATGTTGTGCTTTTTTTTCCTGACTTTTCTTAACTAGAGGCCTGTATTTCCCTTTCCCCTTCACTTATTTTGTCTTACCCTCCCTTCCCCCCAACTCCCCCTCCCACTGGCAACCATCAGTTTGTTATCTGTTATTTATAATTCTGATTTTGCTTTGTATTTATTTATTCCTTTTTAAAGAGTTTATTTATGAGTGGAATCATGACTTATTTCACTTAGCATAATACCCTGTATGACCATCCATGTTGCCTCAAATAGCACAGTCTTATTTTAATGGCTATGTAATATTTCACTGTGTGTGTGTGTGTGTGTGTGTGTGTGTATCACATTTTCCTTATTCATTTGTCTGTTGATGGACACTTAGGTTGTGTCTGTGTCTTGGCTATTGTAAATAATGCTGCAATAAACATAGGGGTACCTTTATCTTTTTGAATTAGTGTTTTTGTTTTTCCAGGGTAAATATTCAATAGGAGAATTACTGGGTCATATGATTTTTCTATTTTTAATTTTTTTTCGACAGTGGCTGTACCAATTTACATTTTGACCAATAGTACATGATGGTTCCTTTTTCTCCACATCTTCACCAATACTTATTTCTTGTCTTCTTGATTTTAGTTATTCTAACAAGTGTGAGGTGATAACTTATTGTGGTTTTGATTTGCATTTCCTTGATGATTAGCAATGTGGAGCATCTTTTCATGTGTCTTCTGGTCAGTGCTGTCTTTGGAGAAATGTCTGTTATGTCCTCTGTCCATTTTTTAAATTGGACTGTTGATATTTCTGATGTTGAGTTGTACACTTTATTTTTAGAATATTTTTTATTTATTTGAGAGAGAGTGAGCATGACCGGGACAGGGAGGGGGGTGTGGAGGACAGAAGGAGAAGGAGAAGCAGACTCCCTGCTAAGCAGGGGCTTGTTCCCAGGACTCAGAGATCATGACCTGAGCCAAAGACAGATACTTAGCCAACTGATCCACCCAGGTGCCCCAAGTTGTATATATACATTCATTATATATTTTGGATATTGATCCCTTTTCAGATATATCATTTGCAAATATCTTCTCCCACTCAGTAGATTGTCTTTTTGTCTTGTTGATGGTTTCCTTTGCTGCACAGAAGCTTTTTATTTTTATGTAATCCCAATAGTTTAGTTTTGCTTTTGTTTCCCTTGCCTTAGGAGACATATCTGGAAAAATGTTGCTATGGCCAATGTCAGAGAAAGTACTGCCTGTGTTATTTTCTAGGATTTTTATGGTTTCAGGTCTCACCTTTAGGTCTTTATTCCATTTTGAGTTTGTTTATTAAAAACACTTTTTCCCCTTGTATATTCTTGCCACCTTTGTCATAGATTAATTGGCCATATATATGTGGGTTTATTTGATCTGTTTATATTTATATAACTCTGTTCTTTTGATCTATATGTCTATTTTTGTGCCAGTATTATCCCGTTATGATTGCTATAGCTTTGTACTGTTTCTTAAAATGTGGAATTGTGATATTTCCAGTTTTGTTTTGTTTTTTTTTTTTTCCTTAGGATTACTTTGGCTATTCTGGGTCCTCTGTGGTTCCATATAAAATTTGGTATTGGGGATCCCTGGGTGGCTCAGTGGTTTAGCACCTGCCTTTGGCCCAGGGCATGATCCTGGAGTCCCGGGATTGAGTCCCACGTCGGGCTCCCGGCATGGAGCCTGCTTCTCCCTCCTCCTGTGTCTCTGCCTCTCTCTCTCTCTGTCTATGATAAATAAATAAATAAATAAATCTTTAAAAAAATGGTATTAATTTAGCTTTGTGAAAAATGCTGTTGGTATTTCAATAGGAATTGAATTGAATTTGTAGATTACCTTGTGTAATATGGATGTTTGGACAATATTTCAATTCATAAGCATGGAACATCTTTCCATTTGTGTCATCTTCTATTTCTTTCATTAGTGTTTTATAGTTTTCAGAGTTCATGTCTTTCACCTCTGTTTAAGGTTACCTTTGGGTATCTTATTATTTTTACTACAGTTGTAAATGGTGTTGTTTTTCAACTTTTCTTTCTGTGACTTCATAGTGTATAGAAACACTACCAATTTCTGGGTATTAATTTTGTATCCCTTACTGAAATTTATTTATTCTAGTTAATTTTTGGTGGAATTATTAGGGTTTTCTATGTATAGTATCATGTCATCTGGGAATAGTGACAGTTTAATGTCTTTACCAGTATGGATGTCTTTTATTTCTTTTACTTGTCTGATTGCTGTGGCTAGGAATTCTAGTACTATGTTGAATAAAAGTGGCGAGCGTGGACATCCTTGTGTGGTTCTTAACCTTAGTTCCTAGTTTTTCACCATTTATGATGATGTTAGCTATGGGCTTTTCATACATGCCCTTTAGTATGTTGAGGTATGTTCCCTTTCACTCCAATTTTTATTAGGAATGGATGTTGAATCTTGTCATATGCTTTTTCTCCATTTTTGAGATGATCATATGGTTTTCATCCTTCATTCTGTTGATATGGTATATGACCTTGATTAATTTGTGAATTTTGAACCATTCTTTGCATCTTGGAATAAATTCCACTTGACCATAGTGAATATCCTTTTAATGTATTGATGTATGCAGTTTGCTAATATTTTGCTGAGAATTTTTGTATCCATATTCATCAGGAATATTGGCTTGTAATTTGTGTGTGTGTGTGTGTGTGTGTGTGTGTTATCTTTGGTTTTGATATCAAAGATATTGATATTGCCTTGTATGTTTTTGGGAGTTTTCTTAGAATAGATTTTTTAGAATAGATTGAGGAAAATAAGCATTAATTCTTTTTTTTTTTAAATTTATGATAGGCACACAGTGAGAGAGAGAGAGAGGCAGAGACACAGGCAGAGGGAGAAGCAGGCTCCATGCACCGGGAGCCCGACGTGGGATTCGATCCCGGGTCTCCAGGATCGCGCCCTGGGCCAAAGGCAGGCACTAAACCGCTGCGCCACCCAGGGATCCCTAATTCTTTTTTTTTTTTTCTAATTCTTTTTTTAATGTCTTGTAGAATTCACTTGTGAATTCATCTAGTCTCAGACATCTATATATATATTTTTGATTATCAGTTCAATTTTATTATCCATAATTGGTCTGTTCAGATTTCCTGTTTCTTCCTCCTTCAATTTTGGAAGATTGTGTGTTTCTAGGAGTTCATCCATTTCTTCTAGGTTGTCCAGTTTGTTGGCATATAATTTTTATAGTATTCTCTTCTACTCTTTTGTATTTCTGTGTTATCAGTTGTTACTTCTCTCTCATTTCTGATTTTATTTATTTGGGTCTTTTCTCTTTTTTTCCTGATGAGTCTGGCTAAGGGTTTGTCATCTTTGTTTACTTTTTTAAAAACCAGCTTTTGGGACTCCTGGGTGGCTCAGCAGTTGAGCGTCTGCCTTTGGCTCAGGATGTGATCCCAGTTCTAGGATTGAGTCCCACATCAGGCTCCCTGTGAGGATCCTGCTTCTCCCTCTGTCTATGTCTCTGCCTCTCTTTCTCTCTCTCTCCCATGGATAAATAGAATCCTTAAAAATGTAAAAAACAAAAAACAAAAAACAAAAACTTTTTTTTTCATTGATTTACATTTTTTTTTGTCTCTATGTCAGTCAGTCAGTCAGCCAGTTATTTATTTGTTTGTTTATTATTTATTTATTTATTTATTTATTTATTTATTTATTTATTTATGATAGAGAGATCACAAGCAGGAGAAGCAGCAGAGGGAGAGAGAGAACCAGATTCCCCACTGCGCAGGAGCTTGATCCCAGGACCCCAGGATCACGATCTGAGCCTATTCCTTTCTTCAGCTCTGTTTTTTCTTTTTTAGGCATATTGCTTATCTCTGTTTTATTTAGTTCTTTTTCTGAGGCTTTTTCTTGTTCTTTCTTTTGGAGTATATTTCTTTTTCTCCCCATTTTGCTTGATTTTCTGTGTTTATTTCTGGATTAGGTGAGGCGGATACTTCTCCCAAAGTTGAAGGAGTAGTCTTGTGTATTGTGTCCCCAGTGCAGACTGTGTGTGCTTGGTGGCTTGCTGGCTTGGCCGAAGCTGTGGCTGTATATGCTAGTTACCCTTTTAAGACCAAGATTTTAAAGAAAGAATAATAAGAATTAAAAAGAAAAAAAATCCAGAAAATAGTAAAAGAAGAAAAAAGAAAAGAAAAAAAAGATGAAAAAAAGAGAAAAAAGAGAACAGTAAAGAACAGAACCAAAAAAGGTAAAGATAAAAACAGAATAAGAAAAACTTTAAATAATAAAATAAAGTAATAAAAATTATCAAAAAAGAAAAAAAAAGAAAACACAAAACCACAGCTTATTTTCTATGTCCTAACACTACAGTGTGACTGGTATGGTCTTGTGGACCCTATAGGCTTGCTGATGTTGCAAGCTCACAGTATGCTGGACTCTGTTCCAGTCTGGGCTTTTAAGGGGAAGGGGGAGGGAATATTCTCACAGTTCCTCACCCCTTTTATATGATGGCTTTTTTTCCTGTGCTCCTGAGCAACTGTGGCTGATGTGGGCTTGAGGGCCCTGGACTTGCTGAGATTAGAAGCTCCTTATGAAGTCTGGATCCACTTATTATGGCCTTTGAACCTGCCCCACAATGGGACCCTTCAGTTATGGCATCTGAACTCATCCTATGACATCTAGCCCTGCTCAGGTCTGGGCTTTTAATGTGGAGGAAGAGAGAGGGTTTCTATTGCTCCTTGGCCCTTTTAAACTGCAGCTTCTTTTTCTGTGCACCAGCACAACTAGGGATGGTGGGGGCTTATGGACCCTAGGCTCACTGAAGCCATGAACTCACTGAGATGACCAACCTACTCATTATGGTGTCTGGACCCTCTCTGTTCTAGGCTTTTAAAGTGGGGCAGGGACATAAACCATGTGTTTCTCCAATCCCTCTAAATGGGAGAGATTTCCTGAAGCTCCTCTGCCATTTGGCAGAGTTCTAGTGTTAACTGTTTTTTATGCTAAACCATAGAATTTTTTCCCTCTTTTCAAGGATAGAGGGATATGTTTCCAGTCCCTCAGTACTATCCCTTCCCACTGCCATTTGTAGCATTGGCAGTGGGCCCTTTGCTGGTGTATGTCCATCTCTCTTGCTGTTCTCCCTTTGGTTGTTCAATAGCAGTTCAGTTAGCCCTCAGTTCTTCTTCAGGAGGAATTGTTCTATTAATAAGTATAATTTAGTGTGTTCATGGAGAAAGTGAGTTCAGAGTTTTCTAGCCATCTTGAACTACAACTAAATCAAAATTTTAAATTTGGTCATCAAAATATTTTATATTCTTAAGGATTTTTTTGTTTACATAAGGACAGAATCTCTTATTGTAATAGCAAATTAACTTACAATGTATTCCTGAATTCTATAAATTTTTCTTTACATGTTTCTTTATATATAATAACAAATTTATGTGCAATATATTTCTGGATTTTATCAAGTTTTTTTCTTTGCATATTTCTTGACATATATTTGTATGATTTTATTTATTTATTTGAGAGAGATAGTGTGAGCATAGGGTAGGGGCAGAGGCAGAGAGAGAAGCAGACTCCTGTTGAGCAGGGAGCCTAATGTGGGGCTCAATCCCAGGACCCTGGGATCATGAGCTGAGCCAAAGGCAGATGCTTGACCAACTGAGCCAGCTGGGTGCCCCTTCTTTACATATCTATATACAAGTTTATTATTATTTTTCTCTAATCAAATAAAAGTTTTCATTATATAATGGATTTCTTCATTCTTACTAATGGTTTTAAGTTCTAATCTTATATTAATACAGCCTTCTTAGCTTTGTTATAGTTAGAATTTAATCAGTGTATCCTTCCACCTTTTTTTTTTTAAAGATTTTATTTATTTATTTGAGAGAGAGAGAGAGAGAGAGAAAGAGAGCACACAAGTAGGCAGAGCAACAGGCAGAGGGAGGGGGAGAAGTAGGCTCCCCGCTGAGCAGGGAGTCTGATGTGGGGCTCCATTCCAGGACCCTAGGATCATGACCTGAGCCGAAGGCAGATGCTCAACCGACAGAGCCATCCAGACACCTCTGTATACTTCCATCTTACTTTCTTTTTTTTTTTTTTTTAAGATTTTATTTATTCATGAAAGATACAGAGACAGAGAGAGGCAGAGACACAAGCAGAGGGAGAAACAGGCTCTATGCAGGGAGCCTGATGCCGGACTCGGATCCCGGTGCTCCAGGATCAGGCCCTAGGACGAAGGCAGGCGCTAAACTACTGAGCCACCCAGGGATCCCCACTTCCATCTTACTTTTAACCTCATGTGTCTTTAATTTACACATTTATTTTGTAAATAACATTAGCCCATTGAAGATTTCATTCTTCATGGTTTCTTTTGAAAAGTCTTATCTTATCCTAATTACTTTTTTTAAAAGTCTTCTGTTATTCTGATTACTTTTGACTATGGGAGATCTATTTTACTTTGTTTTCTTTTAAAACTTTGTCATTTTCTTTGATGATTCATAATTTTAGCACAATATAGTTAGGTGTAGTGCTTTTGTTTTTGCTTTTTGCATATCTGCTTATATACACTGTGCTTTTCCAGATTTTTATGACAATTCTCAACTATTACATGTTTGAATATCTTCTTTATTCTATTTCTTCCTGATGAGGCTAGGATTAAGCAAATGTTATATATTATTGTTTTATTCTCTATGTCTCTTATTTTCTCTTTCACACCTTTCATTTTGTTTCCTCCTGTGCTGTATTCTCCATAATTATTTGGCTTTAGCTCAATGTTCACTAAATCTGTCTTTAGCTATATCTAATCTGTTGTATGACTTGTTCATTCAGGTTTTTGTTTTAATTTCAAAAATTATATTTTTCTGTTCTAAATGTCCATTTTTTATAT
Organism: Canis lupus baileyi; assembly: GCF_048164855.1. Classification (NCBI taxonomy): domain Eukaryota; kingdom Metazoa; phylum Chordata; class Mammalia; order Carnivora; family Canidae; genus Canis; species Canis lupus. Next base: position 31,858,434 of record NC_132849.1, read on the forward strand.
ATTCCTGATATTAATTTTTTTTTTGGCTGGCCCATTCATTTATTATCCCATATCTTTTCTTTAAATATTTTATCTACTGTATTTTATATTTTATATTCGATAATTCAAACAATCTTTGAAGATCTAAATCTCTTTTTTGTAGTAAGTTTTTGATTTTTTTTTAACAACCCAAAGGGGCCCAATACCATATAATCTAGGTTCACAAACTGTTACAGACTGCTATTGTATTTACATCAACTTGTTGTCTTATGAGGATACAACAGCTATGTTATCCTCATTTGTTTTTCCATTTAGGACATTGAAAAGTAAAGTGACTTAACCCAAGGAAGTTTGTAAGTCATAGCAAAAGAGAGAGATAAATGTAGGCTCCATATTCAATACTTTTCATAAACTACAAGATGAATAGTCACATACATCCATAAATTACAGCCCTTTCTTGTCTCAGTTACATTGGTTTTGTTCTTTCATTAACTGTCAGGTTAATTGGTTCTAATTCCCTCTGCGTTTTGAAGAATTTAGGTGTTTTGTTACAGAATGTCCTACATTCTGGAGCTGATTCATGCTATAAGATAGGAGTCTGTCAATCTTCTAGATTACTTAACCTTTGGTGTGTTTGCTCAGAACCTTCTTCTTCCTCTTTGTAAATGTATTTAAAATTATAGTATACTTTAAAATGTTAGTTACTTGATCTTGATTTTCCTTTGATTAAGCATGAATATTAAGTTTATATATTTTATTTTACATCATGCCACTATGTAAAACTTGATTTTCTCTGTATAATTTTAGAACCTAAAAAGAAGAGCATGAGGACAAATATAAAGCCCTAAGCTTCTTATTTACGAAAGTATTAATGAAATCAGTAATGAATAATTAATGAAATTATTTTGGCTCATTTATATCAGAACAATTGAGCTAATCACAGCTTTATTACTGGGAAATTAAGAATTTTTTCATTCACAGATGATTTGCAAAGTCAATAAGCTTATAAGAGATCAATTACTTTATGGTCGCAGTCATGTATCCTATATACAACCTATGGGTCTTTATCTTTCTTGAGTGCCCTATTAAGAATAACTGAAGGACTGGTGCATAAAATGTCTTGATTTGTAATCTCACAGACTGAGAATGTATTCAGGAATTTAGTTGGACTTTATCATCATCTATATTTGTTTTTAAAGATTTTATTTATTTATTTGAGAAAAAGTGTACTTGCTAGAGAATGGGGAAGCGGAGGACAGGGAGAAGCAGGCTCCCCAGTGAGGACGGAGTCTAAGGCCAGGTCATCCTAATCTGAGCCAAAGGCAGCTTAACCAGCTGAGCCACCCAGGCACCCCATCATCTTCTTTACTAAGTGATAGTTTTCAACATGGAAGTTAGCAGAATCCAGGATGCCTGGATGGCTCTGTGGCCTTTAGCCCAGGTCATGATCCTGGAGTCCCAGCATTGAGTCCCACATTGGGCTCCCTGCATGGATCCTGCTTCTTTTTTTTTTTTTTTTTTAAATTTTTTTTTTTTTATTTATTTATGATAGGCACACAGTGAGAGAGAGAGAGGCAGAGACACAGGCAGAGGGAGAAGCAGGCTCCATGCACCGGGAGCCCGACGTGGGACTCGATCCTGGGTCTCCAGGATCATGCCCTGGGCCAAAGGCAGGCGCTAAACCGCTGCGCCACCCAGGGATCCCTGGATCCTGCTTCTTACCTATGTCTCTGCCTCTTTCTGTGTGTCTCTCATGAATAAATAAATAAAATCTTAAATAAAAAGAAGTTAGCAGAATCCTGTAAGATAGCAGGTAACTTTACAATATATTTTCCTATGTGAAAAACTGTCCTCATACCTTCCTTTAAAAAAAAGACCCAAGTTACAGAAAAAGGAATAATTATATAAATCTGTTATTATGGGTTTCTGCTGTATTTGTTTATTCCAGTAGGTATATTCCTGATATCTCATTGTCTTTTTGTCCAGAGTTCACATTCCTGTTGTCAACAAAGAAGACTTATGTGGTTCCATTAAACCTGACCTTTCTGGTGAAATACAATTTAGAGGGAGAAGGGTGTATTTACTATTTTTGTCATCTTCATAGAAGACTCTATTACTCATTAAAAACAATAGTAAATTTCCAAGTATTGTATGCACTATTAGTGCCAAAATTGGTTGTAACTATTCTTATAGACAACTACCAATAATAACGCCCTAAGAGGGAATAATTTTTTTTGGTCACGATCAATCTATGTGTATTGCACAGATGTAATAACATTTAGAAAGCAGTATTCTAGATGGAGGACAAAGAATAAGGGCATCAATAATATCCAGGTTCACTGAGTCCCTTAGTTTTCCATTTATAAATACCAGCTCAAACTCTTTTGTGCAGAAACTGTAGGAGTACTGCAAAAATATATTGAATATGGGGGAAAACCCCATCAACAATCTGGACTACATAGCTTCTACATAAGGAAGATAAACAGGACACAGAAACCAAAGAATAGGACTGGGTTCATGGGTTTGGAACAGTGATTAATTTTTTTCCTCTAAAGAATATTTTCAGTGTTTTCTCTGAAATTCAGGGAAACAATATACTTCTTCACCATGTTGTGTTTTTCTGTTTGAGTCACAGAGCAAGTGACCAGTATAGTCTTTTTCATTTCTGCCCAAATCATTTACTGCCATAAAAAGTGGCTCATTGCTTGTTCTTCATTATCAGTATTCATTATGAAGAATCATTATAGCTTTAACCTCCTTCCTTGAAGAGAGGTTTTTTTTAACTTCCTGAAATAAATCAAATCTACCTGCATTGTCTGTCTCTGCCAGGCCAGCTTATGTTCCTAAGATGTCCAGATATTCTGCAATCAAGGGGACTATTTCCTACAGAAAAAGAGAATGGGATGAAATTTTATTCACACAATGGGGATAATAATATTATCATTAATGACTTTTCTGAAGTAATAGGTGAAGTCATTAAATGACAGAATAAGATAAGGGCAGATCTCAAGGAGTTTTTAAGGATAAATGTAAAAATGGCAAAGATATTTGGATAATTGAATAAATAAATAGCAAAGATAGCTCTTTGGGTATGATGGCTTCTCCATATCACTTACAGGAATGCAGTGGAATATGTCACTAAGGCAGCATGTGAATATAATATGCAGAAACTATTAATTGATTGCATAAAATTATCCTCCTAAACTATGAATTTTTGTTCTGCTGATGAATGCTAAGTAGCATTTTTAGGACTGGTTTTGGACACATTTATATATATATATATACATACATATATATATTCTTATCTGAATACCTTTTTCCATCTTCAGTATATTCAGGTGTTTCTTTTAATCATAAATGCACACCATGTATAGATTCATGGATCATCTCATTTCATAGAAAATCTTAGTTGAATCTCTCTTTTTTAGGTATACTTTGTAATTGGGTTTAGTTATTGGAGATGCATGGAAAGACATCTCTGAATAGCTAAGTATTTTAACCTCACTCATTGCCCATTATCATAAAATCAGGAGGGGTGTTTAATAAATTCAGAGACAAATTCAAGGAAGTATTGAGGACTACTGACATTTAAGTTTCTTCAGGGGTGGTACTTAATCTTTTTATGTGGAAATGCTTACATATACAATATGCATTTTAGGATAGTAACTGTATTCTAAAAGCAAATTTAATTTGCACAGTCAAGGGGAGATAGTGGGAAAGGGAAATGGTAATGGAAAGAATGGAAAATGTGTATGTCTGATGATCACTTAATAACACCCTTAAACAGAGACTCCTGGGTGGCTCAGTGGTTTGGCGCCTGCCTTTGGCTCAGGGTGTGATCCTGGAGTCCCAGGATCAAGTCCCACGTCGGGCTCCCTGCACGGAGCCGGCTACTCCCTCTGCCTGTGTCTCTGCCTCTTTCTCTCTTTGTGTCTTTCATGAATAAATAAATAAAATCTTTAAAATAATAATAATACCCTTAAACATAAGGTTTTTTGGGCTCCTGAAAGAACAAACAGATTTCTGCTTATGCACCATCTCTAAGAGCTACATACAATATTATAAAAGTCTTATTAAATAATTGTTGCATTGATGAATTTCACCAGCATGTTGATTATTCTAGTTTCAATTTCAGTGGACACCATTATATTCCCAGCAGTTAAAAGTGGATCAGAAAAACTGACAGCCTCTCACAGGTTGTACTAAATGCTACTGAGAGCAGTTAGTATTTTTAAAAGGCTCTTTCTCTACCAAAAGGACTCTTCAGCATCAGATATGCTGGCAGGGTAATAGTAGGCTTTATTACCATCAACACAAGGCTGTCAGTATATAAGCAGAATCTTAGATGCTATTCCTATACATAAATACACTGTTAGCTTTTTTAAGCAGTGTGATTCACTGCCTCATGTACAAATAGCAAGGGCATCCAAAGTGAGAAGCCAACTGTCCGCCATTTACAAAACTTCATTCATTTTGTTGGAAACAGTACCAGGTTTCAAACTGCTAAAAATACCAATACTAACTTAATAAAAGACAGTGCTCCCTTCCGGAATCTCAGTTTCAAGAGCGAGTCAAATGGAGAGTAAATGTTCTATTTAAGCTATGTTTAAAAAGGCACCAACGGTGAAGTTCACACATATCATTGAAAGAAGTGACTAGTGCATTGTATCATATGTCATAAAGAACAAGGCTTTCAAAATTAAAAACTTGTTTAAAAGAATTATGATAAAGGTTTACTGCCACTAGGAAATGTCAATAAGCAAACAAAATTAATGCACATGGTAGAGCCAGGATCTGGAACATAACTTCATCATATAAGAAAATTTGATTTGTTTCAATAAGCAATCATCTTTTTTAATGCTTTATTTGTTTCATTAAGCAATCACCTTTCCATGTTCTTTATGCACATGAAGAGAAGGCATGTGGTTTCATTTTCATACCACTTTCATCCTTGAAGCATTTACTGTTTAGATTTTTGGCCTAAAGCATCCAGATACTTTTATTTTATTTTATTTTTATTATTCTTTTTCTGTGCATTTTCTGGATATCTCTGTATGCAGAACACCTGGATCAAGAGCAGGATTATCTCCATTTTTCTAGGAGATATCTTGTATATTTCAAAATAAAAATTTTTGCCAAACTGCCTCTTGTTCATGTTCCTTTTATTTTTTGTATCATGGTAAAATATACATAGCATAACATATTTTAACCATTCTAAAGTTTACAATTAAGAAGCATTGAACGCATTTACCATATTGTACAATCATTACCATCCATTTCAAATTTTTTCATTATTGCATATTGAACTCCATACCCACTGAACAAAAACTCTTCATAAGAGTTGCCAATCCCTGGCAACCACAATCTTACTTTCTGTTTCTATAAATTTTAACTACTCTAGGTGCTTCATATACATGGAATTATATTATATTTTTGTGACTGACATAGCATAATGGCTTCAAGGTTCATGTTGTAGTGTGTGTCAGAATTTAATTCCTTTTTAAGGCCGAACAGTATTCCATTGTATATGTATATATTACATTTTATTTATCCACTTATCTGTTGACGGAAATTTGGGTTGTTTTCAACTGTTGTGAATAATGCTGCTGTAAAATCTGAGTAGATTATTTTTTTCCTCTCGTTTTATCCATACTTTCTACATTATATTTATTGATGTTTGTATTTTCTGTGGTGAATTATAAGCTCCTTGAGGACAGCTCCTTCTTGATGGTAATCCCATAGCATACAGCATAATTTGTAGACATAATGAGTGTTAAATGATACCAGTTGGATCACTAAATGTATCTCAGATAAATTCTAGAGTTTGTTAATACCTGCCACCATCATAAAAACAAGGGCAAAAAATAGAACTCTCTTTTTAAGATTTTGTTTATTTATTCATGAGAGACACAGAAAGGCAGAGACATAGGCAGAGAGAGAAGCAGGCTCCCTGTGGGAAGTCTATGTGGGACTCGATCCCAGGACCCTGGGATCCCAGGACTCTGAGATCACGCGCTGAGCAAAGGCAGATGCTCAACCACTGAGCTAGCCAGGAGCCCTGAAAATAGAGCTTTTAATAGTGATTGATAGAGTGCTCTGCTCTTTTCTTGAGTCTCCAATTTCCTTTAAAGATATTCAGAATAAATAGGGAAAAGGAACCCCTCTTGGTTACACAGATAAGTGTGTAAAGTACATTATTAAACTACTCAAAGTAGTACAAAAATTATATAAATGTTATCAGTGTGAATCTGAAAGATATAACATTTAAATTTCAGCCTGATTCAGTGAGTTGATTAAAAGCTTTCTTTGTGACTATGATATAGAATCTCAGTAAATGAAAGATCCTATTTGTCAATATTATAGTGTAAACTTGCAGGTGAATTAAATACCTAGCCTGCCAATAGCTTTTCTTTTTTTCACCTAGTAAATTATTCACCACCATATTTACCTGTATAACATGACTTTAGAAATATTCTTTAGCAAGATTCTGAATTTAGAGAAATATAATTTAAAATGTAATATTAATATAACCTACTGAGCATTTGCTCTGACCTAGATGCTATAGAAAGTACTAGCATTAATTATTTGATCATCACAGCTCTGTTAGGTTTCTGCTTTTATATTCCATGATATATACTCCAAGGAACAAAGAAGCCATTCATTTTGCCAGTTAATTTGACCAAAAATTGAATCTAGGTTTGTTGGACACCAAAATACCAACTATTTGTTTTAAAATTATTTCTTTGCAATTAATCTATTCTTGTATTTTTCAAAGTTTGTTTACTTTTTCTTTTCCAAATGTATGATTTTCCTTTTTTTCCAAAGTCTGTATCTCTGAATTGGATCTTGTATCCACATCCCTAACCTAAATCTGATTTTAGTCATTTTAATTTCATGTCTTTTTGCTACAGATTGCAGGTTAATTTCCACTAGCTGATCCAGATTATTGACCTGCGACTTCATTCCCTGTAGGTATTATAACTGCTTACATTTTATTTATATGCAATTAAGTCTAAGGTTTTGGCCCATTTTATTGCTTATCACTTTATTTATGCTGCCCCTGTATCTCTTCCCAGTTAAATTCTTTTCAATGTAGGGCACCTGGGTGGCTCAGTAGGCTAAGCGTCTGCCTTTGGCTCAGGTCATGATCCTGGGGTCCTGGGATCAGCCCTGCATTGGGCTCCCTGCTCAGAGGGGAGTCTGCTTCTTCCTCTGCCCTTCCCCCTTTCTCATGCTGTCTCTCTCTCCTCAGATACACTCTCTTTCTCCCAAATAAATAAATAAAATCTTTTAAAAAATTCTTTTCAATGTAAACATGTCTTTTTAAAAAAAAAAAAAAAAAGATTTTATTTATTTATTCATGAGAGACACAGAGAGGCAGAGACTCGGGCAGAGGGAGAAGCAGGCTCCTGCAGGGAGCCTGATGTGGGACTGGATCCCAGAACTCGGGGATCACACCCTGAGTCAAAGGCAGATGCTCAACCACTGAGCCACCCAGGCATCCCAAAATAAGCCTTTATTATAGCAGCCAAGTGGAAATAAAATATTAAGTAACATTCTACTTAAATGAGTCACACATTTTAGAGCAAGAATATAATGAAAAAATCTGTGACACAGTTAAGCACCTTGATGTTTAAGCTAACCTAGTTTCCTCCTAGTTTTGAGCAGAAGAAATCTGTCATAAGTCAGAAGCTTTTCTATAGACTATGAGATCCAGGTTCTTGTTTTTGAGAATTTAAGCGCAGATTACTATCAAGAGCTCTTTAAAGTCCTGTTATAACACAGGTCAATACCCAGCTTATAAATAATCAGGAGAGGGCTTCTGCTTACTTTTCAAAACTTGCTATTCTTAATTTTTTCCTTCTTTCCTTGTGGCTAATCAGAAATTTTAGAAAGAACACCGTGGCATTCTTTTTGTTTTAAATATATTGGCCTTCAGGCCAAAATACTCCTTTTATATTGAAGTATAATTAACATACAGTGTTCTCTGAGTTTCAGGAGTAAACATGATTCAACAGTTTTGTACTTTACTAAGTGCTCACCATGATAAATGTAGTTACCATCTGTCACCAAGCAGCATTATTACAATATATTCTTTGTAGTTTTGTTTCTTAGATTATCAGTGTTGCAAGATAGCTTATATTCATAAGATTCAACTAAGATTCCTTTTGATAAGAGTAGGAAATCAAGATTTTAATACGATAGAAGCTTTAACTAGTAAAAATAATGTGTTAATTTTTATTTCTTTGTGGCAAAATAGTTTAGTACTTTAAAAATTTCTCTCCAACTTACTTTAGAGTGGTGGCATGATCCTTATCATCATTTACTTATTTGATTCCAAATATTTCTTTCTCTTATCTGTAGCTACCAGTATTGAGTAGTTTCTTGTTTTATTTCAATTTTAACCTCTCATTATCCCATTGTCATGATTACTGACATCTCTTATATCCTGGTCCTTAACTAATACAAATTCATGGTTCCTTAACTATATAAACAATGGGAACTATGTGAAGTGCTGTTCTCCTTATGGATTTTGTGGGTGAAAAAGAGGCTTAGAAGAAACTATATCCCAGACAGCTTTGTTTTTGTGAAAGCCTGATAGGAACAAAGTGATATTTTCCTACCTTCAGTGACCTGCTGAGAGAAGAACTATTAAAAAGTGCCTTTTAAAGCAGTCATTTTTATTCTGAAAAAGGCTAGCTTATACAGTAAATCAGAACAAAGCTTCCAAGTGAGAAGAACATAATTCTTCTGAATGATGAAAATGAGCTCCTTTGTATTGTATATAATGGGAGGGGAGGAAAGGAAAGGCATTTAAGTTTCAGACCTACAGAATGTATGTATTTCTGCTGAAGGCATGGGCAACCCAACATTTGTGGGATCATTATTTACCTAATGATCCACAGCCCATTTTATGTGTGTGATGCATTATTGAAAGATATCAACAAGGCAAAAATGGGAATTATATGGACCCAACGTGGTAATCATGGGCAATTTATACATGGGACATTCTTGGCACTTAAAAAAAATCTATTGCTTAACTATAATCCATAGTATGATAGCAGTAGTAAACAAACCAACAAATAAAGAAGGATTTCAAGAGTTTATTCAAGCTAGAATAGAAAGGCTTGTGTGGCTATAAGTCTGCTGTATTATTCATCTGAAAATGTCTTATGAAATGTACAATCAGGTGTTTTGTAAAATGTTAATAGAAACAATGATCACAGATGTGAAATTCCTTTTCTTGCTTCCCTGCCTCCTTCCTTCTTTCCTTCCTTCCATCCTTCCTTCCTTCCATTTATCTATCTATCCATCAATCTATGTTTTTCAGGTATGGTCAGTTTATGGATTATTTTTAAAAGTTTAATCAAAATGTGGAGGTTATTTTGGTTAAAAGTAGTCCATATAGGAAGGTGTGTCTATTTGCTGAACTGATTTCTTTAATTCAGTGTCTTGGAGTGATAAGATTCTGGGAGGTTAAAATCATTAGATCTCTTGTGATTTACAAGATGGTGCTTTAATACTACTCTAAAAGCATGTGTACTTAATAGAATGATGATCACACAATAATCTAGAACATTGTTGAATTCCAGAATGTGCAGAAATTGAGTCCAAACAGATTGGAATTGAGCCAATGACAATGAAGACTACTTTCCCTACAGTCAAGTGCTCTAGGTTCAATGGAATCATAGAGTTTAAGGAACTATAGAGTTTTTATTTGAAAATGAAGTCATACAAAGGTCCTGCACAGAGTCTTTATCAAAGATAATATACAGATGGCATATGACAATATTCTAAACATTACATGTCATTAGGGGAATTGCAAATTAAAACAACAATGAGATAACACTGCATACTTATTGGAATGGCCAACATCAGGATTTCTAATTTATCACTGAGGGGTGGGGGTACAAATTGGCCATTTTTTAGTAAAACTAAACACACTTTTACTATATGTTCCAGCAATTGTACTCCTTGGATTTACCCAATTCATAATTACCAAAACTTGGAAACAATAAAGATGTCCTTCAGTAGATGAATCAACGAATAAACTCTGGCTCATCCAGACAATAGAATATTATTCAGTGCTAAAAGAAATGAGCTTTTAAGCCATTAAAAGACACAGAAGAACCCTAAATACATATTACTAAGTGAAAGAAGCCAATCTGAGAAGGCAACATACTGTAGGATTCTAACTATATGACATTGTGGAATGGCAAAAAAATGAAGACAAGGAAAGAAAGTATCAGTGCTTGCTAGAGGTTGAGGATAGGGAGTGATGAATAGGCAGGGCACAGAGGATCTTTAGGGCAGTGAAACTACTCTCTATGATTCTGTAATAGTGGATATATTTGTCCAAATATATAGGATGTACACCACCAAGAGTAAACCCTAAGACAAACTATGGAAAATAAGTGATAATGATGTATCAATGTAAGTTGTAATAAATGTATCAGTTGTAAATTTACATTTACATTTACATTTACATAAATGTAAATCAGTTGTAATAAATGTATCACTCCAGTGAGGAATTTTGATAGTTAGAGAGGGTGTGTATGTGGTGGGAGGAGGAGGGTATACAGAAACCTCTATATCATCTGCTTAATTTTGCTGTGAATCTAAAACTTTTCCATAAAAAGTCTATTTTAAAAAATTAATATAAGACTTATTGAGATGGCTAGATAGAATATAAATATGCAAATTTGAATGTTTTTCTTTGTTATAGCAGTAAAAGAGATATAAATGGAAAAAATATTCTATTTTCTCTTCCTAGCTTATTTTAATTTATCTTTCTCTTTACCTAACTTTTTAAGAACCTACTACATTCTCCCTTCATCCACCTTTCGTTTCTGACCCCATGATGCTGTCTGGAGTCCTCTTCATTATATTTAAACATAAGTGTTTCTCCCTTGACCCCTCTCCATGGTTTGCTTACATCCTTTTTTTTTTTTACCACCCTTTTATTTCATCTCCCCTTTTTCTACAATCAAAGGAACCTGAAATACATTTTGGAAAAGCATATTCCTCTCTTTAAAACTTAACTAAATCACAAAAATATATCTGGTGTCATTAAAAATAAATGTTAAATATGGAGACATAGTCCACATATATTCATTGAGCATACATTGGTTATTGCCAACTGTGAGTGGTCTCATGACTTTCTTCTAATAAATTGTATGGATAAGTTTTTTAAAAACCACAATTTGAGATTAAAATTCTAGTTTTTAATGATATAAAGAATAATTTTAGATGTTTCAGCTTCTTTAGACCATAAACTTCATGGTATATATGTAGTATCAAGTATTTGCCTTGCCCATGTAGCTAAGCTGACCAATGTAAAAGCTATTTCTACTTTCTTAGAGTATGTCTAAAAGTTTTACATAGATATAAGGCTTCTCAACTATTGGCTTTTGTGACCTTTTCAGGTTATTATCTTTTGTGAAATGCCAATTAAATTTAAGAAAATTTAAGCTAAGATTTAGAATGACTAGAGATGGAATCTTCCAGTCTTAGTTTTATGACCTAAAACTATTTGAATTTCCTGAGTCATGGTTTTATTTTTTGTAAAGAGAGGTTCATAATCATACATACTGTATTTAGCTTTTGTAAGGCAAAAACAGATAATTATTCCAAGGTCCATAGTGTACTTTGTGGAGGTAGGTTTTATAATAATAATAAATTAGAAAATCTGATAGAAAACATTGCATTTACCAATAAGAAATAAATGTAAGATGTCTAGATAAACTTCATAAGAAATGTGTAAGCAGAAAGTTACAAAACTTAATATGAGTAAATAAATAAATTCAATGGGCTTAGTCTGAGAGAGTTCATATTACAGAAGTTTATTACAGATTCAGTAATATACAGATTCAGTACAATTCTAATAAAAAACTTAAATGACTAAGAAGTGTAGGGTATACTTGTCCCTAATATTTTATTATAATGTGAATTTTATTTGATTCTCTAGTCAAATAAGTTTAAATTAAACTTTGCTATTATTGATATGAGAAAGTACTAAGCATGAATTCAGCATTTGTTTAAATGCAATAATGTATTTTTGTCAGTAACAGTTCTGGTGTATAGAAAATTATTCATAAGTGCTAGGTGCTATTATAATTCTTAATGACATTTAAATATCAAGTATGTGCACTTTGAAGTAAATTAAACAGAAAATGCAATGAAAAAAATGGTTAGAAACAGTAAGACAATAAAACAAAGCAAATAGAAAATGTTTGTGGTTCTTTTAAGGTCATTAATAGAACTGACTCAGAAAGCAAATCTCTTATAATAGAAGATAATTTAGTAAAGTGTGTCTGGGAGTTGCATATCTAGGAAGATCAGTTTTATTAGAAAATAGGCAGCTAAGAGGTAAAAGGAATCCTGATAGAATGAAATCATCAATCATTGCATTCTAGTGTTGAAAAGTCACACTTGAACATCTCAACTGGTTGAGAGATTTGGTTTAAACATTTATAAAGCTTTTAATACTAGAGTGGGCTTATTACTATTTTGTTGGTATTTTACTTATACATGCAAAGCATATTAGTTTACAGCCTGCTTGGTGATGATATAAATTTGCAAAGAATTATCCAATAATATATGTGAATTTTCAACACAAATATGATTAATTAGGAAAAAAGATTGATGAAGAAAAAAGATACTTGGGGATGAACAGTTTCAGCTTATCTACTGTGTTTAAAACTATAGCAGTGAAAACCTTTATAAAGGGCTGTTGTTCACCCTGAACATATCATCATCTACTTTACAATTCTGAAACCTTAAACTGTTTGCCATTTGTGCTCCTTAGTTGGGATATGATGGTCCTATAAGGGTAATTTTTGTTTTACTGTCTGGTTTTTAAAAATAAATAGATAATTAAACATAATGTAATATATAATGAAATGATTCTTCAAGTTTATCTTTTCAATTATAGGCCAACTGAGCTGTGTGTATTTGTTGTTCAGAAGTTTCACAGTTGACTTTGATATTTTTCTTCATGGATAATAAAAGGATCATGATAACAGATAAAAATTTATATTTCAAAGACAGGTGAATATTGACAGTTTCATTTGATTTAATCTAATACTGCAAGAAGAGCTATAACCATATGCAAGTTTAAAACAACCACGGACATTGTCTGTGCTCAGCTAAGTGGTTGAAGGACTTACAGAGTTGGCTTATTAGTTGTCATTTTTCTCAGGATTGAACACTTCCAATGAACAATCACATTTCAAAGATATATACATTTTTATTATTTGATAGAATTGGTTTGATTAGAAAGAAACTTTGAGAGTTAGATGAAGAAAAAGGACTGTAGAGATCTGAATTTTTGGAGATTCAGTGGTTAAATATTAGTGATAAAATGAGTAAAATGGTGTTTTTTTTTTTTACAAAAAAGTCCTTTTATTAATATTTATTTGAAATAACATAAGAGGCAATCGATTGGATTATTTTAATCCACTATTGTCTAAATATCTTGACTACAGTAGCCTGAAATGTTGAGGCAGACTTCCTGTTTGATCACATTTCTTTGGGGAAAGTTAACCTTCCTTATTGTCTAAGTTCTAGGGTTATGAAAAGTCTGTTTTCTTTGATGAAGGAATCAGTGTTCACACCTTGCAAAGATGTCCTAGCAGAAGATGACTACATTTTAAATAAATAATAACTCAAACCACTGAAATTTAGCAAGGGCTGATTCCCTCTGTTTGTTTTAAGATGGAAAAGCTGACATTAAAATTAAATGATCTATAGATTTTTATATTCATAGAAATGTTGAGAAAAAATGAACTTAGAAATGATCGAACTCAGCATTTTTCTTTTTCTTTTTCTTTTTCTTTTTTTTTTTTTGGAGAGGAGATGGAAGGGGGATGAGGAGCTGGAAGAGGGAATGAGGAATTGTAGTATATTAAAGCTGGTGAATATCTCTAAATAACTTGGCTAGTATTGTGGCCATGACACCAAATAAAGTCTTCTGACTTTACATTTTGTGCTAAGAAACCCCAGAAAATTTTGGAAATGCTTTGGGAAATCTCTAGTTGAATTAGGGGCCTACACATCAGGTGATATTTTTTAATCATTCTAACTTTAACAAAATTTGATTCCTTGGAGCTTGTTAAAACTAAGTCGCCATTGGTTTTAGAGATTTCCTGAAGAACTGTGAGCCTGGCAATTAGAGTCTCGATCTGGTGAGTAATGGGGAACATGCAAATTCCCCATGTTTCTTAAACACGTTGAATAAATAGCAGTTGTCAAGATGTTCTTTGGCATCTTGGACAGTCCCTAAGGATGCCCACTGGATCACCTTGGTTGTGATCAAAGGAAGCTCTACAACTTCTAAATAGGAGAAGCTTCAGAGTAAATCTGATTGAGGATGTTTAGGGAACATCTTTTTAAAGATTTTTTAAGATTAAAATCTTTTTTTAGGATTTTATTTATTTATTCATGAGAGACACAGAGAGAAAGAGAGGCAGAGATACAGGCAGAGGGAGAAGCAGGATCCATGCTGGGAGCCTGACGTGGGACTCTATCCTGGGTCTTCAGGATCATGCCCTGGGCTAAGGTGGTGCTATACCGCTGAGCCACCTGGACTGTCCAGGGAACATCCTCTTAAGCAGTATTGTTAACTTAGATTTTATAATGATTTGAGATAGCTTGACATTGAAAAAACTGATGAAGATTACAGAGGGGGTTAATTCTCTCCCGCACAGCCACCACTTCCTACTGGTTCTGCTACAATAAATATCGCTGGCTTCAATCTAAGTCTCACTGGATGTTGAGCTCAAGGGTGCTCTAAGATTCTAGTCTAAGCAGTAGCTGCAGTGTTTTTTTAGGAATGAAGTTTATTAACTTTATTTGTACAGAATAAGATGACCACACTTCTTCACAAAATAAATGTAAACTATGATTGAATCAGCTTTTATTAGTACATGTATAAACTAGTTTTAGTTGTGTTCTTTAGAAAGTGTTTCATTTTCATTTGAATCCAGAGAGATGAGAAGCAAGGTTTCTGAATGCCATTCCATTGATATAGGGTTGCTTTTTTACAGGGTAGGTGGGGATAACAATTGCTTCTAATAAGAAGTTTTATCAGAGCAATAAGAAAAAGGATATGTGATATACAGTTGGTTAGCATTTAAAAAGTACTGATGAAAGCCTGAAATAAAGTGTTTGCGCATTATTTAGGCCAGGTCATCTATATGCTTAACATCAAACTTTTTAGAGGTAATGAGAATGGAGATGATCCCAGATTAGAGGCTGATAAGGGGAGCTTGGTTTGTTTTACAGGTTCTTGGGCTTAGCAAAGTATATGGTATGAGGCTCAGAGCCAACCTACTAGGCTCCAAAAATAAAAAGGTTTTAGCTAAAATTCATGTCTTTAAGTATTATATATACAGTTAACAAGCAATTCATACCTACCTCACTATGAGCAACTATTTTGGAGGGCAAACATACTCCCCACAGGTGACCTCTCAGCCTAAAAATATCTTTTCCTCTAAACATTTACAATACCATCTGTAAAACGGATTTTTTCCCTCTTTTTTTCCCCCTTGGTTTGTCTTTAAAAATAAATGCTTCCAAGTACTCAATGATAAATGAGGTTGGATTGCAGATGTGTATTCTTTGCTAAAGTAGAAGTGTCTTGTCAGAGTTTTCTATAGAATATCTGACATCATTATTTAAGGAAACTTAGGAATGTGCCTTCTGTTATTTTTAGAGATGTAGCGAGGATTTCTTTGAAAGAACCTTTCCATAGACACTGACACTGAAGTTGTAATAACTTTGAAAGCAAGAAATGAAAAATGTTCAGAAGTGAAAAGAGTAGCCAAATAAGAAAAAACAAGTTTTGGAGGATTCACTAGCATCGTCGAAAGGCATTTGTTATCTCATTAGTAACCACCTAAGTAAAAATTAAAGGCATTTTTTTGCTTGCGACTTTGATAAAGGCAAAAACAAAAATGCTACCTATTGTTGTTGAGAGAAATGGGCACTCTCAAAATATCTCATGGCAGTTTGGCAGTACCTAGAAAAGGCTTTTAAAATGTGCCTAATTTTAGACTCAGAAACGCTTCTTAGAGGAATTTAGGAATTTGTCCTAAAGAAATAAAGATGTGTGAAGATTTTCATTATAGTTTATACTATTGAGAAATGTAAATTACCTGTCTGTCCTGTAGTAGTTGACTACATAAACTCTGATACAATACACAGAATCAAATTCTACTAAAATAATAAAATTATAGAGATGATTATTGACATAGAAAGGCATTTATATGTTAATGAAAAGGACATTAAAAAGGAGTATGAATTAGGGGTACCTAGGTACCTCAGTTGGTTAAGTGTGTCTGCCTTTGGCTCAGGTCGTGTCTTGGGGTCCTGGGATAGAGTCCAATGTCTTTCTGCTTAGCAGGGAGTCTTCTTCTCCCTCTCTTGTGTCCCTCCCTCTTGCTTGTGCTCTCTCTCTCTCAAATAAATAAATAAATAAAGTCTTTAAAAAAATAGTATGATTTAATAAAAATGTCTAGTAGGATATATAGTGATTTTCTTTTTTAAAGGAAGTTAGAGATTTTATTCTGATTTTGCCGGATTTTCTGCCTCTGTCCTTTTTTCTTTTTCAGGATACAAACCAGGGTATCACATTACATTTAGTTATCATGTCTGTTTAGTCCCCTCCATTCTGTGACAGTTTCCTAGTCTTTCCAATTTCTCATGACCTTAACATTTTTGAAGGGTAGTGGCCAGGAGTTTTGTAGATGGTCTTTCAATTCTGATTTATCTGATGTACTTCTCATTAGATTGAGATTTTGAGTTTTGAGAAAAAAGACTACAGAGGTTAAGTGCCGTTCTCATCTCACCCTAGAAGGAAGTAGATGACAGCAACCTGACTTATCACTGGAGATCACAACCATGATTACTGGGTTTAAGGTGGCATCAATCTGGGTTTCTCAAAGAGCCTGGCTACTGAGCCTGTGCTCTTAACAATTTCTGTGTAATGCAGACCCCAAAGCCCTTACTTAGGAAGAGGTATTCTCTAATGAATTGATTGGTAGGAGCTGAGCAAGGAGAATTTTCTTGGCAGAATTTCCTAGACAAGAGAGTTCTGGTGACAGGAGAGGAATGGGTGGACACCCTATATGGCATTGCTTTTCCAGAAATGTGGCCAATGGACTCATTCCTGACTCCTATCAATCCCTCCTGTGCTCAGAACTGCACTTCCGTTCATTCTCTGAAAAACAAAAATTATGAAAATCTGTTTCTAACATTACCAAGTTGGAAATCTAGCAATACTGAGTTAAGAAAGACACTAGAATTTGATTACTATTTTTTTTTGCACACCAAAAAGTTAATTTCCTTAATTTATAGAGAACTACTGTAAATGTTTAACCAAAAAAATGGGCAAGTGATACATCTAGATAATTCATAGGAAAGGAAATGTAAATGTCTTTTAAACATTTGAAATGATGCTCAAGTTCTCAGTAGGATAAATGTAAGTCAAAATTACAATGATAATATTTAGGGATCCCTGGGTGGCGCAGTGGTTTGGCGCCTGCCTTTGGCCCAGGGCGTGATCCTGGAGACCCAGGATCGAATCCCACGTCGGGCTCCTGGTGCATGGAGCCTGCTTCTCCCTCTGCCTATGTCTCTGCCTCTCTCTCTCATTCTGTGACTATCATAAATAAATAAATAAATAAATAAATAAATAAATAAATAATTAAATAATTAGAAAAAAAAAACAATGATAATATTTAAAATTTGAGTAGGAAAGACCAGAATGCCTGATTGTAAACTGTGTTGACAAGTATTTGGGAAACAGACAATTCCCATTGTTTATGTTAAATAAATTGAGTCAACTACTATTGAGAGCAATTAGACATTATGTTTCACAAAAAGAAATATAATTTTTTTGACTCAGTAATTCCACTTCTATGTTATATCTTTAGTATATATCATATTTATGTAATATAGATATGCTGATTGTGTATAAAATGATTTATATATAATAATATCCTTTGTAGCAAGAGGTTAGTTAAATAAATTGTTTCATCAGCATACAGTGAATAGCTAAGAACTTTATGTGAATTAATGAAGGAAAATCTCTACAATATTTTAAGTTATAAAAGCCAAAAACAAAACCATAGAGCAGAATGATAAATATATTGCTGTTTGTTCAAAGATAAATATTTTATGTGCCATTTAATATGCTTAGGCTCTTTCTGGTAGAATATATATAAAACTAATAATAGCTGTTATATCACCAAAAGGGAACTGGATGGCTAGGGTCAGAGGTGAATGGAGTCTCTGTGTACCATTTTGTGCCTTTTGAATTTTATACCATGTATATGTATAACCTATTAGAAACAAATAACATTTTTCTAAAACAACAGCAACAACAACCACAACATTTACCACCTCTTATTCTGAAGAGAAGAACAAATATACTCTTTGGTACTGAACCTGAAGGCTTGAATTCTATTCTCAGATCTGCTACTAATTAAGTATCTCTGTAATTGTTATGATGCCAATTTTGTGTTAACTTGACTGGGCCAGAGAGTGCCTAGGTATTTGGGCAAACATGATTCTGGGTATGTTTGTGAAGGTATTTCTGTATGAGATTAACATTTAAATTGGTGATTGAATAAAACAGATTGCTTTCCCTGATGTGGCTGGGCCCTGGATAGATCAAAAAGGCTGACTATTCTGAGAATAAAAGGGAATCCTCTTACCTGTCTGCCTTGGGCTGGGACATCAGTTTATTCCCTGCCTTTGGAGTCTAACTGAAAAACAGGCTCTTCCTGGGTCTTGAGCCAGGCAGCGTTAGCACTGGAACTATACCTAGTCAGCTCTCCTGGAGCATTTAGTTTGCTGACTACAGCTTGGGACTTGTCAGCTTCCATAACCCATGAGCCAATCCCTTATCATAAATCTCTTTGTAATCTATATAGTATTATATAATCTAAAGGAGATCTTATATGTGTATGGGTGTAAAATATTTAAATTTCCTATTCGTTCCATTCTTTTTTTCCTGGAGAAACTTAATACACTTTGGAGAAGTGCATAAGTAACAGAGACCACACCTGTATCTATGATCAGTTTTTTTCTAAGGTGAGGGACTTAAAATAGGCAATTATATGTTGCCTTGTAGCTGTAGATGTCCATGTAGTACAGTTATTTCTCTACAGATGGCCCCTCAAGTCTGTCACTTGAGCTCAAGTTGCAGTTTTCTCTCTGCTTGCTGGATATTTTCCCTAAAATTGTAGTATGCTTAGCATATCCCAAACTGAACATATCAGCAAAATAATCTCCTTTCTTCTGTTATTTTCAGTGGTATCAGGTTCTTATTGTAGGAACAACCAAATTTGAGGTTGTCTCTTATCTCTGGGCAAGATAGTACTTTGATCACCTATGATGGCAATCAAACAAACGTTCAGAAATACCCAGAGAAGAGGCAGATGAAAGGGTTTTATTTTTTCTCAGTTCTCTATTAAGTACAATGCCAAATAACATAGAAGTACTACCTGGCATCGTTCAGTTGCCTGAATAGTTCTGGAGCTGACAGTTGTGTCCAAGCAGTGAAGATGTATGACCAGAGGGTTGCTGGAGCCTTGTAGACAGGTCTTCATAGAGAGCTGTGCTATGGAGAAAGCTTTTCTGTTCCTTTTATTTTATTTTACTTTTTTATTCATAGAAAAAAAGAAAACATTGGATGCATTGGGAGATTAAATAACAATCTTCTCTTGCTTTGGTATACTTGGCTTATAAACAGCTGATAAGGCTTTATCTCCTTGTTAACCATTTATGCTCCCCAAGACAAAGAAACAATTGTTTCATGTTGTTTCCAGAGATCTCATGTCCTATGTGAAGAATTTCCAAGACATTCTTCTATATTATGTTCCCAATATTCAGATATTTGTTTATCCCTCTTTCTTAGTCTGATGCCCAATCCTAGTGATGTCCTCTTTGTGATGATTCTATCTTTTGGGTTCCCTAGATATCTATTGCTACTCCACTATGCTGGACCCTCAGCGCATCCAACCTCAATTTCTGCAACAAATATTCAAAAATATTTTCTAATTCTGTCTCTTCCATTACAAATCCATGCTCCACACCCATTATTTCATAACTAATTTGCTCTAAATTCTGCTTTTTTCTGTCATACTTTTACTGAGAAATCCTGCAGTGATTCCAATGAGACTCCAAAGTCATCTAATTTTTAAGGAGTGTTCATAATCACTTACACTTCCCATACCTTATCAATATCTTACCTAATCAATCACCAAGACTTGCTAATTTTACTCCTAGACTTTCTTTTCTCTCGACACCATTCATTTTCTGCAGAGTATACATTATTTAGATCGATACATAGAGAAATAAAATATACAACTTTACAAATATAAATATATAATTTGTAAGTATTTTTGTATTTATTCATAAATATTTAAATTAATAAGTTAAAACTATTTGTATTCAAATGAACAGGGTTAGAATTTTTTTGACTCTTACTAAACTATAAACTTACTAAAACCTAGACAAGTTATTTTATCTCCTTGAACTTCAGATACTTAACTCTGCTCAATTCTGAGGATTAAATGATATAAAATATTTAAGTTGTCTAACATTCTCTGGCATATAGTGCATTTTACAATAAATTAATGCATTTTTTTATTTTAAATTTTGTTTTCTTTCTTCCTATTTTTTAAACTACAGTAGTTTGCATTCAGTCAGGAGACAGAAACCATGCAACAAGTTAAACAAGTGAAATTAATTATTAACTACGAAACTAAAAATTAATTATTAACTATGAAACTAAAAATTAATTATTAACTATGATAAAGAAACTCTTTATGTTACTGTAGGGTTAAGGGAGAGTAACCAAAGAAGGACAAACTTGTAAGAGGTTCACACCTTGTTGGAGAAGATATAGTTTAGCCCTCTGGGAAGCAGAGATATTTGCTGGTTTGGCCTGGGCTTGTCTGCAGTTCCTGGGCAAGCAATGGGCCGGGGAAAGCAGGCAGGCCAGCAGGTGGTCAGTGATTGGTGATGTGGATGTGCAGCAACACAGGTGCCAGCCAGAGTAGAAGGCCTTTAGAATAAGCAGGCTTTCACAGGTGTGGGGCTGGAAGGACCTGGTGTGTAACCTTCCAGGCCTCAGTATAGTCCCAGAGCTAAGAGGGCCTTCTGAGTAAAGTCTGTGTGTGTGTGTGTGTGTGTGTGTGTGTTTGTGAGAGAGAGAGAGAGAGAGAGAGAGAGATCCGGTTTCTATGTCTATAGGACTGAGGAAAGGTTATTGCTAGTTACAGGATACAAGGTCATAGAGGGACTTTGTTCTAGGCCAGTGGCTGGGACGGGCTTAGCTGGATGCTTTTCCTCTCATAAGGCTGATTCCCTGGCCTGTACAGGAAATTTTGGAAAGCTCCGTCCTCTTGTGATGTCTTTCTAGTACCTCCTGTTGAAAAAGTTGATCATTATGCTTACTTTAAAGGAAAAGGTTTTTAGGAATTCTCTTGTTTATCACAGAGCATACAATGAAGCGTCCATTTGAAGCTGAGAAATAATAAATCGATAACTGGCACATTAGCTATACTATAAAATCAATTAACTAGGTCTTATTAAGACATATTCCGCCCCCCCCTTCCCCGTCATTTTTTATCTGAAAAAGTAACAGGCTTTCCTTCTATGGAACAGTGTTTTCAAATGGTTAACCAGTAATACAGTTTCACTTTGTAATAGCTAAGTCAGTGTTTGAATACAAAACCAAGTTTTATTTATTGGATTTAAATGCGGTTAGCACCATTTTGTGTGTTGATTTATTCCAAAGAAAAAAGAAATGAAACTCTGTAAGGTTGGAACAACAAGAATACATTTGAATTAACAGATAGTCTTTCAGTGGGCCTTGCATTTTTTAAAACTATCATTAGGTTGCCTTTTTGTCTCTCTACTGATCTCTACTAATAAATTCTACTGTTACTCCCTTGGCAGTAAGCAGGCATGCTCCCACAGCAGGCTGTAACACTTCAACACTTTGTCATGATCTTAGATTTCTATTCCTTTTAAGCACATGGTCTTATTTCTTTATGCTTTGGAAAGAGCATCTGGTCTTTTTTCTTAGCTCGACTCTTTTTTCTGTTGCTGTAGGAAAGGTATCTTACAGATTTGAACATATTCACTGCTCATCAAAATATGCGACCCATAATCAGTGAAGTTTGAATTTTAGGCTTCTCTTCCTGTAAAAGGTACAAGAAATCCATCTAGTGGGAGATACCTGTACCTTTTCATTCTTTGTTGGACTCATTTTCCTGTCCTTTTTTTGTCCATAACTGGGAGTCACCTCCTCCACACAATTTGACTTCAGCAGCCTGGTAGGTCAATGACCTCTCACCCTCTCTCTTTCAGTGTAGAGGCTACACTAGGTTGCTGTGATATACAAGAATGAATTTGAATTCTTGGACCTGCCACCTATTAATTGTGCTATTTTCTATAAACTGAAGGACAATTTATGTATGTAAAAATACTTTGCACAAGTTGTAAAAATTAAATTATAAAAATGCAATACAGGGATAATATTGAGGATGATAGTGATGATTTTGAGGGCTAGGATATTTTATGGATACAGTGAGCAACCCCCTTCTAGGTCAAAATTTTCTAGAGAAATTCCACATTAAACTTTTATGTTCTGCTCCCGGGGAAGAATAGTTCAGACTTTCTTTTAGCTCTTCTGCCCTGCTGCTCCTTTTTTTTTTTTTTTTTTTTTTTTTTTTTTTGGTATGTGCTATGTCATCCATGTTTTTTTCTGGGACCTACGTAAAGTAGGAGATAATACAATTTTAGGACAGCTGGTTTCTGGGTCAATTTTGATGTATCATATCTAGTAAGTTTCCAATTTAATAAGAATGAAATATGTTTATATTGATTTTTAAAAGACAGAGCAAAATGAGAAGAATTATAATTTAATAGATCTAAGAATTATTGGAAGAGGAAAACTACAAGTAGCCAGTTTAAACTGACATTGATTCCCACTAAGATGAAAAGAAGAGATGTAAATGTATTTGAGAACACCCCATTTTCATGTTGACTAGAGGGTTATAAACTTTTTATCCTCATAAATGGATTTCATAGTAGGCTTTTCATGTGTAACTATATTTAAGGTTTATAATTCTATCTTTTGTGAGCAAAAACTTATTTATCAAGCCCCTACTTTGTGCAAAGTACTGAGGCTAGTGTTTTATCTCTATTTGTATTTGGGGTAGACATAGTTATGCCTGATTTCTAAATGAGGAAATATAAACGCAGGTTAGCACTTTGTGTGTTGGTGAAATAACTACAAAGGTTACATACCCACATCAATCTTTGGCCATGCTTCTTTTAATCCTGTTCATCTTTAGATATAAGAAAGGGATTATGAACATAAAGCAACATGGGTAGAGATAATATGGGAAATTAAATGAGATGAAACTGCCATCCATGGAGTCAATAATCATAGGACAATGGTTTTCAAGCCAAAGGAAATTCTTTTCTTTTTCAAGGAAAATTTAACATAGGGAATTCCAGTGTTGACTCAAATTATTTTGATAATGTTACAAATGCACAAAGATGCAGCTAGGTATAAATTCCTTATGTTTATGGTTCTCATTCCACTAAAAACCAAAGCAAATGTATAAAGTAAGTACTAACAAAATAAAAAACCAATGGCACCCAATTTAGAAGCACTATATAATGTGTTAGATTTTATTTTGTGGAAATCAAGTTGCTATTGCAATGAGAGTACAATAGCCATAGGTAAGACCTCCTGTCCTTGTATGTTCACAGTACCTACATGTTTTCTATTAGCTCAATTCTCTCATCCCTTTGTTCTGTTTGATGTTTGTGACACTTTTATTTTGTATGTTATGATGTTATTTTTCCTTCTCCTTTTATCAATACATTATTTTATATATTAAGCATAGTTCTGTCCTTTAATTTTTTAATAATGTTTATAGTTTTAAAGTTCAGATGGATTGTAAGGATTACAACAGAAATGCAGTCTCTATTTTCGCCTTACCTCCTGACTCTGGTTCCACTTTCAACTATGTTTTAGCTGTCTTCACCTTGATACTTACCTTCTGTAGTAGAGACAGTAAGCTGCCTGTGTAACATTCATTCTCCTTCTCTTTCATTAACTAATAATGCATCTCAGTTTTGTTGAAGTTGACAGTATGCCCAGCTAGGAAACTACATTTCCCAGTTTCTCTTACAAAAAGTCATGGTCATCACATTGTCAAATTAGTTTTAAAATTTGCTTTGAATGCTTTTTTTTTTTTTTTTTTTTTTTAACTTTCTCTCCTTCTTCCTTCCTCCAGCCTGGGATGCATATATGATGGCTACAGCTTCAGTAGTTACTTTGTTATTGACCTGAGAGAAGGGCTACAGAATCACAGAAATCATGGCCCTTAAATTGTGCCACTGTGCATGCCTGGACTGACTGCTTCTGTATTTCTTGTTATGTGAGCAAAAACCAAAACCCCATTCATTTAAACCACTATTGATTGCAGAAGAATTACATCTAAATCAATTAATAGGTAATCAAATCTATTTCTAAATATATTAATCTTTTCTAGATAATGTTTATTTTATTATGTCTTATCAAATTTAAACATTATTTAGTTCCTACTATGGAAGATGTAATGCTGTTTTTCTGTCCAACCAAACTACATTAGGTTATTCAATTTTTTCCTATATTTTTATATCACACTATTTGTTTATATTTACTTTTCAGTAATTTAATAAATGATTTAAAGAATAATAGTTTTATTCAGCTGCAGCTAAATAATGTACTTTGACAATGTTTACTTCTTAAACAATTTTCCGTTTTTCCTAGAAATAATTATTTTGTATAATTGATTTCTTATTATATTTCCTTATCACTAATTCTTCCCAATGTCTCCAGTGGAGCATTATTTTCTATATAGTCATGTAAGTAATGAGTTAGTTCAAATTTATTTTCCTGGAGACATCCCTTCTGGAAGACTCCATTTTGCTAGCTCACTCTGGACTGCCTGCCTGCTAGCCTCTGCACATGGATGCTGCATGTTCTTTTTCCCTTGCTTTGGTGAAGCATATCCTTCAGTAACTTACTGAGAAAGGGCACAGAGAACTTTGCTGATATGAAAATATCTTTATCCTAATTTCACACCATTTAATGGTTATCTGAATTTAATTCCAAAACAACAATGAGTGTTTTATGTAGATTTGAAGGCATTTCCACAGACTTTGAGTATTTAGGTTTGCTTTTAAGAAGTCTTCATACCTTTAAAGATAAAATTTTTTCCAGTCCATTCATTTGCAGTCTTTTTAATTGTTTGTGACTCTTCAAAATGTTCTAATAGCCTTACATATTTTTTCTTCTATTATCTATATTTTTTGTCTATTTATTTTCCTTTCTGAAGTTTTTTATTTTCCTCATGTTTGGATGCTTTGGTTAACATTTCGTCACTCTTTTACCTTCCAAGATGTCTTTAAAGTTTTGATTATTTTCCTTTAAATAAAATACTATTCTTATTATGTGCGGTGTACTGATTACTTCCAGAATTTGTGTGGAAAAAATACAGCTTCTATGAACATTGACATATAATATTTGTATGAACATATGCTTTTATTATCTTGGATAAATACCTAGGGGTAGAATGTCTGGGTCATAATTGTAGTTATCTTTACCTTTTTAAGAAATAATATCAAACTATTTTCAAAAGTGGTTATACCAATTTATATTCTTTGAAGAGTACTTCAGGAACATTCCTCTTGTGTCCAGTCTCCAAGTAGTCTTTTCACAGTCCATTGATTCTTGATGTTCTTTCCCTAAATCAAAACAAACAAAACATCCCACAGAATTGCCTAAATTCTCTTATACTTGATCTCTGTCTATGGCA
Source organism: Canis lupus baileyi (assembly GCF_048164855.1). Classification (NCBI taxonomy): domain Eukaryota; kingdom Metazoa; phylum Chordata; class Mammalia; order Carnivora; family Canidae; genus Canis; species Canis lupus. Next base: position 31,884,308 of record NC_132849.1, read on the forward strand.
AACTGACTTTCTGGCTTAACAACATATATTCTAGCTTAATAGTTTATCTTTAGACACATAGCTCTTAGTGATTGCTAATTCCAAATTTTCTAAATATGTATTAGACCCCCGATGAAGTGAAACGTCTTACTGAGAAAAAAAAAAAAAACAGCATTTTTTTTTAAACCCAGCATTTTTATACAAATAGGCATGCTAAGCAGATTATGAAGATAGGTTTCAACATGGAGAGAAGAAATTTTCACTTGCTTAATAGTTAAGCAGAATTGCATGTTTTGATATTCAGGATGTTTACCCTCAAAATCAGTCTGAAATTATGTCTCCTTTTGAAATAAGAGTAAGTCTGAAAAGACCTTGAAAAATATGTATCTATCCAAGAAGCTGGAATAGCTCCAAGAAGTAGCAGCATGTTCTAGAACTGACAGGTCTAGAAGCATAGGTTTGTCAGTATTTCACATGAGAAATTATATTTTCTTTTCTCTGTCACCTGGTGATTATATATATATATATATATTTATATATATATTTAAATATATAATATTTGAAATATTTTGTATATTTATTCATGAAAGACAGAGAGAGAGAGAGAGAGAGAGAGGGGCAGCGATACAGGCAGAGGGAGAAGCAAGCTCCATGCAGGGAGTCCGATGTGGGACTCGATCCCGGGACTCCAGGATCATGCCTGAAGGCAGATGCTTAACCACACTGAGCCACCCAGGTGCCCCAAACATTCATGTATTATATACACACATAAGTATATATGTGTATACAATATACAAATAAAACATATGCATTTATATTTAACTCTTATATTTGTATCTATATTACATATATATTTTCTTTAAATTCAAAAAAACAAGTAAACTATCTGCAGAGTATGTTTCTTGTATTTTAATTTTTAGTGTAAAAATACAAACCAAAATACTTAGATGTTTTAAAAACTGACAAAAGGACTAAAAATACAGTAGTTATTGAGCTTCAGTTTGCTGCTTCTAGTGCTGCAATGGTAAGGCTTCAGTGGGCAGAAAACAGGAACTAGTTCCTCTGTCCTTAAACTTGTGCTAGACCCACCAACACCCTTGTTGACCACCTATGCAACATTGGCTCTGACAGTCTAGAAACTGAGTTGTCTGTAGAAAACATGGCCTTTCATTAAACAGTAAAAATTTAGAGAAACAGATAACACTTGATTCCATGTGGACAGATTTTCCATATATTTTTAAAATTAATGCCTTTTGCCTATGATGATAGCTAGCACTATCATTCTGGAAGTCTCATTTTTCAATAATTAGACATTTATGATCTACCTATAAAGTACAGGCCTACCAAGGTATAAAGCTGAGTAAGAATGTTCCTGGCCTTCCAGGGATATCCGGAGCTTACAAGTTAGTAGACAGGTTGTTCAATCTACTCATTTTCTTTTTTCTTCTTTTTTCAGTCCACTTGTTTTCTTTCTTTCTCTTTCTTTCTTTCTTTCTTTCTTTCTTTCTTTCTTTCTTTCTTTCTTTCTTTCTTTCTTTCTTTCTTTCTTTCTTTCTTTCTTTCTTTCTTTTTTTCTTTCTCTTTCTTTTTTCTTTCTTTCTTTCTTTCTTTCTTTCTTTCTTTCTTTCTTTCTTTCTTTCTTTCTTTCTTTTTCTTTCTTTTAAATATTTTATTTATTTATTCATGAGAGACAGAGAGAGAGAGAGAGGCAGAGACATAGGCAGAGGGAGAAGCAGGCTCCATGCAGGGAGCCCGATGTAGAACTTGATCCTGGGACTCCAGGATTACACCCTGAGCTGAAGACAGATACTCAACCGCTGGCCACCGAGGCACCTTCCATTTGTTTTCTTTCCTTTTTTTTTTTTTTTTTTTTTAAGATTTTATTTATTTATTTATGAGAGACTGAGAGAGAAAGAGGGATACGCAGAGACACAGGCTGAGGGAGAAGCAGGCTCCCTGCAAGGAGCCCGATGCGGGTCTTGATCCCAGATCCCAGGATCACGCCCTGGGCCAAAGGCAGTTGCTTAACTGCTGAGCCACCCAGGCATCCCTCCACTTGTTTTTTTTTTTTTTTTTTTTTAATTTTTATTTATTTATGATAGTCACACAGAGAGAGAGAGAGAGGCGCAGAGACACAGGCAGAGGGAGAAGCAGGCTCCATGCACCGGGAGCCCGACGTGGGATTCGATCCCGGGTCTCCAGGATCACGCCCTGGGCCAAAGGCAGGCGCCAAACCGCTGCGCCACCCAGGGATCCCTTTTTTTTTTTTTTAATTTTTATTTATTTATGATAGTCACAGAGAGAGAGAGAGAGGCGCAGAGACACAGGCAGAGGGAGAAGCAGGCTCCATGCACCGGGAGCCCGACGTGGGATTCGATCCCGGGTCTCCAGGATCACGCCCTGGGCCAAAGGCAGGCGCTAAACCGCTGCGCCACCCAGGGATCCCTTTTTTTTTTTTTTTAATTTTTATTTATTTATGATAGTCACACAGAGAGAGAGGCAGAGACACAGGCAGAGGGAGAAGCAGGCTCCATGCACCGGGAGCCCGACGTGGGATTCGATCCCGGGTCTCCAGGATCGCGCCCTGGGCCAAAGGCAGGCGCCAAACCGCTGCGCCACCCAGGGATCCCTTTTTTAAAAATTTTTATTTATTTATGATAGTCACACAGAGAGAGAGGCAGAGACATAGGCAGAGGGAGAAGCAGGCTCCATGCACCAGGAGGCCGATGTGGGATTCGATCCCGGGTCTCCAGGATCACGCCCTGGGCCAAAGGCAGGCGCTAAACCACTGCGCCACCCAGGGATCCCCCTCCACTTGTTTTCTAATTAAATTTCTCAGGTACCTAAAGAGTTTAGATGCATGAATAGTGAATACCACCACACATCATCTAAAAAATATCAGAGTTTCTGGTTCCCTTGAGTCTGACTTAGAAGTCAACTGCCTCTACAGTGCTGGCTTCCAGGGTTGCTTTTCTTCCTTTATGAGTTAGGTCCTGTTATATATTAAACTCCTATCTATTAGATAAAAATCTCTATCTATAGTTCTTGATATAGAAAGAATATAACTTAATGAATATATTTAATGAAAAAAATGTCATTCCTTCTTTTCTTCTTTCTGTCTTCTTGCTTTATATCATTAATAAACCTGCAGTTTAGACTGGAATCAGTGAGAAAGGCACATCTGTTCCACACATCATTAGCTGAGGTGACTTGATTTGGGGCTGGAATATTTGCTTCCAAGGTGGCTCACTCACATGACTGGAAAGTTGATGCTGGCTGTTAGTGGGCTAGGACCTCAATTTCCCTCCTTCTATGCCTCTCCATGTGACATGATCTTCCTCCTACCATAGTGGATGAGTTTCAAGGGAGATTGTTTGAAGAGAAAGAGTCAGGTGGAAGCTATACCACCTTTTATGACCTAACCTCAGAAAGAATACAGAATTATTTTCCACTTTACTCCATAGGTTGAGATGGTCACAAAGGCCCACTCAGATTTAGTGGAGGAGTGGACAAATACTCTACTTTTTTGATGAGGGAGTGACAGGGTTTTGGAAGAGTATTTGAAATAGATAGGATTGCTGTGGCCATATAGACTACAAAGGCAGACCTTTCCTAATCTCAAGGAGCTTGTATTATCAACCCCTGGGGGTTGTAAACAAGTGAACAATTGATCACCCACGATACTATATCTTGTATTATGGGAGGAGGACAGAGTTCCATGGAACCCTTGCACTAAAGACTTCCTAGAGGAAGCCAAGCTGAGATCTAAAAGATGAATACAAGTCAGAAGTTTAAGTTTGAATGAAGGAAAAATGTTTTAATTCTTTCTCTACTATCGGGATATCTATCTACTATGGTCTTCCCATAGTTTATAGTTCTGACCCTTGTAGAATGCTAATGCTTATGTAGACAGTAGCAGTTCTGCATGAAAACTCACCTTAGTTGAACATGTCCCATGAGCCAGATGTTGTGCTGCCCACTTTCTTTCTTTCTATATTTAAACTTCATGAACATCTCACATGGTGAGTATTACCTTCTTCTGTACAGTGGAAGAAACTGAGGCTTAATTATCTGATACATGATGTAAACCAAAGCCTGCTTGACTTCTAACATCTTTCAACTACCCCATACTCATTCCAGTTTAAGAAATGTACATCCCTTAGAAGATTAACATTTTAGTAACCATAAAAATACTAATGACAATAAAAATAACAGCTAATACTAATTAAATGTTGACTCTATGTCAGATACTGTTCTAGGTACTTTAGATATCTAAACTTATTTATCAGTTCTGTGTGAGATAATTTATCAGGTACTTTACCGAAAGTACATTTTCATACAGGTGGTTAAAGAAGATGAGAACAATGAACAGCTGGGGTAACAATATTGGGATAACAGGGTGCAGGAAAGGGAGTGGGGGTCCAAACATACACTGTCAATTTCACAATTTTGTTTGTATTGGTATGAGAGAAATAATGAGCTGACCACCCTTGGTGACCAAAAGCAACCATCTCCAGGTTGCAGTAGTAGCCATCCTTATCAAGCAGTTTTCTAGGAGAAGAGTGTAGGAGGAAAGGGCGTAAAAGTCACCTGCAATTGATCCAGAAATTAACTGTGACTAATTTTCTCTAAATCCAGCACAGTGTTTCGATATCTGCATTATTTGCTACCAGCAACTTTAAACCTCTGACCAAACAGTAAGGGGCTTACATAGTCTTCAAAAAAGGTCAGTGATGGTTTGTTTTTTCTCCTGTTTTGGATCAGCAACATAATTCGTGGAGTCCAGTGCAAAATAAAAATGTGGGGACTTTTGTGCAAAATGTATTAAGTTCTTCAAAATAGCAACAGAAGAACTTTAAGCTGAGTGTGGGACACTGTGCAACTGCTATGAAGCTATCCCCATCCCTGTCCTTGATAAATTACACATTCCACAGATGTTATGTGTGTCTTGGTTGTATGTGAAAAAATACTAGGTTCTGAGTGCAAGGCCACCTGTGAATTTGGGTTTCCATTACATCAGTATGCTCTGGGAGCTATCTTCTGAGAACAAATACCACATCAATCTCTGGGACTATTGTCCACAGTAAACCTCTTTTTAATTAAGTGTATCACTCTCTTCCAGTGTTCTGATACCCCAAGTTATTTGGGAGGGTTTATCACTCTGGTGCCTGATTTAATAGTATATTTCTCATGACAGGTGGGAATATACCAGCCCAGAAAGTTGAATATAGAGAAACATATGAATTGCTGATGGCTTGAGACCTTCCACTACCTTAAATTTTGCTGATCATCGTTCCCTTTTCAGAGACAATGCAACTAGCTGCTATTAGCTGTGAGTTACAGCTCTTACTTCTTAATTTGGATGGCTGCTTGCCAGGTGACCTCTGCAGTAGTAAAAAATTCCTGTTGACTTCAGAGCTAATTTAAAGGAAAAGTGTACTTGGGTTTTTAATCAGACCTAGAGACTGGGGAGTGTGGTGAATAGAACATAAAGAAACAGACTCCATTTCGAAGATTCCCTCATAGGGATGCATACTGTGTCTAATCTATTTAAAATGGCTACCTGCGTGAGTCTTGTTTTCCACTGACTTTAACTCTGGCAAGGTACAAAATAACAAGTGCCTAATTACAATTCAGTGGCCTGCATTGCATAACTTCCCTAATTAATTAATTGATATTCCTCTTGCTTCTCAACTAGAGCTTCTCAAGCACCATGTTTTATAAGAACTTGTTTTCTTAATATAATAGAATATTAGAAATGCGTTCCTTTAAAGGTCATTTATTTCTGTTCTAGCTAAGAAACATCTATAGAGCTGGTTTTCCATACAAGTGCTCTAGTAAATGTTGGGCTACCAAAATGAGTAGATCCCCATTTCTCTCACCATTCAGAAAGCTGGTAATATAGTAAGGGAGAAGAATAAAATCCAGACAAAAATATGAGAAAGGGTCTACTGTGATATGAATTAAGTGTCACAGGAACACAGAGAGAAGACTAATTGATGATTTAATTAATTCAATAATATTAAGCTCCTACTATACGCCTGCCACTTTACTAAGTATAGAGGATAAAGCAAGCAAAGAAGATGTATATGGTTCCATTCTACTAGGGAGAATGACAGCAAACAAATAGTTCTTCCTGGAGGAATGAGAAGCCTTCATACAGGAGACAAGAGTTGAGCTAGGTGTTCAAGCTTAAATACTCTCTCATGAGACAGGAAAAAGGGAACAAAGGAGAGTGCTCTCTTCTTTGTACATGTAGCTCCAAGTAGCTACATTTTAGTGAGTTGTGGCAATTTCTCTCCATGGGGCCATTTATTTCCACTGCCTTAGGTCTATCTCAGTTTTAGTGAATATACAATAATGGTATTACAGTCCAATTTCCCTTTGTTTCACGGGAGGCTTAATTCTTTATGATGTGATTAGGGATCCATCATTTGCCAGGCAGTGCCCTTGGTCTTTTCAGGTGAGTGCATGCTGGGCTAGGTGTGAGGATGGAATAAAGATGGGGACATTAGGAGTGGCTTCTGTGTCCTGGAATAAGTTCTCCCTGTGATACCTGACAGGCTCACTGGTCTCTGCCAGAATCTTTCCTGATACCAGAAAGATACTAAATATGTAGCCTTAGCAGCATAGATCAAGGAGATGAACTTTTAGGGAAACAAGATATTTTACATTTGTGATGTCAACAAAGGAAAATAGGAACTCTAAAGTTCCTTCTTGTCATTAGCATCACGTTTCCAGTAGACTTCAGTAATGTGACTAAATCTATATCCTGGGGAGATTTGGAGTCTTGCTTGCTATTAGATTTTACATTTTAATGTAAAATGTAAAATAATTTAATAATAATTTCTTTGGACTGGCTTATCCAGCAACAATGCCTATAGGTTGGGAGTGCAAAGACCAAGGAGGATCAGTATGACTCTTGTGGTGAAAGTATGTATGCCTAGTTTTCCAAAGGATTCAAAGTTATTTGAAGCATTTCAAGACTCTGTTAGCCACAAGTGTTCTGTTTTGGAGGTAAGCAAGTTGAGAAGGCCTGAGACTTGATTTCATTTACTAAAAAAACACAAGACCTAGAATTAGGTCTGTGTTCAAATTTCAGCTCTATCACCAATTAGCTATGTTCATTCAGGCAAGATACTTACCTTCTCTGGGCCTCAGCTTCTTGTCCTAAAATGGAGTGACATACCCAGTGGGTGCTATATAATAATTAAAAGATATTGGGAATATAATGATAAAACATTTTATTAAATTCATATTGCTGTACAAATCCTTTATTTTTTTATTTGCACAGTCCCTTGAGATGTCATATTCAACTCATAGTTGGTCAAGAGATTTTAATTCTGTGTATGAAAAAGAGGTGAATGGTCTAAGCACTAGAAAATCTAAGATCTGGTTGTCTCTGCCACTTTTGCACAAGTCATTCATTCACTTATGTACTCATCCATTCCTTGGCTGTCTCATTTTTAGACCATGTGATATGCTTTGCCTAGGTCACTTAGTCTTTTGATGCTTTAGTTTTGTAATCTATAAAAAGATATTACTATTAGCAGCTCAGTTGCTCTACAGACATTTTAAGATCAAAGTAAATACTATGGATCTACCAAGGGGATGACCCTAGCCTCAAACAATAATAGTAATTTCAGGGCATCTGAGTGGCTCAGTCCATTAAGCATCTGCATTTAGCTCAAGTCATGATCACAGGGTCCTGGGATCAAGCCCTGAGTCGTGTTCCCTGCTGAGTGGGTAGTCTGCTTCTCCCTCTCCTTCTGTGCTGTCTCTGTCTCTGTCTCTCTGTCAAATAAATAAAGCTTAAAAAAATTGTAGCAATGTAAATTCATTGAATTGAAATAAAGTTGAGGTTGTTAGTGGCAATAAGATGACACTGAAAGACAAGAAGAGAAGGAAATATCAGTTTCCAGGAGAGAACAGGGTTCACAGGAGTGGCCTCCCTGAGGCTCTAGGACTTTGTGTGTCAGAGAAGGGGAGGGAGATGTTTGAGCACTCTCCTGATTGTGGCAGGATACCAGAAATTGAAAAGAGGTGCCAGCCACAGTATAGTGGACAACTGTGCTTGAGTCTGGAAAGCATTTGCTCTATTAGGTGAGGGAAAAGAAGGGTACATTTTCAGATTTGCACTATTAAGGACAGGCAAGTGACTTTTCCTGGCTGTTCAGTTTCAGTACCCAGGCAAGCATCTGCTAAGCAGTGCCATCGAGAGAGGTTCTAGGTAGCCTAAGTCATGGGTGGGCTCCTGCAGTATAAAAAATGGCAGCTGGTTCTGATATATCCACTTAAAGCTGAAGGAGAAATTTGGATAGATCTAAAGTTGCTTCATTGTAGCAAAAGAGGGCTGGGTCTTGGAATAATGATATTGTTAATTTTATGCACCCTGATTCTACTAATCCCCAATCTGTTAATTAAAGTGTTTACAAAACTACAAAACAGTAAACAAAATATGAAAGAAAAAGGAAACATATTGTCTTTCCTTTTATTCAGTTAGGGGGTCAGCTAAAGGTAGAAAAAAATTTAAAAACAGGCCTTTAAAGGTTTTCCAACTCCTTAACCCTTCCTAGTCTTTCTCTTATTCTCCCCCTGCTCCCACATATATACAGTCTCCCACTTCTTCCCCAGCCCTCACATTCTGCTAAAGCTGATGCTGGGCCAAGTAAGAGCTATCTTCACCCATCCTTTTTTTTTTTTTTCACCCATCCTTGATATGGAGTTGGAATGAGAAGGAGGAGTCAGACAGGAGCACCCTTTACTGTGAGAATCAGTGGCTAGAATAGGTTAACATAATTTACTCAGGTCATTTAAAAAAAAATAGCAATGTTATAGTTACCCCTGCTCCTATCTAGGAGATGGCTGACTAGAACTGTAGCTTATTTAATAGTTCTTATTTATGATCCCTCTTGAAAAATCAGATGACTAGTTTGGGACACCCTGATCTTTACTGATTCTGTTGGATTTCCCCTCTTGGGATTGTCAACCACAGTGTTTTTCTGAGGAGGTTATTTTGTCCTCTTTCCCTCTTCCAATGTACTGTCTCCATTTGTGCTAATATGTTATAGTTGTGCACACCAGAGTATTTGGGAGCCCTGGGAAATAAAATTTTTAGAAAAGTGCCAGAAATCTTAGCATTTATCTGTACTTTACTCTGATTTCTAAAGTTTATAGGCTAAGAGGAAATTTACCTTGTTTGGTCGTATGTTCCTTTTTATTTCTTGGATGAAGTTAGGTATGAGGGATTCATATTGTATGTATGATTTCAAGTTGTGAACACCTTTATCTTTCCAAAGCTCTTCTTTGCCTCTTCCCAGTTCTAGTGCCAAAACTTGGTCCTTCTTGTAGTTCTTGCCCTTGTTATCTATAAAGGAGCAGACACGGTTGGCAGTGGTAGTACTAAACAGAGGCTCTTGCTTAATGTTTTTGTGTTAGAATAAAATAATTAGATTTGGCTGGCAGGTAAAAGATCCAGAGCTAAATATTGGCCTTTTCTTTGTCTCTGCTCATTTTCTTATGACTGAAAAACTTATTTTACAAATCAAATAAGAACACTTGTGGGAAAATTAATCTTTGTATGATTATTTCAGCCCTGGTTATTTGATACTTAAGCATAATGTTAAATTGCTATGATCTATCATGTCCTTCCTTTTTAAGACTTTAGTCATACAGGTGATACAAAGATCGGTCCTGGCATAAATAATGCATAGCAGACAATGCTAATATACAATGACAAAGCACAAAGGAAAATGAAATCCAACAGTTAGTAACAAATTAGAGTTCATCATAATAACACACAAAAATATTTAACTATATCCCTTCCCTCACCAAGGATGTTTGCTTTTAGATTTTCATTTCATTAAAGAATTTGCCTTGTGTTTCTTAATTCTTCTATTTTAGGATAAAATACCCTTTCCAAGGGTAACGATTTCTCTGAATTGACAGCACCTCTCGAACATCTACATTTTCTTCCTCTCTTTTTTTTTTATGAGAAGTTACAGCTAGCTTTTAGTTATATTAATGTGTCATATTATAGAGCTCTGAATACAGGAATAAGAACAATGTCAGAGGCCTGAGGAAAAAGGACAAATTGTTCCAATAGTTGAACTTTATATAGTATCTGACTTTTTGAAAAAGGGCTATACAGAAATTCAAATGCATATTTTTTTTTACCTTTAAAATCAGATCAACTCAGCTAATTTCTTGTCCAAGATGAGGAACAAATATCCTTTGCTTTTGTTTTGTTTTTGCTTTTGAAGCTTATGTTACAAAGTGAAATCCTAACCCACTGACCTAAATGTAAGATGTAAAGCTATAAAACTCCTAGAAGATAACATAGGAGAAAACCTAGATGACCTTGGGTATGAGGATGGCTTTTTAGATACAACACTAAAGGTTGGAGCCATGAAAGAAATAATGGATAAACTAGACTTCATTCAAATTAAAAATGTCCTACAAAAGACAATGTCAAAAGAATAAGACAAACCACAGAAGATATTTGTAAAAGATACAGCTGATAAAGAATTGTTATTGGGGTGCCCAGGTGGCTCAGTTAGTTAGGTGTCTGCCTCCGGCTCAGGTCATGATCCCAGGGTCCTAGGATCAAGCCCCAAGTAGGGCTTCTTGCTGAGTGGGGAATTTGCTTCTCCCTCTCCCTCTGCTGCTCCCCATGCTTGTGCTCTCTCTTTCTTTCTCTTTCTCTTTGTTAAATGGATAAATAGAATCTTTATTTCAAAAAAAGAATTGTCTAAAATCTACAAAGAACTCTTAAACTCAACATTAAGAAGATAAACAACCCGATTAAAAAATGGACCAGGGATCCCTGGGTGGCGCAGCGGTTTGGCGCCTGCCTTTGGCCCAGGGCGCGATCCTGGAGACCCGGGATCGAATCCCACATCGGGCTCCCGGTGCATGGAGCCTGCTTCTCCCTCTGCCTGTGTCTCTGCCTCTCTCTCTCTCACTGTGTGCCTATCATAAATAAATAAATTAAAAAAAAAATTTAAAAAAAAAAAAAAATGGACCAAAGACCTTGATGGACTTTTCACTGAAGAAGATAGAAGATGGCAAATAAGCACATGGAGAGTTGCTCTATGTCTGTGTCATGTGGGAAACACAAGTCAAAACAATGAGATATCCCTACACAACAAATACAATGGCCAAATCCAGAATACTAGAGACACCAAATGTTGGCAAGGATGTGGAACAGTAGGAAGTCTCATTCATTGCTGGTAGGAGTGCAAAATGGTACAGTTTGGAAGACACTTTGACAGTTTGCTACAAAATTAAATGTACTCTTATCATGTGATCCAGAAAATGATATGGCACGCAGTTCTTCAGAAGTTAAAAATAAGATTAACATATGATTCAGTAATTCCACTTTCAGGTATATATCCAAAAGAACTGAAAACAGGGCAGCCCCGGTGGTTCAGTGGTTTCGCACTGCCTTCTGCCTGGGGTGTGATCCTGCAGACCCTGAATCGAGTCCCACATTGGGCTCCCTGCATGGAGCCTGCTTCTCTCTCTGCTTGTATCTCTGCCTCTCTCTCCCTCTCCCTCTCTCTGTGTCTGTCATGAATTAATAAATAAAATCTTTTTAAAAAACTATTTAAAAAAAAGAACTGAAAACAGAATCTCAAAGAGGTATTTGTACATGCATGTTCATAGTAGCATTATTCACAATAGCCAGAGGTGTAAGCAATCCAAATGTTTATTAACTGATAAATAAATAAACAAAATATTCTGTGAACATACAATAGAATACTATTCAGTCTTAAAAATGAAGGAAATTCTACCAGATGCTACAACATGAATGAACTGACGATGTTGTATTAAGTAAAATAAGTTAGGTTCAAAAAACCCAAAAGCTATGATTCCAATTAGGTCTGTAGAGTAGTTATAGAAATGGAAAGTAGAATGGTGCTTGTCAGGAGCTGGGAGGATGGGCTGATGGGGTTTTATTGTTTAAAGACTATAGAGTTTCAGTTTTACAAGATGAAAAAGTCCCTGAGATTGGTTGCACAACAATGTGAATATACTTAACTCTACTGAGCTGTACACTTAAAAATGGTGAAGGTGGTAAATTCTATGTTACATGTATTTTATTACAATTAAAAGTTTAAAAAGTGAGAGATCATGAAGCTACTACATCCTCAAATTTTAAGTTAAAATAAAAAAATAAAGATTTTATTTATTTGAGAGGGAAAGAACAGGAGCAGGGCTGTGGGAAGAAGCAAAGGGAGAGGGAGAACACACCCCCACTGTACAAGGAGCCATATGTGGGGCTTGGTCCCAGGACACCGGGATCATGATCTGAGCTAAAGACAGATGCTTAACATTCTGAAACACTCAGATGCCCCTTAAGTACCATCTATCTATGTTTCTATGAATTCACTGAACATATGTTGATCAATTGTATAACAAATTGGGCTATTCCTTGCAATTTATTTCATGTCTTCTTAACAACAATCCTAAGAGATAGATATAATTAGTTATATTTTTCTCTGAAAAAATGAGACACAAGAGAGGCTTGCCTAAAATCAGAATGTCACTTAACAGCAGATCTTTAGGGATGGCCAGTAAAATTTATCTTGTATGTCAACTCTGATGGATCAGTAGGGGACTCCTGAGGGATGGGTTGAGGAGGATTTGAAGCCACATCTGTACTCAGTTGCCATGAACCTCATATGTCAAGAGAAAAGAAGGGGAGGGACAGTTGAGACATTTGTAATTCTTTACCCCATCCAGGTCTAACGTCCTTTCATTACATATCAACTGAATTTGACACTGCAGGAAGTATCAAGAGGCAGTGTTAAAGTCAGCATAGATAGATAGATTGCTGTTTTTCAGAAAGTTGCAAAAAGGAAAATATACAAATCTTTAAGAAAAGCTAGGCCAGACTTTTACTCCAACAAGCCCAACAACACCTGCTATACTCTTTCGAATGATCGTGAAAGGGTAGGTTTTCTTTCAAAGAGAGAATAGGTATGGAAATAGGCACAATTTGTTTGTTTGTTTTCACATGTCTATATAAAAAGATGGTCCTTTATTCATTTGAAGGCAAAATTGAGTTAGTGTATCTTTTAAGCTGATAGTTTATTGGCACAGTTGTCAGCAATTCAGATATTTGTCAAGTTGCCTCTGTAATGTGTTTTCACACATGGCTTAGCTCCTGATCCACATATCTTAGCTCTAGGCAATATATTTTTTATCACCCCTATGAGGAATTTTGTATCTTTGAATTTCATTTGAATGGCTATTAAAAAATAAATTCACCTAGAAAATGCCCTATTTGTCTGAAAGTACCATTTAAAAATATCCCAGCTTTGGAAAACCTACTTTCTACGTTATTGCAGAATTGAATGGATTGTGTGCATCAAATATTCCTCAAATATTAGATAGATCTGCCTAAAGCTTTGGAATGTAGCTAAAATAAAATTTAAAAAAATCACTGTCTTTAAAAAGTGATGTAATTGGGTCAATCTTGTGCTGACACTTTCTCGTAAGGTATAAAAACCAAGACTCTCAAGCACTGTAGATTTGATGAAATCACTAGACGTGCTAATGTTGAAAGATGTCTGTGATATTTAAGTGAAAATGGTAACAGGTAATTATGATATATTTTTAATAAAAACATACGTGTGTTTGTAAATGTGAAGATAAAGATTTTAAAAACACACATGCACAGTCTCAGATATATAAAAAACTACTTCCGGAGAGGTGGAACAGGCAGAGAGGAATGAAGCAAGGGTTGAATATTTTATTATATACTTTGATTGTTTGAATTTTTAAATACCCATTTATCAATGTTATGACTTTTGAAACAAAAGAAAAAGATTATTTTGGGAATGCTGTGTATATTCTGGCATTCTGTTGCAAGTGTACAATACAGAGTAGAGACAGTATATTTTGGTTGACACTAATTCTTCAAATCTCTTAGTCATCTAGTCTAGAGTAGTGTTTTCCAAACTCTGAATCCAAATCTATTAGTGGATTAAATCAATATAATGGATCGCTTCTGCTTCCTTCATCTCTTTCAACAATTTTTCTATTGGGTTGTTTGTCTTTTTCTTATTGGTTTGTGGAAGTACTTTAGGATTCAGTATACCAATCTTTTGGTGATTTATATGTTATTTTTTAAAGGTTCTTCCAGTTTGTTGCACGGATTTTCACTTTCATTATAGTGTATTTTAATGAGCAGGACTCCTTATTTTAACATAATGAATGGATATATATTTTTTCATGGTGTATGTTATTAGTGCTATTTTTAAATCTAGTTTAATCAATCTTTCCTTATGTCATTACCATTTATTTCCTTTAATGACATACAACTGATTTTTAATTTTTTCTTTAATATGTGAGTCCTAATTCAGTTGAAATTTGTTTATGATGTAATATAAAATCTCATTACATTCCTTCATATAGGAAACTTACTGTCTCAGGACCATTTATTGAGAACACTGTGTTTCCCCAATTTGCAATGTTAATTATGTTGTAAATAAATTATATTATAACATACATATGGATGGGTCTGCTTTTAGACTCTTAAATTTTATTGTTATCCAATTTATCTTTCCTTATGCCCTTATCTTTCCCCTAATGGCTTTTTGTTTTTTGTTATGCCTATAGAGTAGTATCCTCAATTTATTGCTTTTTTTCAGGAGAGTTCAGAATTCTTCAGAGAATTCAGAATCAGATTTTTTTGGTGATTTTTTTTCTTGTAAATTTTTTTAAAATCAGCTTCTCAAAGCATGCTATGAAGTTTTATGGGGTCTTATTTGAATTTATGGATGCATTTGGAAAAAAACCTTAACATCTTTATGATATTTAATATTCCTAAGTATAAAGTATATTACTCTATTCAAATTTTCATGATGTCTTTTTGTATAAGAATCCTCTTGTTGAGCATTTCAAATCTTTCAAGTTCTGCCTATTACTCTTGCCATTGCTATGGTGACCAGTTTGCCTAGGTTTCAGTTGGTTTAATACAGTTACATCTGGGGCAGCCTGGGTGGCTCTGCCTCTCTCCCTCTTTGTGTCTCTCATGAATAAATAAATAAAATCTTTAAAAAAAATACAGTTACATCCATGCTTTTCTTGGATTTGTGAGATACGTTTCTCATTTCTTGACCATTGAGTCCTCTAGCATGCATACACATGCATCCAGGAAGTATGGGAAAATATGAATTAAGTAACACTGGTGAAATCACCCTGGATCAAAAACACACACTGAATGACAATGTCAGCAAAAGTAGCACACTTTGTGGAAAATGAATAGAAAAGACTGCCTCTTGGCTAGCCTTAGATTGTAGTCCTTTGTAGGTAGCCCTAAGTGTGGCAGACTCACCAGAAATCTAACAGAAGAAATCCTGAAAAGGGAAGAAGACAAGGAGGGACCACACAAGTTTTTTACACATCCCTCAATGCTTTGTATGATGCACACACAGCAGAAAGCTGAGAATACAAATTCTCCACACTGCCCTGGATGACTGGAAGCCTGTGTGCACATATAGGAGAGATCCTAGTAAGCCAGCAGAAAGTAAAAGCCAGGTCAAACTTGAAAACTGCCTGAACTTTGAATATATTTTCCACCCCACACATAATTTAACCAGCCAAGCATTGAAGCCTTACTAGATCAAAGGTTTTGAGCACAACCTCATAGCCATTATTAAATGACCACTAAGTTAAAAGGTCACATGGATGACCTTTAGGAACTTAGGCTGAAAAAATGAAAACAGAAAGAATTTTTTAAAAAATAATGAGAGTCATCAGCAAACACACGCCAAGAGTGTGACAGATTCTGTAGATCCTGTCCAGGCATGTTAAATAAATTTAAAAAATAAAACAGCAATAAAAACCCTCAGGGGAAAAATAAAAATACAGAGCAGCTGCAGTATATTGTCTAAATGTTCGGTCTCAACAACAGCAAGAGCAAAAACAAAATATAAAACATGTAAAGAAATAGGAAAGTGTGACATAATCAGGAAATGAATGAAACAGTAGAAAATGACTTTGCATGCCCTAAGATGTTGGATTTGTTATAGAAAAATTTCAAAGTAGCTATTTTAAATATGTTCAAAGAATTAGAGAAAGCCTTCTTTGTAGAATTTAAGGAGAACACAATTAAGAATTATTCAACAAAGAATGAATATCAGTAAAGGAATAGAAACTGAAAAAAGGGAGGAGGATTCTAGAATTTTAAAGTACAATCACCAAATAAAAAAGATCACAATGTGGGCTGAATGGCAGATACGAAGTGGTAGACTAAATCAGTGAGCTCGAAGATTTACCAACAGAAATTATATACAGGAAGAAGAACAGGGAGAAAACAAATTGAAGAAAAATGAAAGAATCTCAGAGACCTAGGGAATAATATCAACAATGGTAAAATACGTAATAAGAGGAAAACACATAAAGAGAGGAAAACCAGAAAGGAGTAGGTAGCCTTTGGGGTCAGCTTGGCATGTTGTTGCATCTATTATGTTGTTCTTTTTTCTTTTTTTTTAATTTCTTAGGAACATTCCACTATAAAGATGCATCTCAGTTTGTTTAACCAATCTCCGGTTGATGAACACTTGGGTTATTTCAGGTTTTTGACATTTATAGATCTAGCTGCTGTAAACATTTAGGTATTTGTGAGAATTCTTTGTATATTTTGGACACAAATCTTTCATAAAATACATGTTTTCCAAATGTATTCTCCCAGCATGTGGCTTAACTTTTTGTTTTGTAACAGTGTTTCATAAAGTGTCAAGCTCTGTAAATTAGATGAAGTGTAATTTGTTGATCTTTCCCCCATACAGTTTGTAATTTCTGTGTTTTAAGAAATATTTGCTTTCCCAAGATCACTTAGGTCTTCTACTAGGTTTTACAGTGTTTGCTTTCACATTTAGATCTGATGCATTTTTAATTACTTTTCTGGGTTGTGCTTTGCCTATACTTATGTGGTAATCTTTTCTCTGGTTTGGAGTAGTTTTTTCACAAACATGAGCTGATCAATACTAGGCTGAGGATTCAAAAAGAACTCTGAAGACCCCTAGAGCTTTTCTATTTAGCTCATTTCTGTATGATATTTTATCCTATTGATCCTAGCTGCCTTTGCCTCTACAAATTCTCTAGTCTATTCCTTCAACTCAGGGAAACTGCCAAGTTCTGTTTGGCTTCCCCTTTCCTATGCTGCAGTATACAGACTTTCTCTAGGCAGCAAGCTGGGGCAATCTTAGGGCACAACTCATTTGTTTTTCTTTTTGCAGGGTTCATGGTTCTGTGCTGTTTATTGTCCAGTGCCTAAAAACTGTTATTTCCAGTATTTTCCCCAGTGTTTTTAGTTGTTTAAAATGGAAGGATAAATCCAATAAAATGTGAAGTTCCCAAGTAAAGCTCTTATGCTTAAATTTTTTTAAAGTCTTAGAAATTAGAGACCAACAAATATAAATAAGATAGCAAGCATAGGAAAATGCAATGTTCATGGCACCTGGTTGACACAGTCGGTTACACAGTCAGTGACACAGGCCTAACTCTTGGTTTTGGTTCAAATCATGATCTCAGGGTCATGAGATCTGTCTGCTGCCTACTCAAGATCTCTCCCTCTCCCTGTGCTCCTTCCTCTCCCCTGCTCACTTTCTCTTTCTCTCAAATAAATAAATCTTTTAAAAAAAAGGAAAATACAATGGTAATGGAACTTATTTATTGTACCTAAAATTGGATTCTAGAAAAAGAGAGAAGTAGATGAGAAATGTTTAAAAAGCTTCATAAAGTCTTTTGAACTTTAAGGCTAATGATGACTTGTTTAGTCGATAAGAACATTCAAAGTTTTCAGCAAAGAATTTAATGTAGGCACCTGGAATGCATGCATGAAAGGTCTAAGCACCACTAGAATGAGCTAGAAGAAAAATTTAGCTAGAATGGGGTCAGATAATATCAATTTGTGGTTCATTCTGTTGTGGCATTGACAGAGAAGGGACATTTGTTTTTATCTAATAACTATATTTATCTGGCAGTGGTGTGGTGGTGAAGACAGAGATTCAAAACAATGGAGACAGATTGGGAAGTGTCTGCTGCAATCAGATATTTGTTAGTGTGTAGTTGTGTAGCAACGCCTAAAAAAAAAAGCAAATTTGAGACATCTCAAAAGGTTGAAACAAGAGGATTTGGTGACCGATTAGATGTAATAATAGAAGAAAAGTGATTGAACTAATGTATGTATGAGGCATGTTGAGGAGAAGGCACTGTATTTTAAGCATGCCTCTTTAGCTTTATTTTTCGAGTTCCCCAAAATAGCCATGTTGGAGTAAACTGGAAAAACCAAGGTACCATGTTCAGACCCAATCATATTATAAAATATGCAACTAATGATTATATTATATAAACATATATAAAATATATTATGATATATGCAATTGATGATTCCATTTTCCTATTTACTAACTTTTTTGTTTATTGTATATAGTACAGCTGAAAAAGGTTTCCAGTTTCTACAACAGAAAATTGTAAAAAAAAGATTTATCCAGACTACCAAGGAAGAGGGATAGTGAAGACATAAAGAATCCTAAACCAAGGCTAGATATTTCCTGCAGATCTCAGTCCTGCTTGGGGTTAACACACAGTCACGAGAGCCACTGGCAACTGGAATGGGTGTTTGATTTCTGAGGGTAGTACCACAGGGAGGCCTAGTGGGATGGTGTTCTTCTCAATGAATATTAAAGCTAATGGAAATATGACTTGTATTTGGTTTGCACACCACATGCAAGAAGAAAGGGTAAAGAGGAAGGAAGTAGGTTGAGATGGTTTTAGCAGTTAGGTCTGTTTTTAAGTGCTAAAGACATTGCTCTTCTTGGAAAAGTCAGGCTTGGGGTCTGAGTGCTGAGCTGCAAAGCTAAGACAGACATTCTGCCCCTTTTATATATAATGATACCTTTGTCCATGTTCACTTCAGAACTGAATTTTCCTTTCCTTAACATCTTATTAATTCATTCTTCTGGGGAGTCTTTCAAAGTAGAAAACTCATCCTGAGGAAAAAAAAATCAAGCCAAGTCTAATTGACTAAACTTTCCTAGTGCTCAATGCTGAGAAGCAAACCTTTCAAGTTTTTGCCAATTGGCAGGAGCTTTAATGACAGGCTTCCAGGATCAAAGCAAACCTTTTAACTTCTTTTAACAGTAAATTCAGTGGTGACTATTGACATGTAAAACGTTCTCCATGGCAGAAACAGAAATATGAGATTAGTTGAATATTACCATGTATCTTATGTGGAGGATAACTCAGTATGCTCCCCATTAATCCAACAATAAAGCTTTAGACCCAAAAAAGAGAAGTGAACCCGTATAATTGTTTGGCTAGGAAATGTTGAGTAATAAGTACTTATAAATCTCACAGTTGGTATAGGATTATAATGACACATTCTTTGAAATACCAATAATTAAAAAGGAGCTACTGTGGAAATGAAACAAGCCTATAATAAATGCATTTGCATCTAAAAGGCACTATTCTCTTCTGATTGCAAGAGAAGTGACATCAAATAAGAGTAAAGGGTGTGGAAGCAGAAGGCAAAGGCTCTGTTGCCCTGCCCCTACTTTGTCAGTCAAGTATTGTGTGTTTAGTCAAATCACTTATCCTATCTAGTTTTCAGGTTCTTGATCTGTCAAATATAGCTGTACATACCTTCTAGCTAAAAAAACAAAAGCTCTGTCTGTAGGCTTCTAGGTTTCTATAATAGTGAGAAGTGAGGTGAAAACATACAATCCTGCATGACAGAGTTTATCAAGTTTTTGAGTTTTGGAAGGTATAGAACATATGCTTTGGGCCTTCATCAAACCCAGAGATACTGACTAGATAGGTTTTGGAATAAAGTTCATTAATCAATATTTTAAACAAGTACCCGGGATGGCATGTTGACACCTAATAGGCATGTTAGCAATAGGTTTTTAAACCAAATTCCTCTTTTTCCCATAGTGAGTCAGCTAGATAGATCCTTTCCTATCATCTTAAGATTGCAGTTAAATTCCCAAAATGAAACCATGGGTACCATATTCAAAAGAGAGACTAGAGAGCTTGACGTATCTTTTTCACACTTTCTAGGGGTGAGGGAATCCTACATGCCTCAGTTTCCCTCTCTCCCACTACCTATATAAGGAGGAGGCTAGAAATTTGAGCATCTTTGGATATCAGACTGCGAGGACCAGAAGGGAAAATGAATAGTGGCTCTTAAAGCCCATTTAAGTTGTGTTAGTTTCCTACCACTGCCATAACAAATTATCACAAACTTAGTGGCTTAAAACAACACAGATTTATTATCTTACAGTTCTGTAGTTCAGAAGTCCAAAATGGGCCTCACTGGCTAAGATTAAGTTGTCAGCAGGACTGCATTCCTTTCTGGAGGCTCTAGGAGAGAATGCATTCCCTTGCCTTTTCCAGCTGCCGTAGGCTGCCCACATTCCATGATTAATGAAAGCCAAAAGCATGGCTTGAGTCTGACTCTTCTGCCTCCTTCTTCTTTCACAGATCCTTTCGATTGCAGATAATCCAAGATAATCTTCCAAGTTTAAGGTCAGCTGACAAGCAACCTTAATTGCATCTGCAACCTTAATTCTTTGTTGTGTAATTTAACATGGTCACAGGCTCTTGGGATTGGATTGTATACATCTTTGGAGGTGGCATGATACTGTCTACCACAAAAAAACAAAAGAAAGGGTTCTAAAAGAATCACTTTTTAAGATTGTGGAATCTGTGAAAGGAGAGACTGGCACTTCCACCCTGGTTATAGATGAACTTAATCTGTCATGTCTGCCTAGTACCTATCTGATCAATGGAAAATAGATTAAATGGGGGGACACAGATGCATGAGTTTCCCATGGTTCAAAGGGTGTGAACCATAATTTTGGTACTCTGCTCAAGGGTACCTTGCATAAGGATAAAGCAGGTTGTGTAACTGAGGTATAATGTTCAAGAATGGGATAAGAAGATATCAAGCCATAGTATATCTTCCACCTGAGGGAACTGAGCTGTGTGAGGCCCTACCCATGCTACTTCTCATAGAACTCAAACATGATCCCATTGGGAGCCCTAGTATTTGTTTGCCTGCCACACAATGTACCACCCCAAAGACAATAGTAGAGATAGTTAAATAGAGACAGAAGTCCACATTTTCCTTTCTTTCTTTCAATTTCTAACACTACTGAGGACAAAACTATACATTCAGAGAAAAGCAGGAAGAATAAATGCAGACCAACTCCTCTTCCCACTTTAAGTCTTACTGTGGCTTGAGTAGTGATGAGAGGGAGGTGAGGAGATTTAAATTAAATCAGAGATTATAATTTTAATCTAGACTAGATTGAAATTTTTTGTCTAATAGTGACCATAGAGCTATGAATTCCACCCAAGCTGCTCTTAAAGCATAGGTTTCAAAAAGGTAAAATCATAACTATGCAAATTTAGAATGTGAAAGTTTTTATCTAACTTATTAATTAATGAAGGAACCAATAAGATGTTTTAACTGACTCAAAGGACATTTTGGAAGCTAGTGTATTTATAGCAGAATAGGATTGCTAGATTAATACAAAAGTGATAAATGTCTAACAGAGCCATGTATCTTTAAGGTTATATGTTTTATTAGAGAGGAATTATTTACATTGCTCATATACAAAAAACTACAAGTTTACAAGTTACTTTACTATTTCTTGGAACTTAAATCAGATATAAAGAGTGAAATGAACAAAGATCATATTCTTAGATAATACCCAAGTGGTTTTTGCCCGGTACAACATTGAAGTAGACACCTTTTTGCCTTATTTTCAAGATTTAGATAATTTTTTCTGGCAATATTTTTTTTTTTTTTTTTATTGGTGTTCAATTTACTAACATACAGAATAATACCCAGTGCCCGTCACCCATTCACTCCCACCCCCCGCCCTCCTCCCCTTCTACCACCCCTAGTTCGTTTCCCAGAGTTAGCAGTCTTTACGTTCTGTCTCCCTTTCTGATATTTCCCACACATTTCTTCTCCCTTCCCTTCTTTTCCCTTTCACTATTATTTATATTCCCCAAATGAATGAGAACATATAATGTTTGTCCTTCTCCGACTGGCTTACTTCACTCAGCATAATACCCTCCAGTTCCATCCACGTTGAAGCAAATGGTGGGTATTTGTCATTTCTAATAGCTGAGTAATATTCCATTGTATACATAAACCACATCTTCTTTATCCATTCATCTTTCGTTGGACACCGAGGCTCCTTCCACAGTTTGGCTATAGTGGCCATTGCTGCTAGAAACATCGGGGTGCAGGTGTCCCGGCGTTTCATTGCATTTGTATCTTTGGGGTAAATCCCCAACAGTGCAATTGCTGGGTCGTAGGGCAGGTATATTTTTAACTGTTTGAGGAACCTCCACACAGTTTTCCAGAGTGGCTGCACCAGTTCACATTCCCACCAACAGTGTAAGAGGGTTCCCTTTTCTCCGCATCCTCTCCAACATTTGTTGTTTCCTGCCTTGTTAATGTTCCCCATTCTCACTGGTGTGAGGTGGTATCTCATTGTAGTTTTGATTTGTATTTCCCTGATGGCAAGTGATGCAGAGCATTTTCTCATATGCATGTTGGCCATGTCTATGTCTTCCTCTGTGAGATTTCTGTTCATGTCTTTTGCCCATTTCATGATTGGATTGTTTGTTTCTTTGGTGTTGAGTTTAATAAGTTCTTTATAGATCTTGGAAACTAGCCCTTTATCTGATATGTCATTTGCAAATATCTTCTCCCATTCTGTAGGTTGTCTTTGAGTTTTGTTGACTGTATCCTTTGCTGTGCAAAAGCTTCTTATCTTGATGAAGTCCCAATAGTTCATTTTTGCTTTTGTTTCTTTTGCCTTTGTGGATGTATCTTGCAAGAAGTTACTATGGCCGAGTTCAAAAAGGGTGTTGCCTGTGTTCTTCTCTAGGATTTTGATGGAATCTTGTCTCACATTTAGATCTTTCATCCATTTTGAGTTTATCTTTGTGTATGGTGCAAGAGAGTGGTCTAGTTTCATTCTTCTGCATGTGGATGTCCAATTTTCCCAGCACCATTTATTGGAGAGACTGTCTTTCTTCCAATGGATAGTCTTTCCTCCTTTATCGAATATTAGTTGCCCATAAAGTTCAGGGTCCACTTCTGGATTCTCTATTCTGTTCCACTGATCTATGTGTCTGTTTTTGTGCCAGTACCACACTGTCTTGATGACCACAGCTTTGTAGTACAACTTGAAATCTGGCATTGTGATGCCCCCAGATATGGTTTTCTTTTTTAAAATTCCCCTGGCTATTCGGGGTCTTTTCTGATTCCACACAAATCTTAAAATAATTTGTTCTAACTCTCTGAAGAAAGTCCATGGTATTTTGATAGGGATTGCATTAAACGTGTATATTGCCCTGGGTAACATTGACATTTTCACAATATTAATTCTGCCAATCCATGAGCATGGAATATTTTTCCATCTCTTTGTGTCTTCCTCAATTTCTTTCAGAAGTGTTCTATAGTTTTGAGGGTATAGATCCTTTACATCTTTGGTGAGGTTTATTCCTAGGTATCTTATGCTTTTGGGTGCAATTGTAAATGGGATTGACTCCTTAATTTCTCTTTCTTCAGTCTCATTGTTAGTGTATAGAAATGCCACTGACTTCTGGGCATTGATTTTGTATCCTGCCACGCTACCGAATTGCTGTATAAGTTCTAGCAATCTTGGGGTGGAGACTTTTGGGTTTTCTATGTAGAGTATCATGTCATCGGCGAAGAGAGAGAGTTTGACTTCTTCTTTGCCAATTTGAATGCCTTTAATGTCTTTTTGTTGTCTGATTGCTGAGGCTAGGACTTCCAGTACTATGTTGAATAGCAGTGGTGAGAGTGGACATCCCTGTCTTGTTCCTGATCTTAGGGGAAAGGCTCCCAGTGCTTCCCCATTGAGAATGATATTTGCTGTTGGCTTTTCATAGATGGCTTTTAAGATGTCGAGGAATGTTCCCTCTATCCCTACACTCTGAAGAGTTTTAATCAGGAATGGATGCTGTATTTTGTCAAATGCTTTCTCTGCATCCAATGAGAGGATCATATGGTTCTTGGTTTTTCTCTTGCTGATATGATGAATCACATTGATTGTTTTACGGGTGTTGAACCAGCCTTGTGTCCCAGGGATAAATCCTACTTGGTCTTGGTGAATAATTTTCTTAATGTACTGTTGGATCCTATTGGCCAGTATCTTGTTGAGAATTTTTGCATCCATGTTCATCAGGGATATTGGTCTGTAATTCTCCTTTTTGGCGGGGTCTTTGTCTGGCTTTGGAATTAAGGTGATGCTGGCTTCATAGAACGAATTTGGAAGTACTCCATCTCTTTCTATCTTTCCAAACAGCTTTAGGAGAATAGGTATGATTTCTTCTTTAAACGTTTGATAAAATTCTCCTGGGAAGCCATCTGGCCCTGGACTCTTGTGTCTTGGGAGGTTTTTGATGACTGCTTCAATTTCCTCCCTGGTTATTGGCCTGTTCAGGTTTTCTATTTCTTCCTGTTCCAGTTTTGGTAGTTTGTGGCTTTCCAGGAATGCGTCCATTTCTTCTAGATTGCCTAATTTATTGGCGTATAGCTGTTCATAATATGTTTTTAAAATCGTTTGTATTTCCTTGGTGTTGGTAGTGATCTCTCCTTTCTCATTCATGATTTTATTAATTTGAGTCTTCTCTCTCTTCTTTTTAATAAGGCTGGCTAATGGTTTATCTATCTTATTAATTCTTTCAAAGAACCAACTCCTGGTTCTGTTGATCTGTTCCACAGTTCTTCTGGTCTCGATTTCGTTGAGTTCTGCTCGAATCTTTATTAACTCCCTTCTTCTCTTGGGTGTAGGATCTATTTGCTGTTTTTTCTCTAGCTCCTTTATGTGTAAGGTGAGCTTTTGTATTTGAGTTCTTTCCAGTTTTTGAATGGATGCTTGTATTGCGATGTATTTCCCCCTTAGGACTGCTTTTGCTGCATCCCAAAGATTTTGAACAGTTGTATCTTCATTCTCATTAGTTTCCATGAATCTTTTTAATTCTTCCTTAATTTCCTGGTTGACCCTTTTATCTTTTAGCAGGATGGTCCTTAACCTCCATGTGTTTGAGGTCCTTCCAAACTTCTTGTTGTGATTTAGTTCTAATTTCAAGGCATTATGGTCCGAGAATATGCAGGGGACAATCCCAATCTTTTGGTATCGGTTCAGACCCGATTTGTGACCCAATATGTGGTCTATTCTGGAGAAAGTTCCATGTGCACTTGAGAAGAATGTGTATTCAGTTGAGTTTGGATGTAAAGTTCTGTAGATATCTGTGAAATCCATCTGGTCCAGTGTATCATTTAAAGCTCTCGTTTCTTTGGAGATGTTTTGCTTAGAAGACCTATCGAGTATAGAAAGAGCTAGATTGAAGTCACCAAGTATAAGTGTATTATTATCTAAGTATTTCTTCACTTTGCTTAATAATTGATTTATATATTTGGCAGCTCCCACATTCGGAGCATATATATTGAGGATTGTTAAGTCCTCTTGTTGAATAGATCCTTTAAGTATGATATAGTGTCCCTCTTCATCTCTCACTACAGTCTTTGGGGTAAATTTTAGTTTATCTGATATAAGGATGGCTACCCCTGCTTTCTTTTGAGGACCATTCGAATGGTAAATGGTTCTCCAACCTTTTATTTTCAGGCTGTAGGTGTCCTTCTGTCTAAAATGAGTCTCTTGTAGACAGCAAATAGATGGGTCCTGCTTTTTTATCCAGTCTGAAACCCTGCGCCTTTTGATGGGGTCATTAAGCCCGTTCACATTCAGAGTTACTATTGAGAGATATGAGTTTAGTGTCATCATGATATCTATTCAGTCTTTGTTTTTGTGGACTGTTCCACTGAACTTCTTCTTAAAGGGGAATTTTAAGAGGCCCCCTTAAAATTTCTTGCAGAGCTGGTTTGGAGGTCACATATTCTTTTAGTTGCTGCCTGTCTTGGAAGCTCTTTATCTCTCCTTCCATTTTGAATGAGAGCCTTGCTGGATAAAGTATTCTTGGCTGCATGTTCTTCTCATTTAGGACCCTGAATATATCCTGCCAGCCCTTTCTGGCCTGCCAGGTCTCTGTGGAGAGGTCTGCTGTTACCCTAATACTCCTCCCCATAAAAGTCAGGGATTTCTTGTCTCTTGCTGCTTTAAGGATCTTCTCCTTATCTTTGGAATTTGCAAGCTTCACAATTAAATGTCGAGGTGTTGAACGGTTTTTATTGATTTTAGGGGGGGATCTCTCTATTTCCTGGATCTGAATGCCTGTTTCCCTTCCCAGATTAGGAAAGTTTTCAGCTAGAATTTGTTCAAATACATATTCTGGCCCTCTGTCCCTTTCGGCGCCCTCGGGAACCCCAATTAAACGTAGGTTTTTCTTCCTCAGGCTGTCGTTTATCTCCCTTAATCTATCTTCATGGTCTTTTAATTGTCTCTTTTTTCCTCAGTTTCCCTCTTTGCTATCAACTTGTCTTCTATGTCACTCACTCGTTCTTCCACCTCGTTAACCCTCGTCGTTAGGACTTCTAGTTTGGATTGCATCTCATTCAATTGATTTTTAATTTCTGCCTGATTAGCTCTAAATTCTGCAGTCATGAAGTCTCTTGAGTCCTTTATACTTTTTTCTAGAGCCACCAGTAGCTGTATAATAGTGCTTCTGAATTGGCTTTCTGACATTGAATTGTAATCCAGATTTTGTAACTCTGTGGGAGAGAGGACTGTTTCTGATTCTTTCTTTTGAGGTGAGGTTTTCCTTCTAGTCATTTTGCTCAGTGCAGAGTGGCCAAAAGCAAGTTGTATTGGGAAAAAGAGAAAAAGAGAGGAGAGAAAGAAGGAAAGAAAAGAGAAAGGGAAAAAAAAAGAAAAAAAAAGGGAAGAAAAAGAAAAAAAAATGAAAAAAAAGAAGAAAAAGAGAAAGAAAAAGAAAGGAGAAAAAAAGGGGGTGGGGGAAGGAAACAAATCAAAAAGCAGAACAAAACAAAAACAAAAACAAAAACAAAAACAAAAACAAACAAACAAAAAAAAGAATCACCGGGGAGTATCTTCTGATTCTGTGTACTTTAAGTCCCTTGGCTTCTCCTGGAAGTTGTCCGTCTAGCTGGTGTTCTGGGGGAGGGGCCTGTTGTGCTGATTTTCAGGTGTTAGCAGTTGGGGGAGCTGCTGTGCCCCTGCCTGGTGCAGGGCTCGGTGGGGGTTGTTTACCCCGTGAGGCCGCAGGAGGAATAGCCCCAGTGGCGGGGCAGCTCTGGAAACCTGGATTCAGCCCCCGCAGGAACTCCGGAGCTCTCCGTCTGCAGGGCCTGGAGGCTCCGGGGCGGGGCCGCTGATCTGCTCAGCTGGGGCAGGAGCCTCCTTGCTGTCCTGGGCCCTCCCGGCCTCTGCCTGTCCCGGGGGAGGCGGGATCCTGGGCTGTGTCCCGGCGCCCTGTGCTCCGGAGCCTGCGCTGGTGGATTCGCGCTCCGGGCCGCGCAGCCCCCTCCGTGGAGCCGCCGCCCGAGCCCCTCCGAGCTGCTCCTGGAACCGCGCAGCCCCCTCCGCACGGAGCCTCTTCCTCTGCCCGAGCCCCTCCGAGCTGCTCCCGGGGCCGCGCAGCCCCCTCCGCGGAGCCGCCGCCCGAGCCCCTTCAGCTGCTCCGGGTCCCGCCGGGTCCCGCCGTGCGCGCTGCAGCCCTTAGGGAGCTCGGCGCACTCTCCTGGGTGCGCAGTTGCTGTTACTGTCCCCGGGAGCCCGAGGGCATCCCCGCCCTCCTGGGTCCTGCTCCAACTCCCCGCGAGCCCCTTTCCGCCGGGAAGGTCGGTGCAGCTCCTGCTCCTCCGGGACGGGGCTCTCCTGTCCTGGGGACACTCGCCCCGGCCTCAGCCCGGCTCCTCGCGGGCCCCTCCCCCTTGGAGGCCTTTGTTTCTTTACTTCTTTTTCCCCGTCTTCCTACCTTGATAGAAGCGCGAACTCTTCTCACTGTTGCATTCCAGCTGGTCTCTCTTTAAATCTCAGGCCGAATTCATAGATTTTCAGGATAATTTGAAGGTTTTCTAGGTAGTTTGGTGGAGACAGGTGATTTGGGGACCCTACTCTTCCACCATCTTGCTCCTCCCCCCCTTTTTCTGGCAATATTTTTAAGAATGGGAAAGAAGAGTTAGATTTTGTTTGAAAGCAATGAGAGAAGGATGAATTAATGTCACTGAGTTCAAGTGTGTAACAAAAATACAGCAAAGATTTAAGATTATGAAGTGGTAACAAAATAAATTATAGTTTAAGGCTGCATTTCCTGAAATGCAGGACAGATATATTCTTGTGTAAAATATATATTTATGATATATGGGATAGTGTTTCTGTCTTGCTGACTCCCAAGAGTGGCTTTGTCCCAGGTTATATCAAACTGAGTCAAATCAGTAACCTAACCTAAAATCTTCCATAATCATTACTACTTGTTTCCTGATGAGATCTACTCCCTTCCAGGAATAGCTCATATGAATGAAGTGCAAAACCCTCAGATTTTAGCCATTAGCTCACCTAAAAATGTCTTGTGGGTGTCTTTTGATATTTTGAATTCTGTTTTTACCACCTAGACATAGTTTAGATAGTTTATTTTTCCTTACTATGTTCCTGATAACTTTTCTTTTCAGTTTCATTAGATCTTTTCAGAATCACTAGATGACCTAATTTTTTATGTAGGTTTCATTTTACTGTGGACTGTGAAACATGATGTTAGATACATTTAAATGGGACAAAAAGTAAATTTTCTGCCATTAGCATCTGTCTGGCATCTCTAATGATTGTGAAAAATAATTTTAAGATAAATTTAACAATGATAGTATACAATTCTTGTGTTCTTTCATATAAGTTGTCAACATTATTACAGACTTATTTTACATCATAATTTTAAAATTTCACTCTCAGGTGAAATTGGGCTACAGAGATCTTGTTGTTTACTTTATCCTTCAGTTTGAACACAGACCCATTGGAGTCTCTGGATCAAACAATGATTTCCACTTTCACTTGGTTAGAAATTAAATGACTCCTCAGAGTCAGTCTCATTTGTGATTATCTTCTGGTAAAACACATGTTTTTGAACTAATGACATTGAAATTCATGCTTTTTTTGAGTAAAACTGAAGAAAACAAAACAATAACAAAATCACTTTTTATTTTTTTATTTTTTTATTTTTTTTTTAAAATCACTTTTTAGTTATCATTTATTCATCATTTGATGTGGACCAGTGCCTCATGTGATTTAACACCATGGGATGCCAAGTTTGCCATTATGACCATTGTAAATAATAAATATTTACTTAGCAGATAGCCATTGGTTAATTGTAACGAGAGGTTAACATTTAGATAAAAATGAAATTATAGATACCCCTAGTAAATCTACTGGGGCTGAACTGTTGTGTTCATCTCTTTGTATATCTTGTGAAGCAAAGTAAAGGAGGGCCAGAATACAATCATGTGGGCTAATTTTGCTGAATCCTCATTCATAGGATTTTCATATTGTTTACAAAATAACCTTGACAGGTCTTTCTTGCTAAAGCCTTGATACTGAGACTCTGTAAGGCAATAAGAGAAAGGTGGGCTTGGACTCTCAAAAATGGAGAATGGTGAGTGATGTCTCTCACTTTTTACTTCCAATAGACCTGTGTTTCTATTTCACATTGGCTCCTGTTCTCCTTTATTTCTCCAACTATTATAATCCTTTTATTCTTCACTTTTCAGCAAAGACACTCAGGATTTACCGTCTCAGGGCATTTACCATCTTAGTTGTCTAATTGCCTGTTCTCTCAACCTCCTGGTCCCCTTTCAGTATTAGTGCATGGAGAATCCAATTTTGTTTCAATCTAACTGTCTGTATTCTGAAGTCAAATGGAGGACTAGCACAATAGAGTGCTGGGCCCCACTCTCTGAGTTTCTGATCCAGTAGGTCTGGGGTGTGGTCTAAAGTTTCCATTCTGTCAGGTTCCAGTACTTGTTGATGCTACTCCAGGGACCACACTTTGAGAGCTACTGCTCTCAAGTGCCACTTGATACAGCACTGCTATAATACAAATCCTGAGTTATTCTGTATATCCTAAGGTGGACCCTATAGCTATTTTAGTTAATCAAGACAGTGGAGTGATATCAGCATCAAAGTGGCATAAGACATCCCTTGTTTATTATTCCCATCCTCAACAACAAAAATTTGGCAACCATCCATGGTTAAGAATGTTTTTGAGGGGGCTAATGATCCAGTATCCCAGGAGGAGTCTCACTGATCTGTGCATCAGGTAACAAGAAGGTAAACCTCAGTCCTGGCTATGGACCTTGTGGTGGCCCATGAACTGGCTTCAGCCCTTCTTGGCCAAGATCCCTCTTGATCCTGGAAAACAATAGCTAAGCAAATGAGAGAGCCTTTGTGGTATTTCATATTTCCAGAGAAGTTCCAGTATTCTGCTCTGTAGCAGCAAAAAATGTGAATTTGGATACATTGGAGTGGTCAGTTATTAGAGACTGAAGGAGGTGACTATGACTTTGGATATGAAAATAGCAACACAAAATTTTAAGGAACATGAAAAATCAAGGATATAAGATGACCCCAAAGGATCAGTTATCTTCTGGCAACCAAACCCAAATTCTTGGAGATCTCTAATTTATCAGATAAAGGATTCAGAAGAACTGTTTTAAGGAAACTCAATGAGCCACAAGAAAACAAAGAAAATTAAGTGAAGTTAGGAAAATAATACATAACCAAAATGAGAAATTTAACAAAGAGAAATAATAAAAAAGAATCAAACAAATTCTGGAGCTAGGGAATGCAATGAATGAAATGAAAAATGCAATAGATAGCATCAACAGTAGACCAGATCAAGCAGAACAAAGTTTCAGTGAGATTAAAAATAGGAACTTTGAAAGTATCCAGTTGGAGAAGAACAAAGAAAAAAGAATGAAAAAGAGTGAATTAAAGTCTGTATAGTTTTTGGGATGCCATCAAAAGGATCAATCTGTGAATCAGTTAAGTTCCAGAAGGGGAACAGGGGGAGAAGGGGTGAGAAAGCATATTAAAAGAAATGACCAAGAGTATTTTGGATATCTGAATTCATGAAATTTAGATCATCAAACAAAGTCAACTTAAAGAGATCCTCTCCATGATGCATTTTAACAAAACTGTCAAAGGTCAGATACAAAGAATCTTAAAAGCACAATAATAAAAGCTTATAACTTACCAAGGAACCTGCATAAGACAATGAAATATCCGACAGAGAAAGACAAATAATGTATTATTTATATGTGACGTTCTAAAAAGCTAAACTAATTGGAAGAGATAGTAGAATGGTGGTTTGCCAGAGGTTGGGATGTTGGGGAAGTGGGGAGATGTTGGCCAAAGGGTACAAACTTCCAGTTATAAGATGAATAGTTTCTTGGGATCTAGTGTATAGCATGATGCTTATAGTTAATAATACTGTTATATACTTGGAAGTTTCTAAGGGAGTAGATCTTAAATATTTTCACCACAAAAAATAAATGGTAATTAAGTGACATGATAGAGTTGCTAACTAAAACTCTGGTGGTAATTATTTTGAAATACACATAAGTGTATCAAATCAAAGCATTGTATACCTTCATTGTTATGTGTCAATTATATTTCAGTAAGCTGGAAAAATAAAAGGACACTAAGAGTTAGAAAAAACAAAAAACAAAACTAAACAAACAAATCCCACAGATATACATATTCTTACATATGGACATGTAGGAATATGGAGTCCTCAGACACAGACAAATATAACTGATCATGATGATGTAGATCTCTCCTATTTATAAAACAGAAACCCAAACCATAAATTTCTTATGAAACTGCTAGGAAAATTGGATAGGCCATTCATTCCATATGCAAAGGAATGAACTTGGACCTCTACTGCCCACCTTTTAAAAAAAATTAACTCAAAATGGATCAAAGACCTGAATGTAAGACCTTAAATGATAAAATGTTTAGAGGAAAACATAAGCATAAATCTTTATGACATTGGACTAGGCAATGATTTCTTATACATACACCAAAAGCACAAGAAACAAAAGAAGGAATAAACTAATGGGACTTTATCTAAATTAGAAACATTTGTGCTACAAATAACACCATTACTAAAGTGAAAATTGCATGTGTGTGCGTGTGTGCTTCTGTGCATATTTTACTAACTCTACATTCAAATACATGTTGGTACCTTGAAATTGGCCATGATGGGAATATTTATAGAATGGAAATCAACAAATGTTAAAAATCAGGGCTGTTTTTTTTTTTTTTTTTCTGGAGATGCAGATGCTTAACAAACTGTGATGCCCAAGGACTTCATGGAAATATATCTTTGAATTATATTCTACAACCAGTCTCATTGCATGCTCTGACTAGCTTTCTTCCTGTTCTCTCTTTTTGTAGTGATGCTGTCCTCCAATCCATTCTCATTGTTCTCTGACATGAATGTGATTATGACATTTGTTTATTTAAAACTTCCTGACTATCTTTGTAATGGATCCAATGTAAGTTCGCTCCTTGGTGAGTCACAGATACACCAGGTAGAGTTGCCACACAAAGTAAACTTTATTTGCAGCAAAGGAAATCCTGGGGAGTAACTTCCAAAGCTGTGACTCTCTGAGCAAGGATGGATAGGTTCCTTTAATTTAGAGTTAGGATGAATATTGGAAAAGAGGATCCCTGTCTCCATTTGTAGAGGTAGGCATAAGGTCACTCATGCACCTTGAGGAAACATACCTATATATACATTCTGTGTTATGTGAATGAGGCTTGTGCTCCTCCTTGGGCTGAGATTTTAGTATTATAATGAGGTAAAGGTAATGGTCAATTATTTTAAAGGTCACTACATGGTCCTTCCACACAGGCACGAGTTGGGGGGTTACATTCAAACAGGTCTGAGTGGTCTGGGCTGGGTAGAGGTCTTGTCAAGATAGTCACTATTGCTTGAGGGTGATTTCACTATTTGCCTGAGTTAAGGAACAAGCTGGAAAGAAGGGCTTAAGGAAAAGTGTGGGACAAAGGTCATTGAATACAAGGAGGCGGGCAGTAAAAGTCATGTCTTAGGTTCTAGCTTCTGACATCGTCACATCATCTTCAAGATGAAGTTTAGACTCTGTCATTTCAGATCCCTTCCTCTCTGGAATTTTTCCAGTTACTTTGAAGTACTACTTGATGGCATCCCTTACTTTTGGGACTGTGTACCTATAATCCCTTTGTCTGAAAAAATTGTTTTCCTCTTTCTCTGTATGATGTACTCATTTATTCTAAGGCTTACTGAAGTCAGAACATTGCTTCTGAAGAGACTTCCTATACATCTCTCCTTCTGGGCTTTGCTACCTTCTCACCCCCAACACTGTGGGT
The DNA here is from genome assembly GCF_048164855.1 of Canis lupus baileyi. Classification (NCBI taxonomy): domain Eukaryota; kingdom Metazoa; phylum Chordata; class Mammalia; order Carnivora; family Canidae; genus Canis; species Canis lupus. The sequence continues at coordinate 31,917,679 of NC_132849.1, forward strand.
GAACTAACTGTACTTGCTTGGTATATAAACTTCCTTACTTCTCATTTTAATCAGCTTCTTGATGGGAAGGCTGAGGTTTTATTTATTTCTTTATTCTCAGCATCTAGTATATTTTGGAACATTATAGATGGTAAAAGAAGATTTTGGAATGTGTTAAATTTTTAGGAGAAAAGTTTCCTTTATAAGAACTTATCATATTAGGGAGAGATAACATAAATGTTCTGAAGTGTTGAAAAACTTACCTTGATCGAATTGTATAGCATTCATTGCAAAAGACAGAAAAGGCCTATTTGAAGGAATTTACTGGAGAATTTATAATAATAGTGACTACTTGCATTTGAATAACTTTACATTTGAATACTTGTATTTGTGACGGAATACTAAAGTAAAACAAATTTTAATTAAGATGACAAATCTTCATTGTCCTAAGTGCAATGAAAAATGTTGAGAGATTTTTCTTTACATATAAACTTCACAGAAGTAAGTTAGTCATGACAGCAGACTATTTGAACTTCAATAATATTTATCTCTAAGACTGTCAATTTAAAACTTCAAGGAAGGTAGATAAGATATATTAAACTTCCTTTAACAACTACCAAAATGTATCATGGTTTAACATTAAATATCTTAGAGAAAAGTATAGATAATATATTCACTGCTTTATCAAATAATATCATTTATATTTATTCTTTCTTTATATAATATTAAATACTGCTATGTGTTATACTAAATTCTAGGGAATATAGAAAAGGCCAGAAGACTATTTTTTACCTGGGAGTTCATGGTTAATGGGAGAGAATAGTTCTAGCCAGAAAGAATGAAAGGTATGGTTATTTGTTATGGCAGTATATATTGATGATGATGATGGTGATGATGATAGTGACAAGAGAACAACCATGGGGACAGTGATGATAGGTGTGCTCATTGAGTAAATATTTTGTTTCAGGTGATTTGCGAATTGAATCCTCATTGGCTCCTGTCAACAAATCTGCAAGGAAAATCTTTTTAAATCCTCCCACTTTAGATCATAAATCTGAGTTTCAGAAAGAAATCATGAAACTTTACCTCAAGTAGTAAATAGCAAATTCATTCTTAAATGGCACATAGTAGATTGAGGTTTCCAACAAAATCTATCCAATCCTAGAGTCCAGTTTTTCTTAATATACCCTGGAATGTAAATCAGAAAACAATTAGTTCTTGTCCCATTTCCTGTTAGGTTAGAGGAACTTTAGTCAGTGAACCCTTCTTCAAGTCAGCTTTCTCACCAGTGGAATGGAGATGATAGTGTCTGTCTTGAATATTATCATAGGGATTCTATAAAGACTGAATGCACAGAAGACCTGAAAAGTTTTTATTCATAAAAGTAAAGCCCTTTTGTGAACAATTCTTGAGGTGTACCAGTATATGTTGTCATCATAAATAATATATAAAAATATAATAATCTACATTTTTTCCAAAACTACAGTTTTGGGCAGCCCAGGTGGCACAGCGGTTTAGTGCTGCCTGCAGCCTGGGGTGTGATCCTGGAGACCTGGGATCAAGTCCCACGTTGGGCTCCCTGCATGGAGCCCGCTTCTCCCTCTGCTTGTGTCTCTTCCTCTCTCTCTCTCTCTCTATAAATAAATAAAAAATCTTTAAAAAAATAAATAAAACTACAGTTTTGATATGGTTCCAAAGGCACACCACAAAAAACCCCCCAACAAAATAAATAATATAAATGAGATTATGTTGTATATAAGCTATAAACTTTAAGAAGAGAAGTTTCTTTCCAGAATTGATTTTTAGATGCTAGCAACCTGAAACGTGATGACTAATTTTCCGGGTCCTATCTCCCAACCAGGAATCCTGAATATTGTACTCTTGTAGAAATTTTCATGCTGCTTTATGTGCTACTTATTGTTAGGTGAGGACTGACATGAATTATGTGTAGCCACATTCAAGGATAATTTGAGGTAGAGAGGGCTTGAAATGCATGCAGTATGGCTCTGTTTCAAAAGTCAAATAGTAATGTCAAGACCTGAAAATGTCTGATGTATATAAATGTATATTTCTCTTTAGTTCTTTTTTTTTAATTGTTTTTCAGATTTATTTATTTATTTATTTATTTATTTTTAAATTTTTTTTAAAAAAGCTTTTATTTAGTTTTCATGAGAGTCAGAGAGAGAGAGAGAGAGAGAGAGAGAGAGAGAGGCAGAGACACAGGCAGAGGGAGAAGCAGGCTCTACACAGGGAGCCCGATGCGGGACTCGATCCCGGGACTCCAGGATCACGCCCTGGGCCAAAGGCAGACGCTAAACCGCTGAGCCACCCAGGGATCCTCTGTTTTTCAGTTTTATAGAGAAACAATTGATGTACATCATTATATAAGTTTAAGGCATGCAGCATGATGGTTTGATTTACATATGTTGTAAAATAATTACCATAATATGTTCATCTTACATCCATCTTTTTAAAAAAACTTTAATTCTATTGTGCTTAATATATAGCATTATATTAGTTTAAGATTTACAATAGAGTGATTCTACATTCCATATATAACTCAGTGCTCATAAAATAAGTATACTCTTAATCCACTTCATCTATTTCCCCTGTCCCCCTATTACCTCCCCTTTGGTAACCATCAACTTTTTCTCTGTAGTTAAGAAACTGGTTTTTTTGCCTCTTTATTTTTTCTTTGTTCATTTGTTTTGTTTCTTAAATCCCACATATGAGTGAAATGGTATGGTATTTGTCTTTCTCTGATTGGCTTATTTCACATAGCATTATACTCTCTAGATCCATCCATATTGTTGCAAATGGCAAAATTTCATTTTTTTGATATCTCAATAATATTCCATTTTGTATATATACCACCTCTTCTTTATGTATTCATCTATTGATGGACATTTGGGCTGCTCCCATAGTTTGGCTATCATAAATAATGCTGCAATAAACATAGGGGTGCATATATCCCTTTCAATTAGTGTTTCCAGAATTTTATGGTAGATACTCAGTAGTGGAATTACTGGATTGTATAGTAGTTCTATTTTTAATTTTTTGACGAACCTCCATACTGTTTTCCACAGTGGCTATATCAGTTTGCATTCCCATCAATAAAATGAGGGTTCTTTTTTCTCCATATCCTCCTAACATTTGTTTGTTGAATTTTTTATTTTAGCCATTTTGACACGTGTGAGTTGGTATCTCATTGTGGTATTTCCCTGATGACGATTGATGTTGCGTATCTCTTCATGTGTCTTTTGGCCATCTGTGTGTCTTCTTGGGGAAATGTCTGTTCATGTCTTCAGCTCATTTTTTATTGAATTATTTGGGGGGTATTTTGGTATTCATTTATATAAATTCTTTACATATTTTGGATACTAATCCCTTATTAGGTATGTCATTTGCAAATATGTCTTCTCCCATTCAGTAAGTTGTCTTTTAGTTGTGTTGGTTGTTTCATTTGCTGTGCAGAAGCTTTTTATTTTAATTGTCCCAACAGTTTATTTTGCTTTTGTTTCCCTTGCATCAAGAGACACTTTTAAAAAGATGTTATGGTTGATGTCAGGTAAATTACTGCCTATGCTCTCTTCTAGGATTTTTATGGTTTCGGGTCTCACATTTACATCCTTAATCCATTTGAGTTTATTTTTGTAGATGGTCTAAGAAGGTGGTCCAGATTCATTCTTGTACATGTAGTTATCCCACTTTCCCAACCCCATTTGTTGAAGAGACTAACTTTCTCCCACCACATATTCTTGCCTCCTTGGTCAAACATTAATTAACCATATAATTGTGGGCTTATTCCTATGCTTTCTATTCTGTTCCATTGATCTATATGTCTATTTTTGTGCCCGTATTATACTGTTTTGGTTACTACAGCTTTGTAATATAACTTGAAGTCTGGAATTATGATATGTCCAACAATCCCAAGAACATCTGAAGAAAGTCCGGATACTGATGATTACATGTAGACTGCATTATATTTAACAACAACAACAACAACAACAACAACAACAACAGAAACACCTTTGAGGAACAAAAAGCAGAGTCCCTTGTTTTTTATATTTCTTAATAGCTGAGGGTATCTTAGAAATCATTCTAACCTTAAAGCAGAGAGAGCTTTTGCAAATTAGCAGAAAGAAAATAAAAAGGACAACCAAAGGAAATGTTCTATACTGATCTGTTCAGTCTCTAAATTTATATCCGTGGAAAATACTCCGTCTCCTCTTGACACAGGCATTCTGCTCTCCTTGGCTGCTTCCCATACTTCTGGCCTTGTGGGTATTTGGAAACAGATAAATCAAAAAGAGCTTAAGCATTTAAATGAGCATTTGATATTATAACTCCTACAAGTTAAAGGCTGTTATACAACTATTTTTTGAATACTGGTAGCATTTATCTGCGATTCAAACCTATTTTTTCATCCTATGTATTTGTTTGATTAGCATGATTTTTGACTGTTGACATTTCCAGGACAAATGTGTACAGTAAGGGTGTGTGTAAGGCACTAAACTATTACTACATTGAATTAGCTAATGATAGACAATACCAGTAATTAAATGTGCTTGGTAAAATACATTATAGTATTTCAATATTGCACCTATGCTTTGGGGTTTTTGAACATTATTTTTCCTCATATTTGTGGAAAATGCAATGGTTTGCATGCAGTAATTTCAGTGGCTGAAGAAAAGATCATTTTCTGTTTTCAAACTTCTTCCCTCTAGCACTGATGCCTGAAATTTCTATCCCAGAGAATAAAATAAGGTATTCCAGACTGAGAAATAGAGATTTTTAAGACAGCAACTATGTAACTTCTTACTTCTTTCAGTCCAAAATGTAAATACCTATCTTTTGGGCTTTCCTGAGGCTGGTAGAAAGGAAGAATGAGCAGAAAATAATGGAAAAATTCTAAGATCGTGCAACCTTGCCTACAACTGTTATACCTCTGTCATCTAGCAATGTATGCATGAAGAATATTAACTAAATTTCTTAATGCAAAAGTAATTCCATTTTTTACCAGAATGGCCCAATGTATTGTATACATGCTTTTTATATACATAGACTTAGAACTGAAATTCAGGCAGTGTATTTCTTTTTGTTTTTTTATTTTAAAGAAATGTATTTCTATTTCAGAAGTCAAACTGCAACAACATCAGCACTGATTTTTTCCTTAATTCTTTTAGGACTTTAAATACATTACAAAGCCAAATGACAACATCCAGCTCTTGAGTTCTTCCAAAATTTAAAATATGTTCCACTCTCTTTGCTTTTAAGTTTCTGATGAGAATTTGACCCTTAATCAATAGACCCTTTTTCCTGTATGTAATGTGTGTGTACATATGTGTGCATGTAGATGTTTGTGTGTCTTACCACTTTTAAACTTTGTTCTTTGTCTTTCATATTCGGTATTTTTTTTTAAAGATTTTATTTATTTATTCATGAGAGACACACAGAGAGAGGCAGAGACATAGACAGAGGGAGAAGCAGGCTCCCTGCAGGGAGCCCAATACAGGACTCGATTCTGGGAGTCCAGAATCACGCCCTGAACCAAAGGCAGACACTCAACCACGGAGCCACCAGGCGTTCCTCATATTCAATATTTTGATCATGATGTGACTCCATATGATTTATTTATTTAGTTATTTTCTTAATGGTCATTGAGAGTTTATATCTAAACTTTGTCTTTTCTCAAATTAGGAAATTTTTGATATTATTTTGTGAAATATATATTTTTGTGCCATTCTCTCTTTCTTCACCTTTTAGGCCTCTATTACGCATTTGATGGACTGTTTGATGTTATGAAATAGGCCTTGAGTTCTATCTTTTCCCCTTGTTTTTTTTTTTATTGAATGATTTGTGTTGATCTATTCAAGTTAACATTTTATTCTATCATTTACCTTAAAAAGTTCAGTTCAGTCCACGTAGGAAATTTTAAATTTTAGATACTATGTTTTCATTCTATAATTTCATTGAGTTTATTGATTATTATTTTTCTCTTCCATGATTTCTGATCTTTTTATTCTTTGCAGGTATGTATTTACTGTTTTTTGCTTGTTTGTTTGTTTGTGTTAAATTGAGGAAGGTTATCAAAGCCAGTTTAAAATATTTGTCTTCTAGTTCCAGCACTGATTCATCTTGGGGTTGGTTCCAGATAATTTTGTCACACTCTTTAGAATGTGTTTCATTTTCCTGACTATTGGTATGTTGGGTAATTTTTGTATCATAGCCTGAACACTGAGAATATTAAGTTGTGGAGAAAACAGATTTTGTTATTTATCCCAAATGAGTATCATTTCTTTTGTTTTACCAGGTAGTTATCATGTCTGGATGTGAACTGCAACTCTGTGTTTGGGCAGGAGCTCCAGTCTAAGTTTAGTTGTTCGGTCCTTAGCTGAGGTTTAGCTTTAAATCTATATCTTACATGTGTGGTTCCAGGATCAGTCATAGATGTGGGTACAGAACTTGGGAATACCTTCGCTTTATTTTTAGTTCCTTTGGTTCCTCCATTTTCCTGTGGGACCACGATTTCTCCAACTACAGTTTTTTCATTAGCACACTTGCTCGCTTGCACGTTGTCCCTTCTGCAATTGGCCTCAGGTTTAAAACCACGGAAGTGGGAATTCACTTTGTGTAATGTTCTTCTGCAACACAGTTTTTTCGGGTTGCTGCTTTTTGTGTTATATCCACATTTTATAGTTGTTATGTAAGGGGGAATTATTCTGGAAGTATTTTGCTCCATTCTTACCAGAAATGGAGAGCAATAGGATTTTGTTTTTTGTAGTTTTTTTTTTTGTAAGTAATGATTAAAATGTTTCTCTTATGTCAAAGGAACAGATTAAGTGTGCGTATTGTATCTAATTTACTTGCTGGGTAACATTACATAGTCATTTGAAATCACAGAAAAACCAGCAAATTTGTAATTCTTTCTCTTTCATAAAAATCAAATGTCAAATACCTCTTCAGGTTTAACAAGACCTTTTAGGACTCTACCATAATATAAATAATGTACATCTGTGTGACATGAAATATTTTCATAATTTTCCCCATAATATTGCACAGCAGTATGAATATTTTACTTTATTTGAAAGATCTTATTTTTTTATAAAGTTCTCCACATCCGTGATATACTATAGCATTTTACATATTCCTGGCTTCAGATAACTTGCTATAATACTAGGATATGAATGATTAGTGAGTGAATTTTACATTGAATGTTGTATGCATAGCTGTCGTATATTCTCTTTAAGCCCTGTCTAAACAACGTCTCTTTCATATTTTTCTATGTTTTTGTTTCTCCCAGTAAAACACTGTTTTCATTAAATAAGTTATACACAATAAGCAATAGATTTTTGCAATACAAATGAGTATGCTATTCCGTACTTTACAAAACAAATATTTATTTTGTTACTGAAATAGAATCTCACAAACATCATAAACTGAGCCTATTAACAGTATCAGCACCTTCATGTAAGTATATAACAAAATGCCTATATAGCATGATTTTCTAAGTACTCTTTTCTTCTTAATCAGTATTTGTTTGAATCTTTGAAGAATGATGGCTGAAAGAGAATGTATTGAAATTATCATTTTTATTACTTTATGAATTCACCCAGTTTTAATGTAGCATCAAAATAAGTGTTTCCTCAATGATATGTGGGTTTTTGTTTTAATAAGAAATTTTGGAAAAAATTAAGTTTAATAAATTTCTGAAATATCACATTATTTTAAACACCAATCTTTCCCATGAACATAAATAAAAATGGTGATTTTTCTTTATAGCCTACATGCTTACATTTAAAATATATTGAAAATCATAATGGCTTAATGTTATCATTAATTAGAACAGAATAATTTCACTATAATCCTCAGCAAAATCTGAATTTTACTTGGCGACCATGACAATGCTTTTATTAACCATCTTATTTGGAAATGAGATATGCATCTAAAAAGAAATAGTAAGTGGTTAAATGAGCCTCCTTATCTGGTTCAAAAATAACAGATCCTCAAGGGTCAATAGGGTTATTTCCTAATTTGATGAGAGTTCTATACAACTTTTCTTTATTTTAAAAAAGCAATAAAATATACTTCAATAGAAGAATGCTTAGGCCTGTTATAATCTTCTAAAAGATAATAGAAATCTACATCTTTGCCTAGATACAGTATTTCCAATTTAGTACCGTATTGGAACTATCTGGAAGGGAAATGTTTATCTGATTTGACAACATATTTTTTCAAATGTCTTGAATTATGCATTTTCCTGATATAATTAGGCCTTTTGGGGGAACCTAGAATATTGAAAATAATATGCATTCAATTCATTTTTAAGGAAGCTTTTTTGCTGAGATCAGAAATGGCAATAATCAGTGTCAAGGCAAAGTACACATCAATTGTCAAATATAATTACAAATTTTGCAGTGTTAAATGGAGATATTGAAGGTAAATATTATTTATGAAAACACCTTGATATCCCAAATAAATGAAATTGAATTTAGATGAAATTATACTTAACTCTGAGGAAAAAAACATAAATTGAAAGAAAAGGAACCTAATTTGGGGCCTAACTGCAAGAGCAATATAAAGGGATACTTCTCGTTAAAGAAAAGTATGTTTTTAAAATGCAGAGAGTGTAACACTGGGGAAAACATAAGGGATAATTATCCATTAACCTGATGTTGGGTATATCAGTCAGGATCTTTTCATGAAGCAGATAACAATAAACAAAAGACACTGAAAATAATTTAATGAAGTAACTATTTGCTGAGAAAGAAGATGTTACCAAAACTTGGCAAAAGCTGATTGTAGAAGAGGCGCTGCTCTTGCAGGAGCAGTGACCAAAGATACTGTGCAGCCTGGTCAGACTAAAACAATGGCCTGACCGAACAGCGAGCAGAGGGGAAGGAAGTATCATCCAATCTCTGCCTTCTGCTTTTGCCTTGCATTGGCTGAAACTAGTCAGAAACCAGGGCGATGCAGTCCACTGAGCCTCCTGAGACGTGTGTAGAGTGTAGAGGGGCAGACAAAAGATCAGAGGGGCGGAAGGAGATAAGCAACCTTGGGTCACTTTCTTTTGCTTAGGTGAATGTGCATTAGATTTTGTCATATTGCAGTTAATCAAAGTTTTCATGTTAGCAAACTGAAGGTTAGCATGGCTGAAGTATAAAGGGTGAAAGTGCCACACAAACCATAGAAGGTAAAACTTTTACCTTGGATGTTACAAAATAACTGGATCATCTCCACTCCATTTTCATTAAGTGAAGCAAAATCAGTAGATTTTGGTGAATTAGAAGTTTTTGAGTTTATGTCCCAGCTCTGTCACTTATTAATATGTCATCTTGGACACTTATTAAACCTTTTATGACTAAAATTTCTACGGGGTAAGATGGTGACAAGTGGTATTAGAAGGATTAAATGTAGCAGTCTATCCTTATAAATTAAGGTATAGAAGAAATTCTCAGTAAATGTTAGATAGTATTAAAGATGTGACATTACCAATAATGCCATGATTTTCCATATTTTAATTCTGAGGCTTTTTTAAAAAGATAAATTTTGGTTGCTATAACAAAAATAAGTCAATTGGTTTCCTAATAAAAATGGTTTATGTGGGTGTGGAGTTCATATCTGATGTCATTTTCTGGGCCACTATGGTGAAGCTGGTGATATTTCCAAACTTTTGGTATGTGGTCTTGTGGTTGATAATTGTGTCTTTTGAATATACTTGTGTTTTCCAAATCATACACCACTTTAAGATTTTTTCCCCAAATATAGAATGATTGATTAATAAGACAAATAAAAATAACTTTTGTCTAATGGACATTGAAGTAGGTAAGTTTCCATCTTGGTTCTAAGTGTGGCAAAATTATTTAAAATTTTTTCTAATTTTAGCATAATTTTAGATTTATAGAAAAGTTGCAAAATTGTAGAGACATTTCCCATATATTATTCACTGAGCTCCCCCTAATGTTAAACATCTTATATAACTATGTTGTATTTGTCAAAATTAAAAATTAACATTGGTATACTACTGTTTACTGAACTACAGAATATTTTGAATTTTTAAAGTTTTTCCAGTAATGCCCTTTTTTTGTTCCAGGATCCAATACAATATGCTACGTTGCATTTAGGGCAGATAATTTTGTTTGTTTTTGTTTTGTTTTGTTTTACTTCTTACTTGTATTTTGGGGAAAATATATATAACTTTAAATATGGGGTAAAGGAAATATGCTTTTTTTTTAAGATTTATTTATTTACTTGAGGGAGAGAGAGTGCTCATGGTGGTAAGAGGAGCAGAGGGAGAGAGAGAGCTGGACAGGGGCTTGATTTCATGACCCCGAGATCATGACCTGAGCTAAAATCTAGAGCTAGATCCTTAACCGACTGAGCTACCCAAGTGCCCCAAGGAAATATGCCTTATTAAGCTATATGAGTTTTCTGGGCAACTGTGTAACAAATTGCCACAAACGTAATGGCTTAAAACAAGAGACATTTTTATATGATTATGTATAACATAATATTAGGAAGTATGGCATTGGTTAATTTCAAATTCCTTTTCTCTCAATTAGAAAGACACTAAAGGGGAATCCCTGGGTGGCGCAGCGGTTTAGCGCCTGCCTTTGGCTCAGGGCGCGATCCTGAAGACCCTGGATCGAATCCCACGTTAGGCTCCCGGTGCATGGAGCCTGCTTCTTTCTCTCTCTTTCGTGTGACTATCATAAATAAATAAAAATTAAAAAAAAAAAAGACACTAAAACCTCAATCATGTTTTAAAGAATTAAACAATATGAATGGTATAATTTTTTTAGACATAAATTCAAGCTGAAAACAAAAACTGAAGCAAATGAGTAGTTGTATCCATTTTAAAGGGCTTCTGTAATACTTGTAATAGTGAAATGTCTTCTGTTGCTACACTTTCTGTCTAGCCTTTTATAATCCACATTTGATCAATTTTGAATTTTTCAACCCTGCCACACACTTCCAGTTTAGCAATGTGATCTAAAAATATCATTGTAACTGAAACAAAAAAAAAAGAGAGTGAGAGAGAAAAGTGAAACAAACTCCTACAACACAATAGCAATTGAAAACAAACACATAAACTCTGTTAATGGCATATTTTAATTTTTGTTGAAGTGATCTAAATATGCAAGCACAAATAACAGTGTTTAGAATGGTGTTTAGTTTAGAAAAACTAAAGGTTTTCACCCTTAGTTCACAGACAGGGACCTGATGTCTAAAAAATTAGGGGCTGGTCCCTCAGGTCCATGCTCATTATGCTACTATCCATTAAACAGGATTGATACTGAGAAAGCCTGCAGCAGAGGGAAGATAGTGGTTTAAAGTACAAGTTCTGGACAGAACAAAGTTTATTCCAATTCCTCCGCCTATGTGATTTTGATCTCCTTTTATTTCTAATATTTTAATTTGTGAAGTCTGGGTAATAATTCTTTTTTAGATCTGCTAAAAGGTTTAAGTGGTAGATATTGATGCAATTTATCATTTATGTAAAGTCTTTATTAAAATTCTAAATTAATGCTATATACACAATAAGTGGTTGTATTGTGATTAGGAGCTCTGACTCTGGAGTCTAAGAAAATTGGTTTTGAATCATGGTTCTTCTATTTAGCTGTGAAAAAGAAAAAAGGATAATGATAGTGCCTATCTCATTGTATTCTTTCGAGTACTCTGTGAGATAACTCCTGAAAAGCAAGAACTCAATGAACGTACACATTTCACTATGTTGCTAGTAATAAACATGAAGATATAGTGGTGTTGATCAAGGTAAATGACTCAATGGGCACAATAAAAGACTTGCACACAAATAAAAGCTTAAACTAGGGCAGTTGTACATTTGATCAGGTATACAGTGTCAACAATTAGCTTTGAAGAATGAAGTATTCTTAAGAATTTCTTAATTTTATTTTACAGTAGGAAAATAAATATAATATGTAATTAGAAATACAGTGATGAACATACAGCAACTCATGAGTCTTAGATTTTATGCAATTCAAGTACTGAAGATAATTTTTAAATGTCTCAGATATCACCAAGTGTTCTGCTTAAAGGATATATTTTCTTATTACATTTTGCACAAAGTAAAATGAGACTATTGGGAATAGTGTACAAGAAAAGGATCCTGCCTGATGCAGACTGTCAGAATGTCTTTACTAACCTTATACAAGGACATTGCTTTTTTTAGTAGGAGTATATTGCTCCAGAAATCTCATAGCTAGAGAATGTTTGAGGGCAGATTATACTAAGTATAGAATAATACTGTCAACATTAACCTAAATAGCTTATTTTAGAACTTGTAAAATAGAACAGCATATGGTGGTGACATCATAAGACTTCATCTGTGACAATACTATTTGCAGTAATTAAGGTCACCCTATTTTTTTCTGTAGTCTTATAAATTACCAAACTAATCACTATAGAGAAAAAGTGCTTTACATTTGGGGGTAATGATGAGTGACAAATGTGAAAATGATTTGACAAAAGGAACTATCAGTGATAAAACAAACAAAAGCTGTTAGGATACTGGGATATGTTGATATTTGAGAAGCAGACTCTTGCTCAGTGAAATTTTTTACTCCAGACACTACATAACTAATATCCTCTACCATTTAGTCTGCTTAACTGTTACTTTTAAATAAGACCAATGACCTTAGACTAATATTTTATTTTTTATTTAATGAAACTTCACTAACATGTATAAGAACATTAAATTTTTAGGCAAAAATAACCTTTAGAAAGCAGAGCAATTTCTTACTGGTTATATTTATAAAGGAACTAGAGGGGATCCCTGGGTGGTTCAGCGGTTTAGGTCCTGCCTTTGGCCCAGGGCGCAATACTGGAGTCTCGGGATCGAGTCCCACGTCGGGCTCCCGGTATGGAATCTGCTTCTCTGCCTGTGTCTCTGCCTCTCTCTCTCTCTCTCTCTCTCTAAGAATAAATAAATAAAATCTTTGAAAAAAAATGTAAAGGAACTAGAGAAATCTACAGGAAAATGCCTTGACAGAAAGTAGTCATATCAGTAAAGGCATATATGGTTACTCTTTCATTAGTTCATTCAACAAATATTTGTTAAACTCCTACAACATACCGCCATGCATCATTACAGGAAATGTTTCTGTGTTAAGTGAGAAAGTTTGCAGTTTTGCGAGTTCATAGATTTTGGCTTTTTAAGGTTCTTGGAAGAAATTCTTTCCAAGAAACAACAGACATAGCTTCATTTATATCAGAATAATTATATTAACGATAGTGGACTTGGTGAGAAGTGTCATCTCCATTTTTTTAAATGGATAGGCATAAAGATTACTTGGATATAATGACAAGATTTTATTTTATTTTTTTTGCGTTGACAATCTGTAAGTTTACAGTGCCAAAAAAAATCATAGTGATGTTTCTTGCTTGGTAATAAGGCAGGATAGATACTTATCTTTCCAATAAAAACAACAAAACATTGGGTTAATGCATTTTTAAATGAGTCAGGAACAGACAGACATGTGCAAATAATCAGAAGCTGAATAAATGAGTGAAAAAGGTAAGAAAGAGAGGTGATCTGAGCACTAAATTCTACTTTCCTGTAAAGAGTACTTGTGAAATAGAGTAAACTTGAGATTCAATTGGTATGCATGAAGGTGTGTGGGAAACAGGAGTGGTGAGTCTAATAGGAAATCCTGTTTCACAAAGTTAGGGAGAACCTTGAGAAAAAATAAAATAGAAGAAAACTACAAATATGTCAGATATTAAAACAAATGTAGAGTAAATGTAGCAAAGATAAAAAAAACTGTCAAACTGGATAAAAATAATTTCAGATATTCGCTATTCATAAGAAGCATACTACTGAAAACATTAGGATAAGGAAAGGTTGAAAAAATGGAAATTGTATGAGGTGAAATTACATACAAAAGAAAGTTTTGTAGACGTTCAATTTTAAGGAAGATAGACTGTGAGTCAGAAATCATTCTGGAGATAATATGGTACTACTTAATATCAATTTGCCAAGAAAATATAGCTACTTAAATTTGAATCCAAGAAATATAATAACCTCAAAAAATGTAAATTTTAAAAATGCTAAAATTACAGAAAGAAATAAGCATATCTACCATATAGTGGGTTCTTAAAGCTTTTACTCATTCGTAGATAAAGCTGCCCCCCCAAATTATGATATAGAACACTTAAAGCCCAGTTAATAAACTTCATCTAAAGTGGGGGCAAAAAATGCTGTACCCAACAAGTTAAGAATACATATTGTTTTCAAACACACAAAGGATATATTCTAAATGACCATGTATTAAGCCATAAAAAATTATATTATTTGTAATAAAAATCTCTGATCACAGTGAACGAACTCAGTCAAAAACATGACTAGAAAAAAATGATATATTTGGAAATTAGGAAACATTTTTAAATAATGTACACAGAAACAAGAAACGGAAAGTAAAATTTCAAAATTCGATAACTAAACAATGACAGAAAGACTAAATATTTTTTAAAAAAGTGTGTGATGCCACTAAAGTGATACTTAGAAATGAATTTATAGGCTGGGTTAGTTGTATTGCTGCCATTGCACATTGCTGCAAAGTTAGTAGCTTTAACCAACACAAATTTACTGTCTTACAATTCTGTAGGTCAGAAGTGTGTTACGGACTCACTGAGCTAAAATGCCAGTGAGTTTTCTCATGTTACATCTTTCGGCACCACCCCTTCCTCCACCACCTTGCACCTGTCTTCCACTTTGAGGAGTTCTTGTGATTAGACCTGACCTTACTGAGTAGTTCAGGACAGTTATCTTTATCTATCAAACTACCCGTCTCAGCAACATTGATTACAAAAAAAGAGAGATGTCACAGAAATTAGAAGTAAAATAGTAGATATAACTAGAGGGCAAGTAAAAGTTACAAAAAGGATAAGAATAGTATTCAGGACCTTATGCCAGCACATTTGAAAACTTACATGAAACAGCAAATCCCTAGAAAAATATAGCTCATCAAAACTGAGTTAAAGTAAAAGAAAAAGATCCAAACAGTTCTCAACTCAAGGAAAGGATATAGCAGTAGTTAAAAACAACCCTACAAATCTAGTTTTATATGCAAAAGGTTTATATGCGAGTTCTACAGTCATTTAAGGAACAAATATCTTCAGTCGTTCACAGAGTATTCCAAAGAATAGAAAAAAAAATCACTGACCAACATATTTTATAATGCTTCCGAAACTTGGACACAAAAACGTATCAAGGACAGAAGAAGAAAGGAAATCACAAATCACACATATTGAATGTAGTTGAGAAAGATTCTGATTACAATATTAGCAAATTAAACCCAGCCACATTTAAAAGAGTTAATATATCAGTACTAAGATCAGTTTATCTCTAGCAAAGCAAGGTTCATTTGACATTAGAAAATCATCTATTATCATTTACCAAGTTTTAAAAAAACTAAAGGGTAAATCATATAATAATTTTAATAGTAAAATACACTATGTATTTAACAGATTAATAAGAAAAGGTGCCTTTCTTAGTCTGGTAAAGGATATTTACCATATGGGACATCTGGGTGGCTCAGTGGTTGAGCATCTGCCTTCCCCTTAGGGTGTGATCCTGGAGTCCCAGGACTGAGTCCTGCATCAGGCTCCCCGTGGGGAGCCTGCTTCTCCCTCTGCTTCTCCCTCTGTTTATGTCTCTGCCTCTCTCTCTCTGTGTCTTTCATGAATAAATAAATAAAATCTTAAAAAAATATTTACTGTAAACCTACATAAATATTGTACTGTAATGTTTGCATAAGAAGTAGGGTGTCAAAAAAAAGAACTAGGGTGTCTAGCACACCTGGATGCCTCCCTCAGTGGGTTAAGTGCCAACTCTTGGTTTCAGCGCAGGTCATGATCTCAGGGTCATGAGATGAAGCCCCACGTTGGCTCAACATTGAGTGTGGAATCTGCTTAAGACTATCTCTCTCTCTCTCTCCCTCTGTGCCCCTCCCCACTGCTCATGCTCTCTCCCCCAAATAAATAAATAAATCTTTTTAAAGAAGTAGTAGGGTGCCTGCTATTACCACTTTTTTTAAAACATAATCTTTTCCTAAACAATAAAAAAGGAAGAGAAATAAAAATTATAAGAACTAGAAGATTCTTAACTTCATTATTTCAGATAATGATTATTAAGTAGAAAACCTCAACATGCACCCAGAATATGCATTAGATTTAATAAGTGGGCATGGCAAGTTTGAATACAAAATCAAAATATAAAAATTAATTGTATTTATATGTACCAGGAAAAATTATTAGGAAGTGAAATTTAATAATCATACCAATAGCACCTAATAAATAAAATGTCACTAATTAATATAATTTGTACAAGTTCTTTATGAAAAAATTATAAAACTTAATTTTAAGTTTTTTTTAAAGATCTACGTCAATGGCATTATACTAATTGTAGGAAAACTTAATGTGGTAACTGTTCAGTTATCCCTAGATTGGTCTGTAGAATTAATATAATTCGAGTAGGAGTTAGAGTATTCTGTGAGACTTGAGAGATGATTTTCAATTTTATGTGGAAGATCAAAGATAAAAATAGACAAAACACTCCTAAGAAACAATTTGGAATGCCTTTTCAGATATCTGAAATTATTATGTGGTTATGGTAACTAAGTCAGCATGCTTTTGAGATACATATATATGTTAATGCTAAGTGTTAGAAAGACAGCCCCATAACAGCCCCATATATGCATGAAATACTGATTTGTGACAGCATTCTAGACAAATAAGGAAGGGGCAAATTCTTCAACAAATGATGACAGTATATATATATATATATATACAAAAAATCAATTCTAGGTAGAATAAAAACAGACGTGTGGTAATACGTGTTTAAAAACCAGATGTCCTCTCTGAAGGAAACACCAGACAAACAACTAAATAAACTCTGATTTTTAGGTTTCAAGTTTCCGTGTTTAAGTATTACCATCATGGCCAATTTCATTCTGTCAATGTGATGTCTACCAGCTTCCCAAATTTCTAAAAATGTAATAATTGGTTCTTGTAAGACAGTACAAGCTGTTTCTGGCATACTATTGATTATTAAAGTCTTAAATTTGAAGGAAAAGACCTATAGAAGACTACACAAAACTTAGGTCTTTAAAGTTGGAATAAGGAGCCTGGTTGCTCAGCCGGCTAAGCATCTGGCTCTTGATTTAGGCTCAGGTCATGATCTCAGGGTTGTGAGATTAAGTCCCACTTGGGTCTCTGCACTCAGCATGGAGCCTGCTTAAGATTTCTCTCCCTCTCCTCCTTCCCCTTCCCCTATCCTGCTCACATACACTCTCTCTCAAAAAAAAAATTAGGATAGAGATCTTAGACTAAAAGTTAGAAATGATATGATGAATAATTTTGATTATGTTAAAAGGGCAACTTTTATTTATCAAAAGGCACCATGAAAATGAAGACAAACTTTTTCAGGAGGTATTAACAACAGAATTTTTTCCTAGAGAATATAAAGAGCTCCCACAGGTCAACAAGACATATGAACAAAAATATGAAGTTATTTCATAGAAGTAGAAACACAAGTAGTTGATAAACACGTATTAAGATTTCCAGTGCCCTAAAAATCATAGAAATGCAAATTAAAGGCATCACAAGGTGCTATTTTATTTCAATAAGGACAAAAATTTTAAGTCTTTTCAAGTGCTGAAAAGATGTGAAACAATGAAAACTCTTATAGTAATTGCGAGTATAAATTGAGAAAACTTTGAGAAATAATTTGGAATCATTTAGTTAAGTTTTTTTTTTTCAGATCAGAGGTTTTTGACTGAGATCCATTGACTCTCAAAGGTATGTGAATAGATTTCAGAGAGTCTGTGCTCTTAGATGGGAAAAATATTTCTTGTTTATTCTTTTAACTGAAAGCATTCCCTTCAATTATGAATGAAGGGAATGATCTACCAGTAGTATTAGCAGTATCTAGGATTTATCACCACAGAAATTATAGTCATACCACATTAGGATAACTGCAATATTCCCAAATGAAATTTATGCTAACCATTTCTTTGAAATTTTAGCAGTGATTACACAGCTGTTAGATTTTTTTTCAAATGAGGTTAAAGAACATTACTCATAACACTTATTTTTAAAGTATTTTAATTATATTTTCTAACAATTAGTTTTATTTCAACTCTACACATTTTACTTATTTAAAAATGTGTAAAATGTTTAAATCTTTATAACATTGTTATGAAAATGACATGAGAGGCTTCTATGAACCAAAGGCTTTGTAATATGAAATATTTTAAGAGTCATGGCATATGAGCACTAGGAATTTGTGCTAGAATGTTTATAATAGCACAATTTATAATCACAAGAGCTGGGAGCAATAAAAAAATCTATCAGTTTAGAAATGGGTAAAAAATGTTTATTTGTACAATAGAATACAATATTGTAGTGAAAATAAGCTACGGTTTTGTTTTTTAACAATATGGATAACTCTTAGAAACAAAAGGCTGAAAGAATAAGTTGCAGAAAACATAGTAAAACCTTTATAACATACACAAAAACATTCAAAAAATTAAATAATATCTTGTCTAGGGATTCAAAAAATGTAGCAAAACTATTTTTAAAAGTAAGAGATAAAGTTCATTTAGGATAGTGGTAACATCTGAGCAAGGAGGGAAGTGGACAGTGGGGAGGAGTATGTAGAGGTCTTCAAAGATGAAGGTAACACCCTTCATTTAAAGAAGTGTTGTGGAGGGGGGCACCTGGGTGACACAGTTAGTTAAACAGCAGACTCTTGATTTCAGCTCAGGTCATGATCTCAGGGTTGTGGGATCCAGCCCTGCTTCAGGCTCTGAACTCAGTGGGGAGTCTGCTTAGGATTCTCTTTCTCTCCTTCTTCACCCCCTCCCACACACAAATGCTCTCTAAAATAAATAAATAAATCTTTAAGAAAGTAAAGAAATGTTGCAGGTACAGAGCTGTTCATCGTATAAAATATTATAGATGGTGTGACCTAAAAGACGTAAAGATGCTTTGCTTAAAGAGTTGCAATTCATCAAAATGCTTAGAAAATGAGTAAGGAATGTCATTTGAAAAGAGAATGAAAATGAAAAATGAAAAGTCATATTGGAAGAATGGAAGAAAGAATGAATGGAAGAATGGCTAACCATCTTTACTTTTATCCAAGGATGAACGTTTTGTCTTCAAGTTGGTTTACTGCTACTCTGGCTCCTAAAAATATAATTAGAAAAGCTTGATATCTTAAAAAGAATTTGGGGGAACTAGGCAGCCCTGGTGGCGCAGTGGTTTAGTGCTGCCTGCAGCCCAGGGTGTGATCTTGGGGACCCAGGATCAAATCCCACATCAGGCTCCTTGCAAGGAGCCTGCTTCTCCCTCTGCCTGTGTCTCTGCCTCTCTCTCTCTCTGTCTCTCATGAATAAATAAATTTAAAAAAAAAAGAATTTGGGGGAACTTAAAAAGACTAGTTTCAAAATAAGTTTCTTGCAATAGTGGCAGGTTAATTCCATTTGTAAACAAAGGTGAGAATTCCACTAATTTTCATGTATTCTCTTGAATAAAGATGACACAGTGTCCAACTACCTTGAGAAATATAGAAGATAGCAAAGGGACATGACCCAAGCAGACCTTTGAGAATGAAAAGAAGGTCAAGTTTATATATGAATAATAAGTAAATGTTTTGCCAAGTTAATGAGGATGGTGGCTGACCCCAAAATTACTCTGATCACAACTGTGTTAGAATTTGGAATAAACTTACTCCTCTGCACTCTTTATGTGGCAACCAAAGGGAGGTTTCTGATGGATATTTTTAAAATTTAAAAAAATATTTTATTTATTTATTCATGAGAGACACACACAGAGAGAGGCAGAGACGTAGGCAGAGGGAGAAGCAGGCTCCCTGCGGAGAGCTTGCCACAGAACTCACTCTCAGGACCCTGAGATCATGACATGAACCAAAGACAGAGGTTCACCGAGCCACCCAGATGTCCCTCTCATGGACATTTAAAGCAGAGAGTCATGATAGGAACTATCTTTAAGGTAGAAATAGAAGCATTTGGAAATGTAATGAATTTTCCCTGTTTTTTTTTGTGGGTGAAGTAATAATAATAATGATGACATAATAACTACAACTCATTAATTATCATGCTTGGGAAAATGTGAAGACAAAAAGTTTATTTGTTTTTTCCAGTGAGAGTAAGTTAATTTTAAGAAAAACAAAGATATATTAGATTTAAAAGTTGTTTTTTTTTTTATGTCAGAATATCAGATCAAAACGCCTGAGGTAGATGGTTGCATTGAGAAATCTAAGAAACAGTTATGTTCTTCAGAGTTTGGTGTACTCTCAAAGAATATTTTTAGCAATAGCACTATTTCATGTTACTTGAAACAGATGTATGTCTAAACATAGTTGTTTGCTTCATGGCATCAAAAATATGGTAAATATGATAATTATATATTCATCCTTAATTCTAGTATGTCCTACTTCTCGTTTTATGAAAATGATTTTGATATTTCATCCCACAGTTTATGCAAATTCGCACACACCTGTGATAAAAATGTTGTCTTTATTTAGTGTTTGGATATAAACAGAATAAAAGAAATAGTTCACTCACTGAAAGGAAGGTGTATTTTCCTAAGAAAAGTGGCATGCCTTATCATTTGCACTAATTATGCACCTTATTTCACGTTAAAAGCACATTTTAGGCAGTTAAGTCATAGGCACTTCTTTTCCTTCTGAAATATTGCGATGATAGTATTGAAGCTGATCTTGAGGTTTTCTTTTTGGAAATATACCAGAAACTGCTCTTTTCTCCAAATACCAATAAATTATTTAAAAATTATTGCAAATAAAGTCAAGCCCATCCAGAATATTGTTTTTGTAATTGTGGGATAAGAGGGACAGATATTGAACAGAAGAGAACATAATGTGAATAATTCTTAAAAGCACGTACAGTTATGTTTATTCTGTCAGTATTATTGTGGTGTGGATTGCCAAACTTAAAGGGATTTTTGTTTACCATCAAACTATTCTAATTTTTGTTCAAAGGAATAGGCACAAAGAAAAGCAATGAAGCTTTGCCTAAAGATTGTCAACATGATGAGGATTGAGACATGATTGCATTAAACATAATATTGGTTAAAAATCTTTGATCAGAGATGGGAAAATTTAAGAAGCAACTTTCCTGAGAAGGAAATAGGAGTTGACCTATAGTCAAGAGTTGAATATGAAATGTCTCATAGCAGTGTGCTCAACTGATCTGAATATTGTACAATGCTAACACATATAAAATAATGCTTGTACATTACTTACAATCTTATCAGTGTCTGCGACTCTAGATCTTCATAGAATATCTTAGAATAATAGTTTCTAAGAGTCAGTTTTTTTTTTTTTTCAGGAATCCATTGTATGAGGGAGGCCCTTAGAGGAGTTTACTGCACCTGCTAACAGATGGACACAAGTGCAGTACAGGGTATATAATTGCAATAAGGATATATAAAACAAAGAATCTAATAACTGTGATATTGAGCCTTTTTTACCTCTTCTATTGTTAAAAAATGTGTGGCAATTCTCGACTCTAGGGATTTGGAAACCTGTCATGGGAAAAACAAATAAAAACCAAAAAATAAAAACAAAAACAACGTTTATGTGATGTCAGAAATGACACTGAAAGTCAAGAATTTTTTGAACAGAAACTTCTTTTTTTTTTTTCTCCCAGAAACTTCTTTTTTAAACAGATAGGAAACAATTCCACTGTTTACAATACTCCAGATTGAAATGTTGCTAGATTATTAGATCTATAAAGAAAAAATGTAAAAAAAAAAAAAAAAAAAGTAAAAAGAAAGAAAAGATGTCCCTCACTTTAGGGCTTAATAATTCTATTTGCTTTTCATTGGTGGCATGTCTCAATTTAATGTGGTTTGGAGATTTTCTTAGATTCTCTGTCATCATTTTATCTGTTTGCAACATTACTACCATAAAGAAATGGTGCTTGGTGGATTGATTCAGAAATATGCTTTCCCTAACTCACATGTGATTTCAATACTGGAGACTAGAGAGGGACAAAAAATTATGCTCCATGGTGGTCTTTTGAAATATGTAAGTACTTTACAGAAAAATAGATGAGATCTTAATCTGCAGTAATGTGATTTATGGTCTTCACAACACTAAAAATAGAGGTTTACATTTTGGTGTTTCTGAACAATAGCAAGCATAACACTACTTTCACAAACCTAAGTGCTTTTGTTTTTTTTTAGATATCACTAGCATATAAACATCTTTGTTACATGTGGAAATTAATATGGAGAACATTAAAATAAGGACTAAAAGTTGTCAAGGACTGAATTGAATCTATGTGGCTAGAAACTTATTGTAATTCAGGGTCAATCCTCCTTTATCATGATATGACTTATGATGATATATGCTTTCGAAAAATTACTCTAACTTACAAAAAAAAGCCCTAAATAGGCTTTGATTGCATTTATTTGAGTTTAATTACCCTTAATTACTAATCACTTTACAGTTTTAGCTCATGCATTTCAAAACATAAGAAATCTGTAAAGAAAATGCAAGCTTCCCCACATATAAATTGTAATTGAAAAGTGCTTACCTACCAATTCCAGTTAGCCTATTGCTTGTAATGACATTACTTTTACCGATGACAAATATGTTCCACTGTTATAATTGTATATCAATTACAAGTGTGCGAGTCCCCAGTAAAACAACTTTTAAATAAAACATTCCAGAAATGCAATGCTGAGAGAACAAGGACAACAAAAAAAGGACAGCAAAAAAAGGACAGCTTATCATTTCACTTTATGAAGGAAGTAGTTGGGTATATTATTTCTTCATTAATTTGAGTCCCAGGCTCTTAATATCTATTCCTTCTTCCACATTCTCTATTGGGCTGCTGGGCATATAAATTCATCATTCTTGTTGATGCTCCTACTAATCTCATAAAGAAAGAAATTCATTCATTCTTCATTTTAATCATTATAACTCTCTATTTTAGAAAATAGTCTTTATCCTTAGAAACGAATATAAACAAATCAAATGCAAGGTGTTCTTTGGAAAGAAGGGTACCTTGGCAAAGGCAAGGGATAGTGCTTTCACATTACAATACAGAGGCAAGGCCCATGGCCTTGGCCTTGAGGACTTTCTAAAGTTAAAAGGTTAAAAAAATGACAGGAAAAAGACATTTGTTCAAATGCTGAACAACCAGTATTACAAATACTGCAAAGCTGCTCTAACATTTTTGTGCTGGCTTTATCAGGGAAATTCATCCTAAGCCTAATTATGTACTTTTTGTTTCTTTTCTGAGAGGTAGAGTTAGAGATAGTAATGACAGAGATGGAGATAAAGACATAATTTTGTAATCACAAAACTTAACTTTTTTTGTAATGGAAGGTGAAATATGTTATTGGTGATACAAATTGAATTTACCCCAATGTAAGTGACATAAAGGACTTAACCAGTTCAAGGCAGTACAGGGTCCCACTATAGTTCAAGGTGTATATATATTGATCTGCCTTGACAATATTCATTTTCTGACAATCTAGTAAAATCTTGAAGAATACCCTCGATTTTCAGGCAAATGCCTTATACATACTGTGTTCTTTCTTTTGTACAAGCGGGGGGTGGAGGGGTAAAGGGAGAGATTGAATTCTAAGCAGGCTTCATGCTCAGTGCAGAGCCTGATTCAGGATTCAAGCTCTCAACTCTGAGGTCATGATCTGAGCTGAAATTAATAGCCAGACACGTAACCAGCTGAGCTACCCAGTGCCCCTATCTACTTTTTTCAAAGGAGATTCTAGTGCATGTGTAAGAGGGAGCTACCTCTTCTGTCTTGAATGAGGTGCATAAAATGATTTATTTTGACAATCAGAAATGCAGTTACATCACAGGGTGTTTAAGTGAAATTAACTTTTATGAGACAAAACACTAAGGAATAATAAGTTAAATACCACAGTATATTAAGGCAGCCTTAATCTGTGCCCTGGGGATGAGTGCAGGATGGGAAATCCAGCTTTTCTCTTGGTCTCAGTTCTAAATGTGAACATCTTGCCAGGCTGAGAGTGGCTCTTGTTCTTCAAAATACATAGGTTTTTCTATCAGACAGATCCTCTGATTGGATAGGACAAGGAGGAAATGTATTCAATTTCAGCAACTCCTGGATGTTATTTGAGAATGGCAATATTTGTGACTTATGAAACATCAGATGCTTTTGAGAGTCATCATTGTAGAGTACAAGGAGAAACAGTGGCTTACTGGTCTAAAATATTTTATAAAATTTAAGTAAAATATTTCCCCTTGTATTTTCTCTCATTTATATGACTGTGTTAACATGTGAAGTAAAATGCCTGTGCCTAGACTCATCTGTACTATAATATCATGTTTTTTCTTCTTAATAAGTGATACCAGCTAGCCAGACACAAAGAACACCTCTGTTTGATATTAATGGTACTGATTTTTTTAGCCATGAGAGAGAGACACTTTCTTTGTGTTGACTGTAAAAATTAAGTCCAAATCCAAGTAAAGCAGCATAAAGATATTCCTCTGCATATAGATAGGAAGTTCTGAGACTTCTGAGACTAAGGCAACTAATTCTAATCAATGAAAACTCCTTAAAACAAAATGTGAAAACAACAACAAAACTCTTGGTTCTCTGAACTGCTTTCTAAGTCATCAGACCTCCTAATACTCAGGAGAATAAAAAGGCTTTAAGGGAAAATAAGTAATTACCAGGGTAGCAATAAAATCATGATAGCCACTATTGTCCTTACTGAAAGGATAAACTGGGTGCCGAAATTACACAAGTGGATAAGAACAGGTCCTCTGGGAAGACATTGTAAGAAGCCTTTTAAGAGAAATGAATAGCTCTCTGTAGCAGTGTTCTTTCTGATATTGTGTTATTACATAATTTTCTCTTTTTTAAAATTGTTTCAAGTTTTTAATTTAAATTCCAATTAGTTAACATATAGTGTAATATTAGTTTCTGGAATCGAAGTTAGTGATGTATCACTTATATACAACACCCAGGGCTCACCACAAGTGCACTCTCTAATCCCCATCACCCATCTAGTCCATTTCCCCCACCCCATCCACTTCCCCTCCAGCGACCCTCAGTTATATTTTCTGTGGTTAAGAGTCTGTTTTATGGTTTGCCTCTCACTTTCTTTTATCCATGTTCATCTGTTTGATTCTTGAATTGTACATATGAGTAGAATCATATGGTGTCTATCTTTCTCTGGCTGACTTTTTCAATGAGCATAATATGCTTTAGCTCTATCCACGTTGTTGAAAATGGCAAGATTCCATTCTTTTCATGGCTGAGTACTATTCCAGTGTGTGTGTGTGTGTGTGTACATATGCCACATCTTCTTTATCTATTCATCAGTGTGACAGCCATTTGGGCTCTTTTCATAAATTGGCTAGTGTTGATACTGCTGCTATAAGCATCAGGGTGTATGTATCCCTTCAGATCGGTATTTTTGTATCCTTTGGGTGAATGCCTACTAGTGTACTTGCTAAATTATAGGTAGGTCTATTTTTAACTTTTTGAGGAACCTCCATACTATTTTCCAGAGGGGCTGCATTCCCACCAACACTGTAAGAGGGTTCCCCTTTCTCTCCTCATCAACCTCCGTTGTTTCCTATGTTGTTACTTTTAGTCATTATAACAGATGTGAGGTGATATCTCATTGTGGTTTTGGTTTGTATTTCCCTGATGCTGAGTGATGGTTGAGTACTTTTCATGTGTCTGTTGGCCATTTGTTTGTCTTCTTTGGGAAAAAGTCTCTTCATGTCTTCTGCCCATTTCTTGACTGGGTTTTTTTGGTTTTGGGAGTTGAGTTTGTTACATTCTTTTCAGATTTTGGATTTGTAGATATGTCATTTGCAAATATCTTTTTCCCATTCTAAAGGTTGCCTTTAAGTTTGGTGGCAAAAAATAGTAATTTTCACTTTATTTTAGAACTCTCCAAGAAACCTTTTTTGGGTGAAAATTGAATTGTGTAAAGACTCTGAATAGTCAGAGCAATCTTGAACAAGAAAAGGAAAGCTGGAGGCATCACAATTCCAGACTTCTACAAAGCTCTGGTGATCAAGACAATGTGGTACTGGCCCATAAACAGATACATAGAACAACAATGGAATGGAATAGAAAACCCAGAAATGGGCCCAAAATTAATACGGTCAACTAGTGTTCAATAAAACAGTGACAGAACACCCAATGGAGAAAAGACAGTCTCCTCAACAAATTGCATTGGGAAAACTGGACAGTTTGAAGAAGAAGGATGAAGAAGGATGAAATTGAATCACTTTCTTACAGCATACGGAAAAATAAATTCAAAATGGATGAGAGATCTAAATGTGAGACAGGAAACCATCAAAATCCTAGAGGGGGACACAGGCAGTAACTTCTTTGACCTCAGCCATAGCAACTTCTTTTTAGATATGTCTTCGGAGGCAAGGAAAACAAAAACAAAAATGAACTATTAGGACTTCATCAAGATAAAAAGCTTCTGCACAGCAAAGGAAACGATCAACAAAACTAATTGAGAATTCAGAAATAGGTCTCATTTGGCTAAGATCAAGGTATTGACTCTGCTGCATTCCTATTGGAGGCTTTAGAGGAGAATCCATTTCCTTGCATTGGCAACAGCTTCTACAGGTTGCCTAAATTCCTTGTTCATAGTCTCTTCAATGTACAAAGCCAATAGCATCTTCATGTTTCTCTGTCATACTGACCTGTTTTTGTTATCATATCTCTTTCTTTTCTCTGACTGTCCTGCCCTTGTAAATACCCAGTAATTGGAAACACTGAGGTAATCCAGGATAATCTTCCATTTTAAAATCCTCAATTTAATCACATCTGCAAAGTTCCTTTGCCAGGTAAGGTAACATATTTAGAGTCCAGGGATTAGGATGTGGACATCTCTGACAGGGGAAGGGGCAGTGGGCATGGGGATGGGGATTGGAAGAGGCCATTATTCTAACCACTACAGGCACCATGTTAATTTTTTATAGAATCTGAGGTCTAGTTGAATATGTGACATATTGCAGATGTTCAATTAACATTTGAAAAGTCAATATGTAAATAATGTCTAACACAATATCATCCAAATGGTGTATGTCATAAAAGGATGATCTCAATTTTTACCCAATTATCCACCTTTCCCATTACAATATTTTCAATACAGTAAAGATCTATAGAGGGCCAACAGTGTCATAGATTATAAAATCCTATGGTAACTCTGCTCTGTGAAGCAGCTCGGATGCCTCACAGTGAAGTTATTCTATAGGAAATGAAACAGGAAATTTCATCATATTTGGCTCACTCAGCAGAAGAGCTCTTTCTATTTTAAACGATGCCAAGGTGATGTTTCCATTTTTCTCACCTTTGCTTTCTGCCTTATTTTCTCTTTCCTAGGGGTTTCTCACCTATAGTTTTATACCATGATTTTAAATAATAAAGCATAAGATATTAAAATTATGATTTATAAAGCGTTAATATTTTCTATATCAATGCTACTTTATCTAACTTTTCTTTTTAAAATTGCAATTATATACTTTATTTTCCAAACTGCCTGTTTTGGAATCTAACCAGTATCTCTCTCTTACCTGGAAACTCAATTTGTCTTTGAGGCTGAGTAACCATGAAACCAGAAAATGTCATGAGTTCCATGGTTTGGTAAAGGGCTTACTGGAACTGAGATAAAGAGTTGCAGCAGATAAAATTCTCTATATCCTTAGATAGTCTGAAAAAACATTTATACCTCCTTTTATTTATTGGCTCATTTACAAATGTTTGTACTTAATTATTTCACAGTGTATAAGGGCAGAGGGTTAAATTATTCCACGGCACATTGTTGCCTCCTATCTGTGCAGAGCTCCTGACTTATTGATTGATTGATTCACTTTTATTTTCATTCTTTACTCCCATTTTCCTCCCTCTATAGCCTGTGACTCTGCTTGATTTTTTTTTTTTTTTTTTTTAGTTTTTATGTGTCCTTTTAAAATAATTGTTATAGAAGGGGTGACTGAGTGGCTTAGTTAAGCATTTTGCTCTTGGTTTTGGCTCAGGTCATGATCTCAGGATCATGAGATCAAGCCCCACATCAGGCTCCATGCTGAGCATGGAGTCTGCTTAAGATTCTCTCTTTCTCTCTCCCTCTGCCCCTACCTCACTCTCCCCCCTTGTGCTCCTGCTTGCTCTCTCAAAAATAATAAATACATAAATTATTGATATTCTAATATGTTTTTGTCTATAAATATTATAATTTACATATAAAGTTCAGTATTTTTACCTTTCTCATTAAACACTGGCTTTTAAGTAGCTATCCATGTTATGAGGATACATATAGTTATTTGCTTCTGTTAGTATATGCCCACTATATGCCCACTGTATTTTTCATACTTACCTACATGTAGGCTCATAAATTGACTTCAGCTATCTAATTTGAGTAAACACAACAGTGAATACCCTTGACAACTTCGTGATTGTGGATTTTTGTGAGAATTTCTTCTTTGGATATGAACTCTGGAGGATGAGGCCTAGGTTGGCAATCTAGACTCCAATGAATGTTCCCAAGGAACTTTTCAGTCTGTGCCTGTCCTACCCCATGTCCTACATGAAGTAAGCCAGTTTCAGTCTGTGCCTGTCCTACCCCATGTCCTACATGAAGTAAGCCAGTTTCACCTGTGGTTACCTGCATTATCAGGGGTGAAGGGAACTTGAGACAGGTATGGATTCTATTTGTTTGAAGCTGTTTCCTACTTTTACATCTAGATGTTCTTTACATCTACCAGCCTAGCAACTTCAGACTCAATACCAGACACAGAAGCAGTAGCTTTATATAAACTTCTCCCCAGTTTTCTTGATTAAATAAAAAGTGTAATCCCCATAATAAAGCCCTTATTCCAAATCACTCACAGTTTTTCTGCTTCTCTGGCCAAATTCTGATATAGTGGTACAATAAAGATGGAAATATACATTTTTATGTAAATCTATGAACATAGAAATTTACTTATCATTGAACCAGACTTGGTACATAATTCTGAGTAGGCAAAATACATGCTTTATTTATGGAGGCAGACAGTTTGGTAGAAAATAGAATCAACTATGTTAATTATACTCTTCAAGAGTAATCATTTTTTTAAATTTCAATTCCTGTATAGTTAACATACAGTATTATATTAGTTTCAGGTATACAATATAGTGATTCACCAATTCTATATACTATACTCATCATGGTCAGTATGCTCTTAATCCCTTTCGCCTGTTTCATCCACCCTCCCACCCACTTCCCCCCTGGTAACCATCAGTGTGTTCTCTATGGTTAAGAGTTTGCTTTTTTGGTTTGTCTTTTTTCTTCTTTGTTTGTTTTGTTTCGTAAATTCTACATCAGAGGGAAATCACATGGTATTTGTCTTTCTCTGACTTATTTCACTTAGCATTATATTCTCTAGATCCATATTGTTGCAAATCTCATTCTTTTTTATGGCCCATTAATATTCTATTGTATGTTTATACCACCTCTTCTTTATCCATTTCTCTTTTTTTTTTTTTTTTTTTATCCATTTCTCTATGGATGGATACTTGGTCTGCTTCCATGTCTTGGCTATCATAAATAATGCTTCAATAAACAGGATTGCACATATCTTTTTGTATTCTTAGGGTAAATACCCAATAGTAGAATTAGTGGATCATATGGTGATTCTATTTTTAATTTTTTGAGGCACCTCCATACTGTTTTTCCCAGGGACTTGTACCTGTTTGCATTCCCACTAATAGTACACAAAGGTTCCTTTTCCCCCACATCCATGCCAAACTTGTTTCTTGTGTTTTTGAGTTTAGCTATTCCAGTATGTGAGATGATATCTCATTGTGGTTTTGATTTGCATTTCCCTGATGATGAGTGATATTGAGCATCTCTTCATGTGTCTTTTGGCCGTCTGGATGTCTTCTTTGGAGTAATGTCTGTTCATGTCTTCTGCCCACTGAAGAGCAATCATTTTTTAACCTACTTGGAATAATGGGCCACTTTGGGAATCTGATAAGAGACTGTGACTTCTTTTTCAAAAAAAGATGAAGAAGAAGAAGAAGAAGAAGAAGAAGAAGAAGAAGAAGAAGAAGAAGAAGAAGAAGAAGAAAGAAAGAAAGAAAGAACAAAAAAGGTATAATGTTTTGTGTACTAGTTTCATATGTTCACAGATTTCCTAAAGCCTGTCAGTAGACCCCTAAATCATTAAGGGGGTTATGAATCCCAGGGTAAAAATTACTATCCTAGACCAAGGCACACATTGTATTTCTTGCCAGTTTAGTTTGTGCCTGATTAGCTCATTTCTTTAGAACCTGTTCTAAAATGAATGAGATCACACACTCAACCCACATATAGTTCAGATGCCTTAGCTCTTCCAACCAACACAGGTCAGATGTCTTTCACATGTGTTCTATGAGTCACAAGCAGAATCTAGTGGGAACATAAGGATGTGAAAACGTATTCCACATAAATGAAAATTTATTTCTGCTAGCTGTAATTAACAATTGAAATTTCTGCCTATGGGTGGTTGATGGTACTATCTTGTACTCAAGGTAACAAACTTTAAATTTATGGTCTCGACAATAGTGTCTTGGTTTTGAAGCCAACAGTTGATGATAAGCAGTTAAACTGTCCAAATGTTTCTTGATAACTTTCTCCTGTGTATGTTTCTGTGTGACTGCCAGGGTCCAGAAATCCAGAAAATTTCCGTCTATCACTGTGGAACAACAAGCAAATATGGCCAATGGCAAGGGTTTGGTAACATTCAGCAAAATTTAGTTAAGACAGATTCAAATGTAAACTACTGCTTTTCCAAGCCAAGAACAAATAGACACCAGTCTATCTAAGACACTCATCTCTTGATGTGGAGGGAAACACAACTGATTAAATAGTTTTCTAATAAATTTTGTTTGGAATAAAATATTTCCATTTTTTTTAAATGATGAGCAATCATTTCTAATGAAATGGTGAATAAAATACATAATCCTTAATTAATTTAAAAAGAGGCCACATAGGGGATCCTGGGTGGCTCAGCAGTTTAGCGCCTGCCTTTGGCCCAGGGTGTGATACTGGAGTCTTGGGACTGAGTCCCATGTCGGGCTCCTTGCATGGAGCCTGCTTCTCCTTCTGCCTGTGTCTCTGCCTCTTTCTCTCCCTCTCTCTCTGGGTCTCTCATGAATAAATAAATAAAATCTTTTTTTTTTTTTTTAATTTTTTTTTTTTAATAAATAAAATCTTAAAAAAAAAAGAGGCCACATAAAATAAGACTATGGATCAAAGTAATCATTCTAATGTTAATTTCAAGTTATTTCTTGTTTTTTAAAGATTTTATTAATATATTTGACAATGAGGGACAGAGAGAGAGCACAGAGGGAGAGGGAGAAGCAGACTCCCTGCTGAGCAGGGAGTCCAACGTGGGGCTCGATCCCAGAACCCTAAGACCATGACCTGAGCCTAAGGCAGATGCTTAACCAACTGAGCCAGGCACCCCTAATTTGAACTTATTTCTAAGGATATGAAGTGAAAGAATGATGATAAAATTCTGGAAAATGCTGAAATCTAAAGAAGAACTAAGAAAAACTTATTACAAAACCATGACTAAATTTTTCTCAAGTTTTTCATAATATCAGTTACCAGGTCCCACCAGGTAACTTCATAACCGACAGTACATTTGAGGAAATATAGTAAAGAGATTGTCTGTTAAAGGATTCAGGTTGATTTTTCCCTTTCACACTGTGGCTATGTCAAACACGCCAAAAGGTTACCTAAGCCCTGACATACTCTGGATCCTGTGTGTGCCTTATTACTTATCCTTTTCTCCTAAATGCAGAAAATTCTAATCACCTTCTTTTAAAATGCTAGGGGATGGGGCAGAGAGGGAATGGGAAGTGATTTGTAATGGATACACAGTTTCTTTTTGAGTTGATGAAAAAGTTCTGGAATTAGATAGTGTTTTTGGCTGCATAATCTGTGAGTTACTAAAAGCCATTCAGTTGTCTGCCTTAAACTATACATTTTGTGGTATATTAATTATATCTCAATAAGAAACAGAAAACACCATAGTCAAGAAAACTATGTAAAAATAAAATTCCCACCCAGTGAAACTCAAATTAAGGCCTGTCTCCTTTTCTTAGCATCTGTTTGCTCTGCTCTTACCACCCTGTCAATCCTCACCCTCCAAATATGATCACTGAGACCTGTCATAGAGTGACTACTCATTTCAGTTTGCCTGGGACTGTCTAGTTTTGGCTCAGAAAGTCCTGATTTATAGGAAATCTCTCAGTTTTGGGAAAACCTGGATGGCTGATGATCATACTTGGCAACAAGCATCCTTTTCTAACTAGGGTCTGCATGTTTTTTATGGTCCTTAAATCATTTCCATTTTCTTTTGTAAATATACTGCCCTTTCCCCTCCTTACCCTTGGAAGGAGCAGGCAGGACTTTTATGAGCACCTGGCTTCATGCTTCTTTGTTCAGTAGTTTAACTGAAGTTGTGCTTTTTTTATATCATGGCTTTGGCCTGAACTCACTGCAGTGTTAGAATATTTGAGTGCATTTAACTAATTAAGAAAATTCCTAAAAATATAAGAAATAAGAAACATATCAACTATTATTGATAAAAAAGAAATGAGAAACATTAATTTTTCCTTAAAAGAAAATAATAAAAATTCTTCTTTTTATAGCCATTGAAACTCAATTTTCCTGTTTCTTATATGCTTCTGTTTTAGAAATAAAGACTTAGTGGAAATGTCTCTTTACATCTTTGGGGTTGAAACCACTTTCATAATTAACCTTGCCTCTCCTTGATTAAAATCCTTCTGATAATACCTCTTGCTTTGTGCAATATCTAAATAAAACCCAAACCTAATTGCTTAAACTCCTCCAGCACTTACATAACATACAGGAGTAGAAATAGCATGAGGGCTTCTGAAAGGTGAAAGGCCTTTTCTGAGGTGTGGCTCAAAACCAGCCCTAGGTAGTTCATGACCGCTTCCCTGGTCACTTCTCTTTTTTATTTTTATCCAAAGCATTTGTCACTTTCTGGCAACTTATTTTGCCTATTTGCTTATTGTCTTTCTCCTGATTGCAATATGTAAATTCTGTGACAATAGAGATTACATCTGGTTTCTTACTCTGTCCCCAGTATCTTAGTGCCTAGTAACCAGTGTATATTTTTGAATGAATAAACGAATAGACTTGCATCTCGTGGGAAATTAAGGTGGAATAGCTCTTAAAGTACAGTACATAGGCAGAGAGACAGGCTATCCCTTACTAAGTCCAGTAGGTGGTATTCCCTTCAACACTGAGTGAGGTGTATGTTTCTTTCATTGGACTTGCCTTGCTGAAAGTTAAGTTACCATATCATATTGAAAATGCTTATCTTTAAAGACTGAAATCACAATAATTACAGAATTTCTGTAGTTGAACACAGGTAAATGAAATGTTCCACTAGTATCATCAAGAGAAATGCTCCATCCTAATCTAGCCAGACAATATCAGATGATAAATTACCTCTGCCTCTAGCAGAGTGAAATTGAATGAAGATCCTTTCTAGCTAGGCATGAAATCTGGGCTAGTTTAAAAATCTAGCTTCCCATCTACAGTATTGTTTCATGTTCCACTGGAATGCTTGTTGCTGAGTGAAGTCTGGGAGTTGCTGGCAGTGCCATTATACATCTTTCAGATCTGGGAGGGTATCATTAGTATGAATTTATTTTGTAGTCACTGGGGAATGACATGGCCCTAATCACTTCCAGTTCAGCTAAAAGTCAGGATACCTGTGGAAATTAAAAAGAAAAAAGGTAGTCTTGTGGATTTTTATGCAATTTTAATTCCTTTCATGGCTTTGCTATCCCACTGCCAGGCTGATTTTTCCTGGCTGTCCTGGTATCTTTGTGCTGGCAGTAACCAGATCATCCCAGTTCATTGTCATTTTGGGTTTTGTGAATCACACCTGTTTGGCTTAGTATCCAAGAAAGACGTTCCAAGTATTACTTGAAGCCTTATGCTCTGTCTTTTCTATGATATCATAATGTACTCAGGCAGATGATGGCTTTTGGCAAATAGGTCTTTTTTTTTTTATTTGCAGATCATCCATTCACTTGCTATATGACTAGAGAAAGACATTGAAAATCTCTATTTTAATGTCTGACTTATTCCAGTAGGAAGTAAACCAAAGAAACAAATTCCCAAACCTTTTGGTGTTCTTTAAAGTATCATCTTTAGTTTTTAATATCCCCAGTGAGTTTAAGTAAGGTTCATAGGTACAGTGGACATGGCTGAAGCATTAATAGGAAATGTAGAGAGAAGGAAGTGACCAATCAACCTTGGTTGCCGGGGATGAAGGTTTTCCCAGGAAGTGGGGCTTGAAGGCTAGAACTGGAAAAATCTTAGGCAAAACAGAATAGTTGGTCATCCTAGAGGAGGAGTGAGAAGACAGGAGAGAAAGTAGTGGACATTACAATGCCCCCCACACTCACTGTGTTAGCCCTTTCTGAGCATCTGCTATGAGCCCAAGCACTATGCGAGGCACAAGCAATACAGTGCTAACTAAGCCTCCTCATGCATAGAGTGTATAGAATCTACTTATCTTATGGAATTTGAGAGGCTAGAACTGAATAGGAACCTAAATATGTTGTAGTCAAAACCATCCTGCTCTGGTTAACAGACGACTCTTAAGACTCCGAGGTTTTGAATGGCTGATGCTCCTATAGTGAGTTCCACTCTCAGTTCTAAGAACTGCTCTGTTCACTGCACCAAACTGTCTCCTTCCCTGTTTCCCTCAGCGGCTGCTTGCCTTTCAGGCCACGCCAGAGAGCGTCCTGATCATATTCTTCTGTCCTTCTCTGCATATATATTTACATTCTGTTGTCTCTACTCAACTTCTAGGTGTCAGGTTGAATTATAACCTATTACTGAAATGAGAATAATTTACAAAGGAATGCTAACAATTACAAACAAAAGAAGGAGATATAGATTCATTAAAATTGTGTATATGTGTACTCAAGTTAATCCTGTATGTTGTCATCTCTAAGACATTGGCCACTTTCTATTCTGCATCATAATCATTTATAGTCAAAAACTGTATCCTCTTGGGAGGGGTCCATATCCTACCTATATTTTCACATCTAATCCCAGCACTTTCGTTGGTGCCTTAAACATAGTAGCTTCTCTATAAATGGCTGCCAAAAAATAACCACAAGAATGGAAATACACTTTTCCTCAAAGTTAAAGTAAGTTAGTTTGGAAAGCTTGTTTCCTTAGCTCTAGGTAGGACAACTGGTTTGACTTTGATTTGAAGCAATTTCACGAAAAGGCAGTTAGGTTACTAAATGCCTGAATGTTTAGGGCTTTTTAAAAGGATTTACTGCCACAGGTCTGTTCTATTTATCTTCTTCATTTCAGAATAGCTGTTAGTGGTTAGTGGTGTGGACCAATATCTAATGTCTCAGAAAATGGGAAAAGAGCTGTTAGAATATTATTTGGAAGCTGATCTTTCAAGTAAACTTGCTTTTCCACCATCTAGAACATGGCCTGGTGCATGGTAGACCTTTAAAAAATTCTTATTGGATGCATATGGTAAATTAGGTAAACATCACTCATATATGCGGTACAAAGAAGGAGGAAGACCCTTTCAGCAGGTCAGAGGTTAGAGGTGTTTATTTTAATCCAGTCAAAAAGGAAAGTGATTTTGAGGCTTTTGGGAGTACAGGGTCTGTGGAGATGGTAAATTCCATTTGAATTGGGATTAAGGAAGAGGAAGAGTAACATTCCTCATTCCTAGGAGAAAGAGATTGACTGATTTTCCTCAACCATAGGAGAAGACTGAATCACACATTTAAAGCATAAGTTACTTTCTGGGCTGTTTCATTCATCAGCTGTTGCTCCACCTTGGTATATTATCAGTTCATCAATTCTTATAAAATTCAAGTTTGTTTACAAAGCATCTTTCAAATTAACCAACAAGTTACTCTCCGTTTCCATCTGAGTGGAGAACGCGTTATTTCTGGGCAACCTGATTTTGTGTGTTCATTATCTTCTGGGTCTCAGGTTCACCTTGTAACAAGAAGTACTTGACTTTATGATTTCCCTTCCCAACAGGGACCAGAGATCCTACCCACAGCTGTACTTGTGACCATTCTCAAGGAGTTCTCTCTCCATTTTCTCTGCCCCCAGGCTTCTTCTACCTCATCAGACAGATGGCTTAAAGATTGAACTCTCTGTTATACATTCTTCTGCCTTCAGAGACCTTTTCCCATTGAATGCATCCTGGATCCAACTATTCTTTTTAATGTCTCTTTTATTTTGCAAATGAAATACCACATTACAAGTGAGCTAACTCTTGGTTGTTGGCACTGGATATATGGTAACAATATTATTATAAATAGTTTTCCTTGCTAAGAGCTAGTAGACTAGCAGGTAGAGCTGATCTTTGCCACATGTTTCTGACTTAGGCATGCTGCTACCACACTGAAAATTAATAATTTCTATCAAAAGACTTTTGCCAAAGTTTTCATGTAAGCAGACTGCCAGTGAACTGATTTTCTATTACTAATCCTTAATAACATGTAAACTAATTCTTCAACCAAAGGAGAACTTTTAAAACTTTTATTTATTGTAAATAAATTCATTAATATTACTTTACATAATATATGCCTACTTTTAGGTAGAAGTAAAATTTCAAATCCATTGACTTGCCAAAACACATGGAATACTCAGTGCAATTCAGAACACTTGATTGTAGTGTTTTTATCAATATTACAACAGACAGACTATGAATGAATGAGTCAGGTATAAATGTATTTCAGCCACCCAAATTATTCTAAGACAATTCCCTAGAAATAATGCTTGTTCATATGCTTTCTAAATGCCTTGACATTTAAAAATTTGAAGGATTATATAAGAATAATTTGATAGTTTTCCCACTTTTTTCCTCAAACCTCAAACATTTTCATTGTATCTCATGTTGTAAGAGCCAATATCAGTGGTTCAGTTTAAAATTATAAAAACTATAGTGATTGTGTTGCATTTAGTCATGGGGATATCAAAAAATTGATGCCAAGGGTGCCTGGGTGGCTCAGTCAGTTAAGCTTCTGCCTTCGGCTCGGGTCATGATCCCAGGGTTCTGGGATCAAGCCCCATGTGGGGCTCCCTGCTCATCAAGGAGTCTGCTTCTCCCTCTCCCTCTGCTTGTGCTTTCTCTCTCTCTCTCAAATGGATGAATAAAATCCTGATGGTCAAGACCATCACTAAAAGCTCTATCTCTATAATGTGAAGGGCAAGCATGTATTATAAAACATGTACATGCATTGACTTTTATTTTCTTACAGAGCATTTTCCAAGTTGCATATGACTTTTCATGGTATGGAACAAGATGACACACATTGCACACAGTTAGGGATAGTATCTTTGTAATCAGATACCCTAAGTTTGGATCCTGATTCTGCTGCTTACAGATGTGTGTCCTTGGGCAAGTCATTTAGCCTATCTGAGACTATTTTCTGGGATGCAATGATCTCAGATAATTGTGATGAAGAATAAAATAGATTACACTTATGAATACTTATTATGGTAAGTTATATCTACCTTTATGAAAGCCTATGAAAATAACATATGAAGTGATAATCATATAGTCTATATTTCTAGTTCCTGGATTGCTCTATTCACCTGACCTATTAAGATTTTGATATTACATGACAATTTGTTTTTGTCTACAAAAGTCTTATAAAAACCTTATTTCAGCTCCATCATCCTGATTTCATTATGATTATGTCTCTGAATCATTTCCCATGCTACTCTGTTTTGTTTCTTTTGTATATTTTAAGATAATCTCCATCTAAACATCATATGAACCACATCACTGAAATCTAATTAGTAGATCACCTGTTCCAGCAGCATGTGCCTTTATCTCATTATTTCTCCCCTGTGAGCCATATGTCTGCTTCCAGCATCAATCTTTCTGTGTGATTATTGCAGCAAAGAATTTATTTGGTTTTATAACCACTGTCTCACCTCCTTGCAAGGCATTTCTGTTCTTACGTTTCCCAAGGTAGACATCCTGCAGTTGTCTTTCTCAACCCCATGCTGTGAGTGTGGTTCAAAGTAATACAGTTTCCTTTTATACCCTATGTGCTGATTTTCTTTTTTAGTTCACTGATATTAAAAACTACTACTCTGTGGTTGTTGGTTTTTTGTTTATTCTCTTTGGGTCTTTTTCCCCCAGAAACAATTATATTAACATCATACTGAACTTTGTGCCCAAAGTTTGTGATGTGCCTTGATGTAATAGAGAGAAGGAAAAAAAAAAAGAAAAAAAAAGTACTGGGAAAAGAGTAAGGAGTGAGTTGAAAACAATGACCAGTTTTTTTTGTTTTGTTTTGTTTGGGGTTTTTTAAATTTTGTTTTGTTTTTTTAAGTTGGAGATTATCCAGTTGGAGCACATAACTTCTCTTTGTTGGGAAAAAGCTCTTCTTTTCAAGAAGTCTTTAGATTATTTCATAGAACCAGGATATAGGTTAATTTGGATGATTTATCTTAAACAGCTCAGGAGTTTACTGTAATGAAATTAAAACTTTCCTGTGAATAGTGTCCACTTTTCTGCATAATCCACTCTTTTAATATTTAACACAACAAGATTGATTCACATAGTATACATTAGTTTAATGTCTGGTATGTGTCAAGCACTGTTTTAGAAACTGGGAATATAATGATGAGCAACACATACAAGATCCCTGCCTCTTGCCTCTTCTAGACTATTGAGGAAGGCAAACATCAAACAGGGAAACAAAGCAAAGGATGATGAGTACTAAGAGAGGAATAAGACACCAGAGAGTCCTAACCTTGTATAGAGGGCTACCGTGAGAGCCCAGCATCCAAACTGATGCCTGGGGAGTGAATAGAATTGATTGGAAGTTCACAGAGATAACTATGTCACAAACAGTAGAAAGACATTAGGGTATAGATATATTTGAATGTAGTTAGAGTAGAACCACTTCTAGAAGCTATTAATTTTGTAGCCCTCAGAAGATTACTCAAGAAAAATGGAAAACCTACTACTCTTAAAATAATTCTTCCTGACCCCATCAAATCTCATAATTATATGCTTTCATAGTACATTATGAAAAGTCCTTACATAATTGTAATGTTTTCCAAAATTTTATGGAAAATTTTGAACATACATAAAACTTGAAAGGATTGTACAGTGTGCACATACATTTTCTTTTTTTCTTTTTTTTTTTTTAATTTATGATAGTCACAGAGAGAGAGAGAGAGAGAGGCAGAGACATAGGCAGAGGGAGAAGCAGGCTCCATGCACCGGGAGCCCGACGTGGGATTCGATCCCGGGTCTCCAGGATCGTGCCCTGGGCCAAAGGCAGGCGCCAAGCTGCTGTGCCACCCAGGGATCCCGCACATACATTTTCAAAACCAAGATTCTGTAATTAACGTTTTACTCTATTTGCTTTTTCATTTGTCAGTCCACCTATCTATCCTTCTATTTATCCATTTGTGTTGTTTTTAATGCAATTCATAATTAGTTGTAGACATCAGTGCATTAAACCCCTAAACATTTTCAGCATGCATCTCATTAGCTAGAATTCAATATTTGCATATGCCTGGGTGTGTATGTATATGTGTATATGAAAACAAAGGTATATTCGTGTATTTTAAGTATTCTGTACCCATGATGAAATGGACAAAGCATAGTTATACTATTCAATAAGTCTTGAAAAAATACATGCACTCCTATATGATGCAGAACATCATCATCACATCAGAAAGTACCCTCATGACCCTTCCTAGGCAGTTGCTATTCCTGTTCCTTCCAAGGCAAATGCCGCTCTCATTTCTTTCCAGGATAGATTCATTTTACCTATTTTAGAACTTTATATAAATCAATTCATGTAGTATAAATTCTTTTGTGTAAGGCTTTTTTTCTTTTTCTTTTCTTTTTTTAGGCTTTTTTTCATTTAGCAAATTGATTCTGAGATTTATTTATATTATGTGTATGATTAGTTTGTTCCTTTCAATTATCAAGTAATGATCATTGTATGAATATATAGCAGTCACTAACCATTTTTAGATAACAGACTCTTGGGCTTTTTTCCAGTTTGCAGATTTTATGAATAAAGGAGCTATGAATATTCTTATGCAATGTTGTTGTGGACATATGCTTTCATTTTTCATTCATATGTTCCTAGAAGTAGAATTGTTAGGTCATAGAGTTAGGTGCATTTTTTAAGAATGGTGTAAGTATGTTGAATAAGGTGAAAGTTCTAGGGACTGTTAAATTGTTTTTTAAATGGTTATACTTTACATCCTCACCAGCAACATATGAGAGTTCCAGTTATTCCACATCCTAGCCAACTTTGGGGTTGTCTGTCTTTAATTTTAGCCATTCTGGGAGAGTATAACAGTATCTCATTACGATTTTGACTTGCAGTTCCATGATGATTAATGATGTTGAACTTTGTCATGTACTATTAGTCATTTATATATCTTCAACAGTGAGCTGTTTAAATCTTTTAACTATTTCTTTTTTAAATTTGGGTTAAAGGTTTATTAATGTGATAGAAAAAGAGAGTGGGCACGCTTGTACTTGTGTGTGGTGGGGAGGAGCAGAAGGAGAGGGAAAGAGAAAATCTCAAGCAGCATCCCCACTAAGCATGGAGTCCAGTGGATGGCTGATCTCACAACCCTGAGAGCATGACCTGAGCTGAAATCAGGAGTCAGAACCTTAACCTACTGAACCACCCATCCCCTCTCTCCTAGTTTGGGTTGTTTTTTAATTAATTGAATTATAGAAGTTCTTCATGCATCCTGGATTAGAGTTCATTGTCAGATAAATGTTTTGTGAATATTTGTGGACTTTGTTGCCTTGGTCATTTATTTTCTTAATGGTGGCTTTTGGGGAGAAGTCTTAATTTTGATGAAGTCTAGTTAATCACATTTTTCTTTTTTGGTCCAAATTGCTTTGTGTGATATTCTTAAGAAACATTAGCCTACCTCTATTGAATATATTATTTCATGTATTCTTATATAAATTGTGTAGCTTTGTTTTTTTGTGTTCAGCTCTATATACCTCCTCAAATGAATTTTTGTGTATGTTGTGAGGCAGGGGTTGAGGCTATTTTTTTTTTTTTAATATGGATATTCAGTTTTTTCTTCCACATTGGATTGCTTTGGAATCTTTTTCAGAAATTAAATGATCACATGGGTCTATTTCTGGGCTCTGATTTTGTTGCATTGTTGTTCTTCCTTTATTTATTTATTTTTTTTTGGCCTATCTTTAGACTGTGATCTTGATTACTATAGTTTTATACTAGGTCTTATTATTAGTTATTTGTAAACCCTCCAATTTGGTTCTTTTTTTTTTTTTAAGATAGATTTTGCTATTGTCATTTAAATAGCAAAGGAAATTTAAATTTCCTATGAATTTTAGAATCCAATTGTCATTTCCTACAAAAAAGGCTGATGATATTTTTATTTAGATTGTA
Organism: Canis lupus baileyi; assembly: GCF_048164855.1. NCBI lineage: Eukaryota > Metazoa > Chordata > Mammalia > Carnivora > Canidae > Canis > Canis lupus. Next base: position 31,959,189 of record NC_132849.1, read on the forward strand.
TTAAATCCATTGTTAAATTTGGGGAGAATTGATAAAATCTTACTAAAGTAGTCTTTTAATCTCTGAACATCATATAAACCTTAAATCTTTAATTTTTTCTTCAATCTTTTGTAATTCATAGTGTGCTGTTAATTGAATATTTATGTCTCCCTCCACCCCCAAATTTATATGTCAAAGCCCTAACCTCCAATGTATTTTTTTAAGTCAGTCACAAGATTTCTCAGTTTCAAGGAAAAGAGGAAAGATTCTGATAGGGGAGTAGCAAGATTCTGTAAGATCATGTGGCACCAGAAATTGTGTAGTGACTATTTTTGAAAACACAATTTACCATGGTTAGAACAGTATTTCAGTAGATTCCTTAGTATTGTCCAGATAAACATTCATATTATCTGCAAGGAGAGATATTTTTACATTCAAAAAATCTTTGTGTATTTTATTTTTTTATTTTATTGCAATGACTGAGACTTCCAGCACAATTATAAATCAAGTAAAAGTAAGCATCCTTTCCTTGTTCCTACTATAGGTGGTATTTTGATATTTCAAAATAAAACTGATATTAACTGTAGTTTTTCATAGATATTCTTTATTAAATGATTTTCCCAGTTTACACAGAGTATTAATCATGAATAGGTGTTAAATTTTGTCAAGTACATTTTTTACATCTGCTGAGATGACCACATGGATTTCTTCTTTAAATTGTTAATATGATAAATTACAATGATTTTTAGCTATTAAACAAACCTTGAATTTCTGGAACAAACACCGCTTGTTTATAATGTATTATCCTTTTTATAAATTGCTGGCGTAGAGTTCATAATATTTTGTTAATGATTTTTGAGTCTGTGTTCACAATATATATTAGTTTATAATCTTTTTTTTGGTAATTACTTTGTTGGCTTTGATATCAGGGTCATGCTGACTTCAATAAAACAAGTTGCAAAATGATCCTTTCTCTCTGCTTTCTGAAAGATTTTGGATGAGATTAATATTATTTCTTTCTTAAAGAATTGACAGAGAAAATCATGTGGCCTAAAATACTGTTGGAGGGACACCTTCTCAACAAATATAGTTTCTTTAATAGATATAAAATCATCCCTATTTTATATTTCATCATGTGGTAGCCTGGTAGGTTCTATTTTTTAAGAATTTGTTCATTTAATCTAAAATGGGTATACTGGCATAAAATTAATCATTAAATTTCCCTATATATTTTTAATGTCTTTTATTTGTGATAGTGATGATTTGTTTCATCACTTTTTTCTTGATTTATCTGTTTAACAGTTAGCCTGGAATTTATTAAATTTCTTCTCTTTTTAAAGAACCACCTTTAATTTTAGCACAATTTAAAAATAACATATATTTGTTAGATTAATGTCTTTCTGTGTTTCTTTTTTTGGTTCTTGATTGTATCCCCAGAGTCTAGCACAGTGTCAGGCTTATAATAGATGCCTTTCAAATATGTTTTTATGAAGTGAACGAATGAAAGATTTTTCTATATAGTTATAAGTATTGTGAGATTCAGAAATAATAATATTAAATGAAATGTGTATTTTCAACCAGCTTTTAATTTAAGGGCAATGATAGCAGTATAGACTTCTCAACTGAAAGATGTATATTGCTGGTTCTTTGGTCAGAGATATACTTAAATTCCCCCTACACTCACCTCAGTATTTGCTAGTTATTAAATTGTGAAGATAAAAAGTGAATGTTAATCATTTTTTTCTTCTTTTAATTCAGACAACTGTCCCTGGGTTAATAGTCCTTAGAGAAAAAATATTGCCAATTTGAATTTTTTTTAGCAAAATTATAGCTAACCCTGGCAGTAGTCTCTTAAAATGATTTTTGAATAGTTTAGGTAATAATTATTGACCTAATAATGACCTCAGAAGCTGACTGATTACTTTGGATATCTTAGGTATCAACAACATTAACATGAAACAGGTTACCATTAAAGTCGAACAAATTAATTGTGTCAGAGTGCTGGATCAGGATTGAATAAACTACATTCCACAGGAAGTGTATCTTCAGCTGTGAGCCTTTGCTCTAGCTTCTTGACTTCCACATCACCTCCAGTTTTCTCTTAATTGTAAGTATATTCTCCTTCTCCTCTCCTTTATTAAAACATGCCCTCAAAACCTGAGTGAATTCTCAATTTTTCTCTATTTCTCTTTCATTTATTGCAATATAGAAGGATGCAACATAGAATGATTTCCAGTGTCCATGACATCACTCATTTTGAATTTTAGATACTCTTTAAAATTACTTTCTGTTTTATATATTCAAATCTCTTAATCCCAGGAGGACTATAAGCTTGATGGGGGTGAATACCATCTATAATATTTCTCAAGTATATAACTTTTTCTGCCTTAATTGATTATGTTAAAATTAGAGAAGCAGTTAAGCAACCAGACTTTGGTCAAATAAACTTAGATTCAAATATCAAGTCCTCCTATTTAATAATGAAGTCATCAAGGGTAAGTTACTTAACATCTCTAAGCATAAGTTTACTTATTTTTATTTGTAAATAGATAATACAAGTATAAATTGGGAATAGTTAGTTTATAACAAGAAGTTAATAAGATAATACATACATGTGCATGATATATAGTTAAGAAATGCTGGTTATTCTATAATGTCATATTTTTAAAGTGACAGAGTTATCTTTATCAATATTCTTTTTTGAACTGAGCCATATTGCAGTGTACAGGATTATTTGGCTCTACCATAAAAGATCCCTGAACGTTATTCTGATTTTACTTATTTATCTGTTCTTTACATCTTTCATTTATACCTCAGTTTCAAGGTAGTGATAGTTACATCCTTTCTTTGATGTCAATATGCCTATATCAAGGAGCATCTCAATTTTATTTTGCTTTTAATCTTACATGCTTCAATGCTAGGATTTGCCCTGCAACCTACTCTGATTTTATAATGCCTACTCTAAGGAATGCAGGTTTTATTGTTAAAAATCCTGGCCTTGAAGTTATACCTATCACACACTAGGGATTTAAGAAATACATATTTTTTAAATTTATGAGTTAATCAGCATATTAACAAATAAATCCAGGTACATATGAATGGAATTAAGAAATAACTAAATACTCACTGCTGCCCCCTATTTACTTTCAGGTACAATTTGTCTCCTGATTTCCTCTGGACTCATTCATTCTCATTGCTGAATAACCCCAATCCTGTACTTTGTTTAATTTACCTGGTTTTCATGTTTTGGCTTGAGTTCTCTTAAGCTTTGCCTATTCTCATTGCACTTTTGTCTTCTCTAGCATCTCTTTGCATCTGGAATCACACTGATACAGTGCATAATTACTTTTGTTTTTTATTACTTCAGTGCCCTGTCCCTTTAATATCTCTCCAGAAATTCAGAACTTAGCCATTAGTCCTGAATTTTGTGCTTGAACTTGTCCAAACAATGAAAACTAGATTCGTCTCTTGACACTTTCTGAATTCTCTGCTTCAGTCCAACCTCTGCCATAATGAACACATTTCTTCTAGATAGCCTAGTTTCCAGCTGCAGAATTTGGTGCTCGAGATATTCCCTACTGCTGGCTCTGTTCTTTGGTCTATTGCTTTCTCTTGCACATTCTTGAATATGCTCTACTTACTATTCCTGCATGGGTCTTTTTGGTTTGTTTTTTGTGGGATTTTTTTGGGGGGATAACATGTGATATAACAAATAGATAACCAGCCAGATAGAATACTGCATAAGATATATTAGTCTCCAAATTTTTTTCCTTAGTCCATAGGGTAGTGTTCTCCTTCACAGGAAGAGTCTCAAATGTTTATGCTTTTTGATAGTAATTTCAGTTAAACAAAGACTTTTAAATACTTCTATTCATATCTAGATTATGTTCTAGGTCAGTGTTTTATATGCATTTTAAAAATATTAATATACAATAAGAAATTCAATATCAAGATATGTATATATACTTACCATTCTATGCAGTGATATACTTTAATATTTTCTAGTTTGTTCTGTTTTATCCCATTCTTATTTTTAAATAATGCTTGTGGCTTCCGCTAATGGCTTCTATGTTTTATTAAACATATTAGTTTCTTGATTTGCATAAAACTGTGGCATTTCTGAAATTTCTTTCAAGAGCAGTCGCTGGCCTTATTAGATTCCATTCACAGTGCTCTTCACTTAGAGAAGTTAAAAACAAAACAACATTTGATTGTGGAAAATACTTTGTACATCATAGATTTTTAAAAATTATTTTCCCACTGACTTGGTGTTCAGTGCCACTCCCCATCTTGTGGAGCAGGACACCCTATCTGTTTTAGGTTTTCATTGATGGTTAAAAATTAGAACGCCTCATTAGCCAGTTTGAAATGTGGTAGCCATTGAA